>NC_044384.1:74866373-75175989 GCF_006542625.1 Nomascus leucogenys
TACAGAAGGGCTGGGCTCCTGACTAAACCCCACATTTAAACCTGGATCCACAGCCTTAAGTGAAAGCAGATGACCCTGTTTTTCCACCCAAACATTGCCTTTTTGGATTGCCCCACCCCTATCCTGTGCCCATAAAAGACTTCATCTGGCAGGGCAACACAAGCAGCTGAGTGTGGAAGAAACAAGAGGCTGAGTGGAGAGCAGAGAAGCAACTGAGCATCAGAGACTATGGATAGATGTGGCTAACTTCAGACAGTATGGCTTCAGGGAAAGATCACCTTCCCATCCCCTTTCCAGCCTCTCTTTCTGCTGAAAGCCACCCACCACTCAATAAAGTCTTCCTCATGCATCTCCTTTCAAACAGTTCATGTGACCTGATTCTTCCTGGACTAGACAGGAACCTGGGTGCCAAGATGGCAAGGGCTACCACCCTGACCTTCCACTGAGCTGGTTGGCACTTGGCCATCCCTGGGTGGCAGAGCTGAAAGAGCTGGTTGTAACACACTTGGATGCTGCTGCGGGGCCCACAAAGAGCCTGCTCCTGCCAGAGAGGAGTGACCAGACAGTTTCAGTGTTTGTTCCCTCTGGTTCCCACACTTGCTCACTTGCATGCTCCCTCCCACAAATGGCTAGCAGTGAAATGAGTGAAATGAGCCACTCCAGTTCCTGCCTCTGAAGGAGGTCAAGGGAACTATCCCATCTCATTTTCACACACTATGGCCATAACTTTGGTAATTTGATGTGTGACAGCAAAACTAGCATAAATTTCTTTTTCCTCTATCACAATTTTACAAATACAAGATTTATTTTTACCATAGATCTTAGCAACTTCAGCAGAGTATTTTTTTCTTTTATTATTAAGTTGAGAACTTCTTTTCACTTAAAGGAAGCACTTTATGGCTTCTCTTTGGCATATCCAAATTGCCAGCATCATACTCTCACACTATTTGTGCCCATTATTAAGTAAAATAAGAGGTACTTGAACACAAGCACTGTGATTTTGCAACTGTCAATCTGATAACTCAGATGGCTACTATGGGACTAACCTGCAGGGGGCATCTACAGCATGGATATGCTGGACAAAGGGATGATTCACTTCCTGGGCAGGAGAGAGTAGGGTGGCTTATGATCTTAACATAATACTCAGATTGGCCTGCAATTTAAAACTTATGAATTGTTAATTTCTGGAATATTTCATTTAATATTTTGGACCATGGTTGACCACAGATAACTGAAACTGTGGAAAGCAAAACCTCAGATAAGGCTGAGCACAGTGGCTCAAGCCTGTAATTGTGGCACTTTGGGAGGCCAAGGCAGGTGGGTTTCTTGAGTCCAGAAGATCAGCCTGGGCAACATGGTGAAATCTCATCTCTACAAAAAATTCAAAAATTAGCCAGGCATGGTGGTGCATGCCTGTAGTCTCAGCTACTCGGGAGATGGGAGAATTACCTGAGCCTGGTTGGTAGAGGCTGCAGTGAGCTGAGATCATGCCATTGCACTCCAGCTCAGGAGACAGAGTGAGTGAGACACTGTCTCAAAACAACAAAAAATCAAAAAGCAAAACCTAAACTAAAAAATTAAACCAAATCAAAGAAACCAAAACAAAAACCTCAGACAAGAGAGGACTACTGTATATATTAAGACCCTAGAGGACAGAGTCAAAGGATGTATTTGGTTATAATCTCTCAGCATCTTCATTTCTCAAAAGGCATCTCTCACTTGAAAAACAATGGGGCTAATTGAAGCAATTATATAGACCAATTAAGCAAACAGAACAATACCTTTGGTTTGAATTATTCTAACAGATTGGAACTCAGGAAACTAATTCCTTTTTAAAAAAATTATTTTTAAATTGTGAAATAATAATTGTACATATTCATGGGGTACAAAGTACCATTTCCATGTATATAATGTATGGTGATTAGATCAGGGTAATTAACATATCCATCATCTCAAACATTTATCATTTATTTGTATTGGGGACAGTCAATATTCTCCTTCTAGCTATTTTGAACTATATAATATAATATATATCATACTATATAATACATATTAATATATAATATATATATACTGTTGTTAACTATAATATACTGTTGTTAACTATAGTCATCCTACAGTGGCATAGAACACTAGAATTTATTCCTCCTGTCCATCTGTAATTTTGTAGCCTTTAGTGAATCTCCTGCTATCCCTCCCTTCCCCTTACCCTTCCCAGCCTCTAGTATTCTCTGTTCTACCTTTGACACCTATGAGATCAGCTATTTTTAGCTTCCACATATAAGTGAGAATATGTGGAGTTTAACTTTCTGTTCTTGGCTTATTTCACTTAATTTCCTCCAGTTCCATCCATGTTGTAATGAATGACAAAATTTCATTTTTTATGGCTGAATAGTATTCCATGTGGTATATATACCACATTTCCTTTATCCACCCATCTGTTGTTGGACAATTAAGTTGATTCCAAATTTTGGCTATTGTGAATAGTGCTGCAGTAAAAATGGGGATGTAGATGTCTCTTTGATACAATGATTTATTTTATTTCTTATTGGAACAGGAATTAAAAGAAATTAAAGAGTGTGTAAGCAGAAACTCCGTTGTATGTAAGAAAACCCAATTCCCCTGAGAAGAGAAAGAGCTGGAGTCCTTTAAAATTTAGCTGCCTGTTTTTCTGTGGCTAGTGAGCCTTATCTCTCCTCCTTTCCCAGGCACTGTGAAGACCCTATTTCCCTCGATGTGAAGCTGCAAGGTCACAGATAAACTCAAGTCACAAAACATGTTTTTCCTTGAAAAGTAAGAAATGACGTAATGCATGTCTCAATTGATTGAATAACTGCCTTTGTTTCTCACTTCTGTAGTATGCTTCCCCCTCCACAGATCTCCCCCCACCCCATAAAATGCTTAAAAGGTAACTTAACTCTTTGTTCAGGGCTCAGTCCTTTGGATGTTAATCCAACTGGACAAATGCACCTAAATAATAAATACCCTCCTGAACCCCATGGGTATCTCTGATTCCTTAAAAATCCTGCAACATTTCTGGGGGCTTGCCTGGGATTGGAGACGACAGATTTACTGTCTCCTTCTCCTGTGAGAATAGAGCCCCGGGGCCAGGGGAGACCCAGCATCCAAGGCGCACTGCGGGGAAGCTTCACCTGGATGGAAACTGGCTCTCCCTTCATCCCAGTGGCCTGCCCAGAAGTGCAACGGAACTGGGAATGGGTTTGCAGGATGATACCAGCACTTCAGGAACCATGGTAAGGAGCAAGGGCCCAGGGCAAGGAAGCCCGTCCCATAAGGATGAAGGGGAGCTTGATCACCTCTTGGGGAACAGCCACTAATCCAACCCAGATGCAGCTGGGGGTGGCAGGAGTGGCTTGCCAGTTTGGATGAACCTCATGTCCCCACCAATAAAGTGAAAGTGGTTCACTGAATCTGGAGACAGGAACTAGGTGTGTGGGTGCATGTGAACCTGCCCATGACATGAGAGAGGCTTGTTTAGTCTGATGAGGTGTCTTGGGGTACGAGTGGTGTGTGTATGTGTGTGAATGTGGGAGCCTAACTAGGCTTACCCGGGACATGAGAGAGGCTCATTTCGTCTGATGAGGAGTGCTGGGGCAGGGGAGGAGTATGAAAGTGTGTGAAAGAGACGTTCTCAGGAGAGGCCAATGCAGGGAATGAGATGGGGAGGCACAGATCCCTTAGCACGGGCTGTGTGCTCGGAGGCGACTGCAGGAGAAATCAGACCTAGAATACTGCATATGGCTGACCTTAGGACCACCTTCGCAGCTGCAGCAGGCTGTGATGGGGAAGGTATGTTCCTGGCTAAGCAGCATTGGGAACTCCTGTAATAGGACCCATTCTGGTGGACCCGAGAGTGAAAATGAGAGTGAAAGTGCGCCTCAAGGGAGGAAATGGGAGGGAAAGCATTGAAACCAACTCATTTGGAGTGCATGATAAAGAACTTTAAAAAAGGATTCAGAGGTATTTATGGGATGAAACTGGATGCTCAAAAGTTAAGGACATACTGTGAGATAGATTGGCCTGCTTTCAATGTGGGTTGGCCCTCTGAAGGTACAATAGACATGGAAATAATTGGCCGTGTGTTTAATGTGGTCATTGGAGTTGGAGGAAAACCAGGATACCCAGACCAGTTATCCTATGCAGACTCTAGGCTCAATGTGGCACAAACTCGCCCCAAGTGGCTACAGGCCTGCCTAGAGGGATTTTACAAGGCATTAGTGGCTCAGGAAGCCTAACCAAAGGAAGAAAGAAAAAACAGAAATAGGAACAAAGAGATGGCTCAATTTATAGCTGCTAACGCTAGCAGAAAGTAATCCTGGATTTGCTAGAAGGCGTGGCCGAGTCAGAGGCTGAGGAAGGGGGCAGGCAAGACCAGGAGAGGAAAGCCAGTCCTGATTGGACAGTAATCAATGTGCAAGGTGCAGGCAAATGGGATACTGGAAAGATGAGTGCTCCAAAAAGGAAAAGGATGAAAATGATGGTCAATGGTCTGACACCTGAGTGCAACATTTGGTTGCTAGTCATGGCGCCTCAAAGGCAGATCCTGATTTGATTGGCTTAGCAGGGGCTGAGAATTTTGAGGACTGAGACAGACCAGGCTCCATCTTTTTAGGCCTGGGGAGCCTATGGTCTCTATGGAAGTAGGGGGCCAATTAATGGATTTTTTGGACGATACTGGTGCTGATTTCTCTGTGGTAACTCACCCAATTAGCCCCCCTACAAAGAACTGTGCTACTATCATAGGGGCTCCTGGGGCCAAAGAAAAGAGACCATTTTGCAAATTCAGGAGATGTGTTATTGGGGGACAAGAAGTTCAGCATGAGTTTCTATATATGCCAAGTTATTCAATGCCCTCTTTGGAGAGAGACTTACTCCAGAAACTACAGGCACAAATTTCCTTTACACCTAAAGGGAATATGACTCTGGAGTTTGGAAAATCTAAGGCAATGGTACTGACCCTGACTGTCCCAAGAGTTGAGGAATGGCAGCTCTATGAACTGTGTGCCAGAAGGCCACCGGAGCCGGACCTACACAATATGTGGGGGATGCTTTTCAAGGTACCAGGTGTATGTGCCGAGGACAACCCCCTGGACTTGCTGCAAATAGACCCCTAGTGGTAGTAGAGCATAACCCTCATGCTGCCCCAGTGTGAGTCTGTCAATACCCACTACCCATAGAGGCAATTGATGGAATAACAAAGCACCTAAACTGGCTTTATATGCATGAGATTATAGTAAAATGTAAGTCCTCATGGAATACTCCTCTGCTGCCCGTGTGCAAACCAAATGGGGAATACAGGCCAAGACAGGACCCCCGGGCGGTAAACAAGGCCACTGTCGCTATCCGTGCCATATTACCCAACCCATACACAATGCTGGGACAGATTCCTTCTGATGCCCCTTGGTTCACATGTCTAGACTTAAAGAATGCCTTTTTTTGTTTGAAGCTTCCTCCCCGAAGTCAGGCTATATTTGCCTTCCAGTGGGGGCAATCACAATATACCTGGACAAGGCTGCCACAAGGGTTTAAGAATTCTCCTACCATTTTTGAGGAGGCTTTGGCTACAGATCTTGAGGCTTTGTGCCACCTAGTGACAATTGTGTGCTATTACAATACATTGATGATTTGTTATTCGCTGCCCTCAGGAGAGAGGAATGCCTCCAAGGAACCTACTGTGTGAAGCTGGTTATAAAGTGTCCAAGGACAAGGCAAATGTCTGTTTTCGGGAAGTTAGATATCTAGGATTCCTGGTATACCAAGGCCAGCGCAGGCTTGAAAGTGCACGCTAGGAGGCTGTATGTGCATTGCCCACCCCCGTTAAAGGCAGCAGGTCAGGGAATTTCTAGGCGTGGTGGGATTCTGCTGAATCTGGATTCCAAACTTCTCCCCTATAGCAAGGCCCTTACATGCGGCTACCAAAGGTGGGAAAAGAAAGCCCCTCCTATGGGAAAAGGAACAGGAAAAGGCCTTCAAGGATATAAAGGAAGCTCTCATCTAGGCCCTGGCACTAGGGTTACCAGATGTAAAAAAGCCCTTCTTTTTGTATGTGGATAAACAAAATGGCAGTCAGTGTCTTAACTCAATTGTTGGCCTCTTGGCATCGGCCAGTAGCACACTTATCCAAAAGACCGGACTTGGTGGCCTTAGGTTGGCCCCGCTGCCTCAGGGCATTGGCAGCTACCGCAATCCTTATAGAAGATGCCCACAAGCTAGCCCTAGATCAGAAGTTAATAGTTCGGGTGCCACACGCTGTAATCACCTTAATGCCGCAAAGAGGACATTGTTGGCTGTCCAATTCTAGAAACTAAATACAATTCAACAAAAAATGAATTGCATTTAAACCTATGAAAACTTTTTAGTGTCCTTACTTGGTCACAATAGCCATGTAAAATTGAAATCTAATTTTGTTATTTTACAGAAGAAATAGAGGATCAGCAAGATTAAATAACTAAATTATAGAAGATGCACATTATCTTTGAGCCCAAATATTCTTACTCTGTACCCTGTGATATTTTCATTAGGCAGAATTCCTCGGAACTACTATTTGATTATGGTGTGGTATATAAAAGTATTTTTGATACATATCATAAAAAGTGAAAATTTATTAGATTAAAAATGATTAGTGTCAATAAATAAATTTTTTTCAGCAGTACATAGTAAAATATAACCATAAAACAATTTCACTATTAAAAAGCTGTCTTTCAGCTTAGTTCCTGGAATAGGAAATCCTTTTTGAAAAATGCTTTAGGAGATGGTTCGTGAAGTATATGGAAAGAAAACAGGAGTCATTCATGGTTGACCAAGAAAAATATTTCTCAGTTAAACAACTTACCTTACTTACAAGATTTGGTTATGAATAACTTTTAGATCTTTTAAAAAATGTAGCCTATTACCAAATACAAATATATATCTCATAGATATGTTGATAGCTACCTCTTTTGTCAGAAAGATCCAGCCTCCTAACTGATGGTTATATGTTTTATTTAAAAAATCAGTAGACTCTTTGATGTGACAGTATTTAGCAAGCATATCATGATTGTGGAAACAAGATGGAAACACCAGCTTCAGGATCAGAAGACATGGGTTTATTTCTTACTGTTCCACTGTATTTATTCATGACCTTAAATAGCTCTCCCTATTTCTACAAGTGGTTTACTTAGAACATTTAGAAGGTGTTTACAAGTTCTGTGATTATGTCCATACTAAGATATTTATTATGATAAATATTGCTATATTTTATTCTACAACTAGAAGAGGGAAAGTTGGAAGGGTTTTGAGTGATTGTGTGTCTACAGGCCAGCAACTGAATACAACTCTAAACTTTTCAATTTTTAACAAACAACTTATGAGATGTCCTCCTGGGATAAAAGGGATTTTAGATTGGACTAAGAAAATACGAGCTCTGCTCTTGAGTATTTTGTTACTTTGAGAATGTGTTCTTGAGTCTATTGAAGTGCATTAAACTGCCCATAAGAACACCGTCAGACACCTTATTTTTCTTTAATTAGCTCCTGACTTGGATCTGTCAAATGTTAAATTTACACTCCACTGGTTTCTTACCAACTGTGATCTGATCCATAGGTAATTTTTTTGCTTATTCTGGCTTACCTTTTTAGTTGGAAAAATCTGTGTTGCTGTCTCTTCAGTTTTTCCCACTCACTTTTTGGACTTGTATTCTGGAAACAGACTTTTTCTTATAGCTCCAGGAACTCTTCTTTTGAAAAATTACCTTTATGTTCAACCCTCTTCGACTGGGACCTAACTCTGTAGACTGTCCTTTCTTCACTCCATGCTACTTTACTCCGGGATCCTGGGCGCTTGACTAGACAGGTGTAGGGATTCCAAAGAACTCTATCACCACTCTTAGCTATTTAAGTAGAGACTGGATGGCTATCTAATGGGCCATCATGAATGGAGTTTAATATTTTATTCGGTGGGGCATGATGACCTTGTAAGTATATGCAAATTCTCTGATCTGGCTCTGTGCTTTCACTCCAGACTTGAAAGACAGTTCAAGACATTTTCACAGATAGCACCTTAGCAAAATTCATGTTTATTATAGTTCTTTAGATAGTTTCAAACCCTCATTCAAACTTTCTTTGTCACCTACCATCGTAAATATTATCATGGCAGTACACTAGGTAAATGTTTCTACTAGTAGATAATTCTAACATGCTTCACAATTGGCAACAACATAAAAATTTCATTATACATTAGTTGTAAGGCAATAATTTAAGAATAAGGATCCTGGCCCAGAATTTAGAAGGCTTGGCTTCTAATTTTGCCTTGGCAGATGAAGTTCTAGTTCCTTGATTTAGTTTTCCATGTTGTAAAGAAGGAATACTGATGCCTATATCTTTCCCAAGCCATAGGGATATTGTTAGATTAAATTTAAATGACTGAAATAAATGAATTTTACTACTCTGAATATAATTTAAGAATGTAATTATTTTCATCATTGTCATGATAATCTAATTCCAGAATTAGCATGAGAAACAACTACTTTGAAGTACTGTAAGCTATAACTGATGTGAAGTGCCACTATTATAATAGGAGTCATTACTATCACTTAATTTACATCTGAAATTATGATAACAGATTAAAATTATGAAAGATAGATTAATAAGGAAATATTATAATGAAAAATTTAAAAGTCAGTTAACCACCCAAATGTTTAATTTATACAATACCAAATATCCAGACTTCCTACTAAGTTTATTTGATACATTATCAAATGTCCAAATTTATAAGTGGTCAACTTTGTTTTTGACACAGTGATTTATCTTTATGCAGACCTAAGCAAGGAGTTAAAATTAAAGATAAATGCTGCAAACATTCTCCTCTCATGTTCAGTTAAGCAACGTGAACTAATTAGGCTGTAGGCAAGGTCTGCTAATAATAGTGAAATACCCGTGAAGTCTAATTAACCACAGCTAAGAAACTTTGCAGAATTTGCCTGCAAAGAGGATATGTGGTAGCACTTCTAAGACTCAAGAGAAAGGTACCATCCAAAGATGCCATTTATAAATCCACAAAGACCTACTGGAGCTGAGCTAGTTGGCATTTTTTATCTTACAACTGCACTTCTTGATAAACTAACAGCTGCCTGGGGCTCTGGCCATGGAGCTATGCCAGACAAGTTAATAGGTGAGATTTGTTTTTTAAGAAATCATATAAACATAGAACCTCAGGATTAAATGGATCTTAAAAATCACCTTTCTTCCCCATCAATCTAAGGTTTAATTCTCTTCTTCTGCATTTAAAATATCAAGAAAGATAGAATCAACTATAATATAATCCCACCACTTTAGAAGTAAAAATATTTTAAGGTCTTTTTTTCCTATTGTTATATATTTAAATTAATTAGGATCATATTATGTATTCAAATGTGTGTCCACATTTTCCCCACTTAATATTACAACATAAAAATTTTCATTTGATATTACACAAATTTTAAGAACATTGTTAAAAACTACACATAATTCGGAGAGGCTCACTATATTTTACTTCCCCACTTCTCTAACGTGAGACATTCCATGTAGTTTCCAATTTTCTGCAGCTTTTAATAATTTTGTTGAACATATTAGTACTGAATGATTTTTCCCTTTTTAAAATATTTTCTTTTAGGATTTATTCTTAGAAAAAATATTGTGAAGTCCAAGGAAAAAGACAAGCTGACTTTAATTTATCCATGTTTATTTTTAGATCACGTTTATTGTGTCTTCTCTTACTTTATGCACAACATACTGTATCAGATCTGCTTGGTCGACCTCAGAATAAGAGAAAACGATGAAGTGGCTGCACTTTGTTATCATATATGTACACGATTTTTGTCCTGGACAATTAAAAAACAAACCCCTTTATCCACTCATTTTTCAAAAGAAAAGTACTTTTCACAGAATACATTTTGTTATATTTATGTTTTCTGTTTTCTTTCTTTTTTTTTTTTTTTTTTGAGATGGAGTCTCGCACTCTTGCCCTGGCTGGAGTGCAATGGCGTGATCTTGGCTCACTGCAACCTCTGCCTCCCGGGTTTAAGCAATTCTCCTGCCTCAGCCTCCCAACGAGCTGGGATTACAGGCGTCTGCCATCATGCCTGGCTGATTTTTGTATTTTTGGTAGAGATGGGGTTTCACCATGTTGGCCAGGCTGGCCTCAAACTCTTAACCTCATGAGCCACCCACCTCGGCCTCTTAAAGTTTTGGGATTACAGATGTGAGCCACTGTGCTCAGCCTTGTTTTCATATTTTTGAGAAATGTATGTTTCCAAACTGGGATGATTTTTCCTTTTCTATTAATAATGCAGTTTTCTCAAAGCAAGAGTGATGTACGATAGATGTTAGGGAAGGGTGGGAGAAAAAGGCATGAGAATGTATGTAGCAGAAATAAAGTAGTAGAAGGGATTATTCATCTTGTGAGTAGGTGAATTGTTGTTATGTGGTAATAAAACGTCAGTGGAGAGCTGACAAAACGGCTCTGTCGGGAACATGTTTATGATTTTATATGGGCAAACATACATGAATATGTAGAGTGTCTAATAAGTATTCATTGAATGAGTGAATATGCAAGTCATAGATACTTATAGTAACTAGTAGATTTTATATGTTAGTGTTTGTGTAGATATATGTATATATTTATATAGTACTTTGTCTTATCTAGCAGTCTATTTCTGTTCTTTACATTGAGTTTCTATTTTTAAAACTTTGAAAATAAGCGGTTCTTTGTCTTTGATAGATTATGGACTGAAAAACTTCTCCAGGAGTTTTTTTTATGTATATATACCAGTCTATAGAAGTTTTAAATTTACTGAGTTGAGACTGTGTTAAATTGTATGTAGAACATAATTTTGAAGAATAAACAATATTAATTAAAGGGCATGACTGGGCATGGTGGCTCACACCTATAATCCCAACATTTTGGGAGGCTGAGGTGTGTGGATCACCTGAGGTCAGGAGTTTGAGAGCAGTCTTGGCAACATGGTGAAACCCTGTCTCTACTAAAAATACAAAAAATTAGCTGGGCATTGTGGTGTCCACCTGTAATCCCAGATACTCAGGAGTCCGAGGCAGAAGAATTGCTTGAACTGGGGAGGTGAAGGTTGCAGTGAGCCGAGATTGTACCACTGCACTCCAGCCTGGGCAACACAGCCAGACTTCATCAAAAAAAAGAACATTATAATTATATTGAGATCCAAATTACCCAGTAACATAGTCTTTCCTACAGGCAATTGATACTTCCATCCTCATCCTATAATATATGCTAGAAACACTTAAACTGGAATGCATCTTCCTTTCAAAAGTTTGTTTATGTTCTCGTAAGGTAGAGAGCATGGATAAACAGAGTGGGAGGAAAAGAGTACTTATATTCCTAGGTTTATGGGCTGGGGAAACACATGCATCCTTAAACATGGAGACGTAGGAAGGGAAGATGTAGGGGAATTCACCAAGCATGTATTCATTGCCTGGTAGGTGCCAGGCACTGAAGATACTATGTCAACCACCACATAGGTACAGTGAGGAAAGCAACATGAATAGCATATTTGTTATGGTGGGTGCTAGGGAGAGTGTGTCTCTGACAACTTATGTTTCCCTAATCTACCTGCTTACGATCAATATTTCTTGACCATGTCTTTTTCCCAGTTAGAGCTGTGGGTTCAAATGTAAATTCTGTGGGAAGAGAGAATAATCCTTACCTGTGTACAGCACTTTATAGTTTACAAAATCAATCTCACAACTACAGTGTGTAAACTCACAGATGTAGAGGAAGGCTCAAAAGCATGGGACACTGGAATAACTTGGCAAAGTCAAATGGAGTTGGAACAAGAGGAAAAATCCAGATCTCATGTATATAGTCAAGTATGTTCTCAGCAAATTACACAGAAACTGTTGTCTTATAGATGTCTACAGGTGATAATATTAGATGTATTTACATGAAGAGACTGAAAGCATCATGCAGGAAGTGAAAATGAAAAATATAAATAATTAGTGGGGTGAGGGAAGCCAAAGACATGCTCCACAGTTAACTACCTTATCTCTATACTGTGAAATTCAGACTGTAATCCTTTAATGATTAATAATAATCTTTCTTTATCTATCACTTGTAGGTAGTTCAGACCCCTGGAAGGTATTACTCTCTGAATGGATCACCTCATGCCTCCCAACAATGTGACTGAATTCATTCTCTTGGGGCTCACACAGAATCCACACTTGCAGAAAATACTCTTTATTGTATTTTTATTTATTTTTCTATTTACCGTGCTGTCCAATCTGTTCATTGTCATCACCATCTCCTCTAGCCCCACACTTTCATCACCCATGTACTTCTTTCTCACTTACTTTTCCTTTATAGATGCCTCCTACACCTCTGTCACAACACCCAAAATGATCACCGACCTGCTCTGCCAGAGGAGAACTATTTCTTTGGCTGGCTGCCTGACTCAGCTCTTTGTGGAGCACTTGCTGGGAGGCTCAGAGATCATCCTCCTTATTGTCATGGCCTATGACCGCTACGTGGCCATCTGCAAGCCCCTGCACTACACAACCATTATGCGACAAGGGATCTGCCACCTTCTGGTGGTGATAGCCTGGATTGGAGGCATCCTGCATGCCACTGTGCAGATTCTTTTCATGACCGACTTGCCCTTCTGTGGTCCCAATGTCATTGACCACTTTATGTGTGATCTCTTCCCATTGTTGAAACTTGCCTGCAGAGACACCTACAGACTTGGGTTGGTGGTGGCAGCCAACAGTGGAGCCATGTGCTTGCTCATCTTTTCCCTGCTCCTCATCTCCTACATAGTCATCCTGAGCTCCCTGAAATCCCAAAGCTCTGAAGGACAGCGCAAAGCCCTCTCCACCTGTGGCTCCCACTTTACTGTTGTTGTATTCTTTTTTGTGCCTTGCATATTCACCTACATGCGTCCTGTGGTCATCTACTCTGTGGACAAGTTGGTGACTGTGTTCTTTGCAGTCCTCACTCCCATGTTAAATCCTATAATTTACACTGTGAGAAACACAGAGGTAAAAAATGCCATGAGGAGTTTGTTGAGGAAAAGAGTAACAGTTTGTGCATAATGGCAAGAAAGTGATGATATACATAAACATGGAGGATTATATCTGTGGTAAATTGTGCAAGAGAATTCACAAATTTTACAGATCAATAACAAAAACTAAACAAACAAGCAAACAATTTAAAAAGGTCCCAAGAAACTAACATTTATTGAGTACTTAATATTGGCTAGGTCTTTTTGCTAGGTATTTTGATAGCTTTTAACATATTTTACCAACATTTTATGTTCATGTGCATTGATTCTGGATATGCAATGGAAAGAACAACCATAAATCCCTAGCTTGATAATTCTAGAGTATTGTTTTTCTAGTCTCGTTGTTACTTTGCTAAATTCTTCATACATATGTTACATACATGAAATTGACTTTTGCATAGAATGTTGATCTCAGAACTTTTAAAATTTTTGCTTGGCTCATGGTAAAGCAAAAAAGAGGCTAGAAATCCTTAGACATGGGTAGATGGAGGGTGACAATTGAGGAGCGAAAGAACCACTGGTGATTTACTTCCTTTGTTCATTTGTTCCCTCCCTTTCCCTCTCTCTTTCTTTTCTGTCTTTCTCTTTCCTGCTTTCTTTCTCTTTCTTTTTTCTTTCTTCTTTCTTTTCTTTCTTTCTTCTTTCTTTTTCTTTCTTTTCTTTCTTCTTTCTTTTCTTTTTTCTTCTTCTTTCTCTTGTTCTTTCCCTTCTTCCTCTCTTTTCTTTTTATTTCTTCTTCCTTTCTTTTTCTCTTTCTCTCTATTTTTCTTTCTCCCTCTCTTTCTTCTTTCTTTCTTTCTTCTTTCTTTCTTTCTTCTTTCTTTCTTCCTTTCTTTCCCTCCCTCCCTCTTTGTCTCTCTCTCTCCCTCCCTTCCTTTCTTCCTTCCTCCCTTCCTTTCTTCCTTTCTTTCTTTCTTCCTTTCTTTCCCTCCCTCCCTCCCTCTTTGTCTCTCTCTGTCTCCCTCCCTTCCTTTCTTCCTTCCTCCCTTCCTTTCTTCCTTTCTTTCCTTCCTTCCTTCCTTCCTTCCTTCCTTCCTTCCTTCCTTCCTCTCCCTTTCCTTCCCTTTCCCTCCCCTCCCCTTCTCTCCCATCCCCGCCCCTCCCCTTCCCTTCCTTCCTGCTTCTTTCTTTTCTCTCTCTTTCTCATCATCAATCTATGGAAAGCAAAGAGAGATACCCACAAAGAAAAAAGACATAATTAATAACCTACCTTAAAATTGTTTTCCTTGGCGTGAAAAATAAGCTGAGATTACACTTAACTTGTTCTAATTTTCTTAAATCTCATAGCTCACAGTTTTTCTTGAATATAAAGGACTTTATTTGTTTTCCTCACCAAGATTTGAGAAGCAATTTGAAGCAGCAAGATTAAACATTCTTTTATTTATTCTCAACAAAAGATATATGCTAAGTTTCCAAAGTTATTGCTTATTACATATGCTATATATATTTATATTAAATGCATGTCTTATTATTTATCAAATGCATTCACTTTAGTTAAGTGACTTAAACCGTACACTAAATTGCCAGTTTCAAGATTACTGCCCCCATTTTATAGAGAAACAAATAAAAGCTAGGACAGGTACACAAATTTGCTTGTTTCAGATCACACATCTGAGTTTCAGCAACAAAATTTGAATCTAGGTCTTCCAAATCTCAGTCCTACTTCAAATAAAACAGTTGTTTATGGTAAGTTTGTGTCCATAGATAAGAAATTTATATGTAATCTTAATGATTCACTTTATCCTTCAAGAAAGATGATGCCAAATTTGTTGTAGCCTTTTATCACATGTAGTATATATTACTACTGAAATATATTTCAGCAGTAATGTTCCTATTTATGCATGGAAAATACCAGTTCATTCTATGTTACTGTAAAACATTTCATGAATCAAAGTTTCTCTGTCTGTAACACAGTTACTTCTCACAAATGTTATCTTTCTCAAGCTCACTGGTCATCTTGACCTATTCCTTCCATAATTTGAGCACACAGTAATGCCAGAGCATGGAATTTCTGTTCTTTTGGGTGGGGGGATGACTATGTATTTTAGCTTATGCATGAATGTTTCAAATTCATAAGAAATAGAACTTTTTCTCACAAGATCTAGGCCCAACAGATGATATAATAAGCACTTAATCTAATAAAAATAATTGACTTTACAATTGCTGGTGAGATTTAAATATTTCAACAGAATCTAGATGAAATAATTTGTGGTTTACTTTGTATCATGCTTGTTAGATAGTGGTTGAGTTTAAACCAGGGACAGGGATAGGAAAAGTGTTGAGAAAATGTTATTTCTATTCTAACACAAAAAGAAAGGTTTGAAGATGGAAACTAGGGCCAATGATTGTGTCTTAGGAGCTACACCAAGTGCTCAGTGGTGGGGTGAGAAGATTAGTGAAACACAAATTATAAATTGTCAACAACAAACTTGGAAGGTGTAAAACTAAAATAAGAAATGTAAGTAAACCTAGCATTCTCAGTGGATGAAGTCCTGCTGGTTTGTAAAGAATTTTGAAGAATATTAAGATATCCCTTTGCACCCATCATCAAGAGTCTCTCATGAGGACCAACTTCAATCTGATTATTTCTGGTGCTTAAAAATAAAATGACCTAAAAGCAAGTATGTACATTTCTCCCTACAAATTAAACAGAAAAATAATATTTGGTTCTCATGTATAAGGATGCTTTGGTTTAATCTAAACATTCAATTCAGTATAAATACTTACCTAAATACACATTATTTAGGTAAGGGGAGTGAGCTTACCATTGTTAAGACCAACTATGAAGCATATGTATTGTTAGATTTTTTACATAGTTTGCCTTGTGCCATGATTGGAAGCTTCCTGAGACCACCCCCCTCCACGAGAAGCAGCAGCTGCTATGCTTCCTGTACAGCCTTCAGAACTGTGAGCCAAATAAGCCTCTTTTCTTTATAAATTACCCAGTCTCAGGTATTTCTTTATAGTAGTGTGAGAATTCACTAATACTGATAAAATAAAATACATAAATTGGTAGATAGTATATCTGTGGTATTAAAAATTCAGAGGCAGGGTCATTAGGAGAACAAAACATCTAAAAAGCCTCCTCAGAAGGAAAATAAGGAAGAAAAAAAAGTTGAAGATCATTACTGTTATCCATGGCTACATGGTTAGGTAAGAGCACAGAGTACCTTTGGTACACTGAAAAGATAATTCAAGTGCAGAGGTTGGCCCATCATCTGTGAGCTCAGATCCAGTTAAATTGAGAGACTCTCCCTTTGCAGGATACTTCTAGGATATTCAGTCACATATGTTAGTGAACCGGTTGTAACCTGTGAAATATATTGCAAATGTAGAATAATAATTTTATTACTATTGAAGGTAGAAAAAGAATGAAGGCTATAGGCCAGACATAGTGGGGCTTACACCTGTAATTCCAGCACTTTGGGAGGCCAAGGTGAGCAGATCACCTGAACCCAAGAGTTTGAGACCAGCCTGGGCAACACGGTAAAACGCTGTCTCTACTAAAAGCACAAAAATTAGCTGGGCATGGTGGTGTCTGCCTGTAGTCCCAGCTACTTGGAAGCCTGAAGCAGGAGGATCTCTTGAGCTTCAGGATGTCGAGGCTGCTGTGAGCCATGATCCTGCCACTGTACTTCAGCCTGGGTGACAGAGGGGGACTCTGCCTCAAAAAAGAAAAACAAAAAGAATGAAGGCTATAACTCTAAATATTTTAAAAATTAAAGCCATATCATTTAAGAATACTAACTGTTAGGGAGTGAGAAAGAATTTAGTCCATATTATTTTTCTGGCTGAGGTTCATTTTTAAATTCTTAATAAAGGCAGCTATCCTGCAGTTAGATGTAACACAATTTCAAGAAAAGTCTGAAAACATGAAGAGAGTATCAGACTAGGCGCGGTGTGCTCACGCTTGTAATCCCAGCACTTTGGGAGGCCGAGGCAGGCGGATCACGAGGTCAGGAGATTGAGACCACAGTGAAACCCCGTCTCTACTAAAAATACAAAAAATTAGCCGGGCGTGGTGGCGGGCACCTGTAGTCCCAGCTACTCAGGAGGCTGAGGCAGGAGAATGGTGTGAACCTGGGAGGCGGAGCTTGCAGTGAGCTGAGATTGCGCCGCTGCACTCCAGCCTGGGCAACAGAGCCAGACTCTGTCTCAAAAAAAAAAAAAAAAAAAAAATTCTGTCCTGATACTTGCTAGGTGGCCCAGAGAAGTAGTACTCGCATTTCTTCATCTGTATTGTCAGGCAGAAGGATAACTGTGTGGCTATTCTGTTACTGAAGGACAGAACGTAGCTGAGGAGCAAATCATTGAATGGGGAATACCATGATCTAGTTTTGTGCTTGTGAAGCATCAGCTTGGCTTGACTCCAGTGAAGCCCTGCACACGGGAAAAACCCAGTCACTACAGGGGTGAATGTACTGTGATTAGCTTCTCAGTTAGTAGAGGCACAGCCTCAAAGTGATGCGACTGGAATGAGGTAAGTCTGTACATTGTGGAATTCTATACTATTTCAAAGTGTCACTCTGCCCTCTTGTAGCCCAGGCCCAGTACCCAAAGGTGTACATCTTATTAATAATGTTTCTTCTGAAATGTGGATTGGAAACTGTTTACAAATTAAGCCCAAAGTGCAGCCAAATGGCAATCGTAGTCCCATGAATGATTTTGTAGACAGCCTAGCTGGCTACCTTTTTTGGTAATGTTTCCTATTTAGATAAAATTTAAGCTTCTCTGCCAACCACAAGAGTTGTTTTTCATTTAAGTTCTTGGACACTTAACTATTTTAAAAGTTTCTTTAAAATCCCTAGAAACTCTAGCCCTATCAACTTTCCATTAAATGATATGATGATTTATTTTTTGGGCAGGCCTTGACTTATTTTGACTCTCTAATGTGTTGTGGTTCCTAGCTCTTCTGTAGAAGAAAGTCCACGTGAGTACGTCCTGGATGGGGCCAGACTTTTGGTCCCTCTGACATGATCTTAAGAGAATTTACTTGCATAATCTCTGCTTCTATTTAGTGGGATCATCAGGTGACTGGCTTTTGGGAGTCACAGAGATGACACCAAACACCAAATAAACCTTGGTGATGACCTTAAATTTCTATTTGAGCATTAAACATGTTCCTGTTAATTTGAGCTACTATTTTGAAACTGTTAAAATAATTGAATCACCTAATTACATGCACTATTATATTATGCTTAAGATGTCCATTAATTTGCTTGTTTTATTTGTATATGCAAATTCAGGTCTCAGAATGGAGAGACTTTATCAACAATTTCTAGTTTGATTTGCTTTAATCTTTTTGACAAGCTATCAAAACTAAGTATCTACCTTTTGGCCTCTATCCAGATAATTAAGATTAGAAAATAAAATAGTATATTAATACTCTAGAGATGTGCTCTTAGAAAAAGGAGGAACAGGAATAGCTGGTATGCCCAGTATGGTTTTCAGAGAGATCCTCTGTTTTTCTTCTTTCATTTGACTCTCTCTCTGTGTATATATATTATATATGCATTTCTGCTTTCCTCTTGTTGCAGCTTCATTTAATCTTTATTTTTCTACAAATCAGTTTTAAGAAAGAAATTATGTTGTGTCTATTTGAATTAGTTAATAATTCAAATTCAGGTTTTTTTTTTTTTTTTTTTTTTTTTTTTTTTTTTTTTTTTGAGACGGAGTCTCGCTCTGTCGCCCAGGCTGGAGTGCAGTGGCGCAATCTCGGCTCACTGCAAGCTCCGCCTAATGAAAAGATGAATTGCGTTGTAAAAATGTATTTATCAATGTAAAGACATGCACATTTATTTGTGAGCAGCCCTGCCCATAGACATGATGCTCGTTCTGAGGATGATGCTGGTGATTTGCTTGGGAATGGGATGGTGAAATCAAGAAAGCTTGTTTAGGGACTAAGCCCTCTTCCTCTGGAAGCATTCCAAGAAAACATCAACATTTTGATCTACAGTGTTATAGTAATTTTCGTCGTACAAAAGTGCTATTGAAGATAATTCTCCCTCCACTCATTTCTTAAGGAAAGAAAAGTGAATTAAGAAAATTAATAAGTAGTAATTATCCTTTTAAACCCCATAATTGGAGTTGTATGCTATTGATGGTGCATATGCTTAGGGTAGATATCTTCCAAGGAACACAAGGTCACAGATTGCTTGTTAAAAATGATGACCCAGAGTCACTCACTGAACACACCACTGCCACCTTTTTACCATTCAAGATTTTACTGAAGAAATTATTTAGGCCCCATAAGGAATTCAGACACAAGATACACATACGAGCTGTAAAGTGAGTTTCCTGGATTCAACTGACTATCACTTCCGAACTGTATTGCTGTGAGCAAATTAATTATTTTGCTTTTTTGCAGCCATAAAATGTATCACATCATAGCCAAATATGAAGACTAAACATGTAAACAGCTATAAAATATTAGCAAAATGTCTGGTAGGTAGCAAGTGCTAACTAATGTATTAATTATCAGTAGTTCAAGCTGGATATCTGTGTATAAACGATGTATCTCTATATAGATATTACACTGATTTTAATTTAGCTTTATTTAGGGACCAAAAAGACGTTTATTGTTTATATCATCAACTAAATTCTATGAATGAATAATTGAATGTATGCAAATGAAAACAACATATTATTTTTCATCATTATTTGGTGAATATAACCAAGATTGATAATATTTAGTGTGAGTAAGGCTGTGTGGAAGATTATTCTTTAATATAATATTAATGGGCATAAAATCTAGTATAGGATTTCGAGAGTAACATTATAGAATCTATCAATGTGAAGCATATAAATTCTTTTTGTCTTCGTGATGACATTCCTAGGAATTTCTCCAACTGAAATATTCAAATCAGTAAGTAAAGATGTCTGTAAAGTGTTGTTCATTGCAACATTATGTGTAAGGTGGGACATTATAAACAACATAATGTCAAGTAAAAATAGATTGGTTAAAAGAATTATGATGCAACTATAAAATGAAATAATATTAAGCAATTTAAGAAAAGGATAATTCATAAATACTGTCACTAGATTATGCCCACCCATGCAAACAGATTAAAATTTCAAGCATATTAATATATTTTATGTATTTTTATATATAAATGACTGCGCCTATACAATATACCTACATACAAATGCCCTTCTGAAGAACATGAACTAAACTTTTTTTTATTTTAAAATTTTTATTTAACAAAAAACAATTGTATATGTTTATGGGGTACAATATAATCTTTGGATATATCCATACATTGTGGAATGATTAAATGAAGTTACTTATATCCATCAGTAGAGAAGCAAGTGAGTCCTTGTGATTGGAAGTATCCTTTGACTTTAACCTTTCCATTACTTTGTATAAAATATTTTCCAAGAGCCATTCTTTGCTTTCATAATTTATAAGAATACCAGTGAAAAACACTTGTTTTATTTAAATAATTTTACTTTTGGTTAGCACTGCAGGGTGTTTTAGGAAATGGTTTTGGAAGACTGGTCTTTTAAAGTCAGTTCAAAAAGTTACATTCTGCTGCATGTTGGGAAATCATTATTAGGCTGATACTCTGCTAGCCAATAGAGTATTTAACAGAAGTATATCTAAACACATGTTTCTTGAAGATATATTCAAAGGCAGGAAATTTATTTTATTTTATTTTACTTTAAGTTCTGTTATGCATGTGTAGAACGTGCAGGTTTGTTACATAGGTATATGTGTGCCATGGTGGTTTGCTGCACCTGTCAACCCATCATCTAGGTTTTAAGCCCCGGATGCATTAGGTATTTGTCCTAATGCTCTCCCTCCTGTTGCTCCTCACCCCCTGACAGGCCCCGGTGTGTGAAGTTCCCCTCCCTGTGTCTACTTGTTCTCATTGTTCAACTACCACTTATGAGTAAGAACATGTCGCGTTTGGTTTTCTGTTCCTGTGTTAGTTTGCTGAGAATGATGGTTTCCAGCTTCATCCATGTCCCTGCGAAAGACATGAACT
Source organism: Nomascus leucogenys (assembly GCF_006542625.1). Classification (NCBI taxonomy): domain Eukaryota; kingdom Metazoa; phylum Chordata; class Mammalia; order Primates; family Hylobatidae; genus Nomascus; species Nomascus leucogenys. The sequence continues at coordinate 74,887,425 of NC_044384.1, forward strand.
CATCTTTTTTTATGGCTTCACAGTTTTTCAGGGTATGTATGTGCCACATTTTCTTTTTCCAGTCTATCATTGATGGGCATTTAGGTTGGTTCATGTCTTTGCTATTGTAAATAATTCTTCAATAAGCATACATATGCATGTGTCTTTATAGTAGAATGATTTATAATCCTTTGGGTATATACCCAGTAATGGGATTGCTGGGTTAAATGGTATTGCTGGTTCTAGATCTTTGAGGAATCACTATACTGTCTTCCACAATTGTTGAACTAATTCACACTCCCACCAACAGTGTAAAAGCATTTCTATTCTCTACATCTTTGCCAGCATCTGTTGTTTCATGACTTTTTAATGATTGACATTCTAACTGGCATAAGATGGTATCTCATTGTGCTTTTGATTTGCATTTCTCTAATGGACAGGGATGATGAGCTTTTTTTATATGATTTTTGGCTGCATAAATATCTTCTTTTGAGAAGTGTCTGTTCATATTCTTCACCCACTTTTTGATGGAGTTGTTTGTTTATTTCCTGTAAATTTGATTAAGTTCCTTGTAGATTCTGGGTATTAGACCTTTGTCAGATGGATAGATCGCAAAAATTTTCTCCCATTCTGTAGGTTACCTGTTCACTCTGTAGGTTTCTTTTGCTGTGAAGACATTCCTTAATTAGATCCCATTTGTCAATTTTGGCTTTTGTTGCCATTGCTTTTGATGTTTTAGTCATGAAGGCTTTTCCCATGCCTATATCCTGAATGGTATTGCCTAGGTTTTCTTCTAGGGTTTTTATGGTTTTAGGTTTTACAATTCAGTCTTTAATCCATCTTGAGTTAATTTTTTGTATAAGGTGTAAGAAAGGAGTCCAGTTTCAGTTTTCTGCATATGGCTAGCCAGTTTTCCCAGCACCATTTATTAAATAGGGAAACGTTTCCCCATTGCTTGTTTTTGTCAGGTTTGTCGAAGATCAAGTGGCTGTAGATGTGTGGTGTTATTTCTGAGGCCTCTATTCTATTCCATTGGTCTATATATATACTTTGGTAACAGTGCCATGCTGTTTTGGTTACTGTAGGCTTGTGGTATAGTATCAAGACAGGCAGTGTGATGCCTCCAGCTTTGTTCTTTTTGCTTAGGATCGTTTTAGGTATATGGGATTTTTTTTGTTTCCATATAAAATTTAAAGTAGTTTTTGTTCTAATTCTGTGAAGAAAGTCAAAGGTAGCTTGATGGGAATAGCATTGAATATATAAATTGTGGGGGGCAGTATGGACACTTTCATGATATTGATTCTTGCTATCCATGAGCATGGAGTTTTTTTTTCCATTTGTTTGTGCCCCCTCTTATTTCCTTGAGCAGTGGTTTGTAGTTCTCCTTGAAGAGGTCCTTCACATCCTTTGTAAGTTGTATTCCTAGATATTTTATTCTTTTTGTAGCAGTTGTGAATGGGGGTATACTCATATTTGTCTCTCTGCTTGTCTATTATTGGTGTATAGGAATGTTTGCGATTTTTCACATTTATTTTGTATCCTGAGACTTTACTTAAGTTGCTTATTAGCTTAAGGAGTTTTTGGGCTGAGATGATCGGGTTTTCTAAGTACACAATCACGTCATCTGCAAACAGAGATGATTTGAATTCCTCTGTTCCTATTTGAATACCCTTTATTTCTTTCTCTTGCCTGATTGCCCTGGCCAGAACTCCCAAGGGATTTTTTCTTAAAGACAGTTTGTGTTCAGTATCATTCTCCTCATCATGAAAAAATAAGTGGGGATGCTCATCTAAGCCCTTTACATTTATAAACTCATTTAATCCTTACAAAAATTTTTGAGATAGGTGACATTAGTTTGTCATTTTATAGAAAATGAAACTGAGGCACAAGGATGTTGTCTGGAATATAATAGGTGCTGAGCCTGAAGAGCAACTGTAATTTGTAAAACCGGGATTTTTACATGGGTTTATATATGATTATAACCATTACTATCCATTCCCAATGGAACTCCAGTCTAGCCAGGTGTGTCTACTCAAGGCACCTTGCACCTAGAGCCAGTAGGGGTGTATGTGACTAAATTTATGAGATACTAGATAGTATAGTGTTTAATAAACATTAAAGTTATATTTAATATTAATATTTTATTATATTTTAATGTCTATAAGTTTAAACATTAAAGTATAAACCAGAAATGCTAGGCATTTAATATGTTTAATGCAACACTAAAAAAAGCAACTATTATTTAGAAAGAATGTATAACCTATAGTAAATTATATCCCTGGAAGTCTATAATAAAATCGAGGTTTGGGGGATGTCAAAGTCCATACATTTCAACCATGTTCACCACACTTTTCCTTGCTCATGCTGTTGTCCTTGTTCTTGTTGCTCACTTTATAAATTATAAAGTTAGGATTTTCTAAATTCTGATGCCAAGGCCTAGCTCATTTCATCTCCTTTGAAATCTGCAGATTAAAAGGATATTTTTTCATTCTGAAGTTTATATCCTACATGCAATGTTTCCATAGGTGCTTATTCTGTATTCCTCTTTATGGATAGAACATTTCCCTTTGTCTCTCACACTGTTGGATGTACTCTGAAACTAGAAAAAATAATGTCTACATAATAAGTAGACACATGAAGAAATGTGAGTCCCCAATCCTTTAAATGAGCAGTCTTTTGAGCAATGATATTTTGCAGAAATTCTGGAAAGAAATGATAATACAGGTCCTCTTTGGCTTATGATGGTGTTATACCCTGATAAACCTATCCTAAGTTGAAAATGCCTTTAATGCACCTAACCTACAGAGCATCAAATCTCAGCCAGCATACTTTAAATGGGCTCAGAACACTTTACATTGGCTTATAGTTGGGCAAAATCATCTAACACAAAGCCTTATTTATAATAAAGTGTTGAATACTGTAAACAAATGGGTGTTTTGTAGACATGATGGGATGCAAACACACAAAATACTAGATTCAAATAACACTGGTGGCCCAGCATGGTGGCTCACGCCTATAATTCCAACACTGGAAGGCCAAGGCAGGTGAATCACTTGAGCCTATGAGTTTGAGGCCAGCCTGGGCAACATGGTGAAACCCTGTCCCTACAAAAAAATATAAAAAAGTGTCTGGGTGTGGTGGTGTGCGCCTATAGTCCCAGCTACTTCGGGAGACTGAGATGGGAGGATTGCTTAAACCCAGGTTGTCGAGGCTGCCTTGAACAGTGATTGTGCCACTCCACTCCAGCTTGGTGACAGAGTAAGACCATGCCTCAGAAACAAAGCAAAACAAAACCAACCAACCAAGCAATAAAAAAAAAACAATGGCAATGCAGTACACTGTAGAATTTTCACTGTTTACCAGCATGGTTGACTGAGGGCTGCCACTCACTCTTTCTGCCCAGCCTCATGAGACAGTAATGTAAAACTGCATCATTCTCCTGGGAAAAGATCAAAATTCAAAGTATGGCTTCTGCTGAATGTGTAATGCTTTTGCACCATTGTAAAGTCAAAAAATTGTAAGTCGAGCCATTGTAAGTCAGGGACCATCTGTATTACAAAGTGGATTTGATGGCAGATTCAGTACTAAACTGGAAGTCCAAGTTATGTTTCAGCTCTTGAGTTTGGCTAAAGCATGCCTAGAAATGGAAATGGTAAAGATGAGATGGTAAATGGGGTATTTGAGCCTGGATGGCAGAACAATCAACCTCTAACAACAGCACTTTTGTTGCTGGAGGCAGGGACTGGCACTGCCATTGCCTGGGCCCCACGGTTCTTTCCGGTTTTCCTTGGATGAAATCAATTGCATAGATTTAACTAATTTAATTAAATTTTAAGTATGTACACAGCACAGCATTAGAAATGTGGTGGAAAGAGAATAAATTAGCCACCCTTAAGCATACCCAGAAGAAGATAAAGTCAACATGATATTAAAAACATTAACAAAAAAGACAATTTAATTATTGCTAATATGCAGCCTTTGGTTGGCTGGCTCCCTGTCATTGTTTTTTATCTTCAGATGGACTGCTACCTCCTCAGAAGAGTCTTTCCTGGTGATGTTCTTTGGTCATTCCCTTCAGTTATTTTCTAATTCCACATACTAGTTATATCCTTATTATTGATGATCACAAATTATTCTTTAAAAAATTTGTTTTGGATTTACCTTCTGTTTTCTCTAAAAGCTTGTAATCCTTGTCAAGGCATAAATTATGTTTATTCACTGGTGCTGTAAACCCAATAATTAGAACACTCCCAGTCACCTAGTATGTGCTTACTAAATATTATTGGATGAATATAAGTCTAAAAGAGACTTTGAGTTAAAAAAATTTGCAAATAAATATAAAGAAAGAAGTGGGGAAGGCAAATACATATATGCACTGTAGGAGTCAGAATCCCCTATTTTCCTGATGCCAAGTTGTTTCTTTGGAAGCAATGACAATCTCAGCTTATTAGTGTAAAATTTAATAAGGGAGCCACCACTTTACCAAAGTTCTCTACTAACTCTTGTCACTCATGGGAGAAGCAGAATAAGGTTCATTGTGTTTGATTCAAGATACCTTGGAATCTAAGGTTCTGTCTTAGAGCCCAGGCATGGTGGCATGCACCTGTGGTCCCAGTTACTCCAGAGGTTGAGGTTGAGGCAGAAGGATAGTTTGAGTTCAGGAGTTCAAGACCAGGCTGGGCAACAGAGCAAGACTCCATATCTAAAAAAGAGTTTTTAAAAAAGTGTCTATGTCTTGGAATTATATGTTCTTTATGGGACCAGAGTAACTGTATACATCTATTTTATTAACTGTGAAAGAATGTTTTTGCTGAGATTTGAGATTTAAATTGCCAAATCCAAAGGGTGTTTATTTTCTCCCAGAACCTCCTGTGAAAAAGCTTTCACTAGAAAGACACTAATTCTGTTTTAAACTGCCTCCCTTGATGAAGTAGATGGGATGCCTAAGGTCATAGCAATGTTTACCATTCTGTTTTCTTATTAAAACAAATATATAGGCTGGCACGGTGGCTCACTCCTGTAATCCTAGCACTTTGGGAGGCCAAGGCAGGCAGATCACGAGGTCTGGAGATCAAGAACAGCCTGGCCAACATGGTGAAACCCCATCTCTACTAAAAATACAAAAATTATCCAGTGTGGTGGTAGGCGCCTCTAATCCCAGCTACTCTGGAGGCTGAGGCAGGAGAATAGCTTGAACCCGGGAGGCAGAGGTTGCAGTGAGCTGAGACCGCACCATTGCACTCCAGCCTGGGTAACAAAGCTAGACTCCATTAAAAAAAAAAGGATATATAAGTGTGTGTGTGTATATATATATAGAGAGAGAGACTCCATCAAAAAATATATATATATATGTGTGTGTGTGTATATATATATAGACTCCATCAAAAAAAAGATATATATGTGTGTGTGTATATATATATATATATACACACACATACACACATATAATAATAATTATAGGATCAGTTATAATATTTGGGAAAAACAATATTTAAATAAAAATGTTTACTTTAAAATTAAAATATATATGTGCAATCGCCAATTATATGAAATAATTACTAGGTTGATTCATTCACTGAAGAATATTTGCTGAGTTTGTAAAAAGTTTCAGATCCTCTTCCAGCAACTGGGTGTACAGTGTTAAATAAGACATCCCTATGTTTTCATCATGTCTTGGAGCTTACATTTTAGTTCAGGAGATGACATATAGAAATGAAAATAAAATCGTAGAGATGATTGAGTCTCAGAAAATTGTAATGAAGTGGTGTTGCATGACTAGTTCTAATTCTAGTTAGGTGGACATGGGGGCTTTTCTGAGAGGAATTTCTAAAATGAGATTTCAGTGATGAGATAGAACAAACTTTAACCATTTCAGTTGGATGTGCATTCTAGGCAAAAGAGAAAAGGTTGTCCAGAAACCCTAAGGCAGGCACTAGCCTGAAGAAAAGAAAGTCCAAAAATCAGTGCACAGTGGACAAGGGGAAATGCAGTGCAAGGTGGGACATGAAAGGTAGGCAGGGCTTTGATCACAGAAGGCTATTACTTTTTAATCATCAGTTTATTGAGTTTATGGAAGTTAAAGTGACACTTAATAGTAATCACATCCTGTATTAATCTGTTTTCATGCTGTTGATAAAGACATACCCAAGACTGGACAATTTAAAAAAGGAAGAGGTTTAATGGACGTACAGTTCCACGTGGCTGGAGAAGCCTCACAATCATGGCAGAAGGTAAAATCCATGTCTCACATGGTGGCAGACAAGAAAAGAGAGCTTGTACAGGGAAACTCCCCTTTTAAAAACTATCAGATCTCTAAATCATCTCTCTCAAATTCAAAGTTTAACAGATCTCTAGAGCAGGGGCACAATGCCACCAGTCTCCTTGATAAAACATAGCAAAACATGACCTTTACTCTACTCCCCAATAAGTTCCTCATCTCCATCTGAGACCACCTCAGCCTGGACTTCACTGTCCATATCACTATCAGCATTTTGGTCACAACTATTCAACAAGTCTTTAGGAAGTTCCAAACTTTCCTTCATCTTCCTGTCTTTTTCTAAGCCCTCAAAACTGTCCCAATCTCTGCCCATTACCCAGTTTTAAAGTTTCATAGCAATGCCCTACTCCTGGTACCAATTTTCTGTATTAGTCTGTTCTCCCATTGCTATAAAGAACTACCTGAGGCTGGGTCATTTATGAAGAAAAGAGGTTTAATTGACTCACAGTTTCACAGGCTGTACAAGAATCATGGCTGGGAGGCCTCAGGAAATTTTTAAACATGGTGGAAGGCAAAGGGGAAGCAAGCACACCTTCACTGCTTCACATCAAAAGAGAGAGTGAAGGGGTACATGCTACACGCTTTTAAACGACCAGATCTTGGGAAAACTCACTCACTATTATGAGAAGAGCAATGCAGAAATCCACCTCCATGAGCCAATCACCTCCCACTATGTCCCTCTCCCAACATTGGGAATTACAATTTGAGATGAGATTTGGGTGGGGACGCAGAGCCAAACCACATAAGTGTCCATCAACAAATGATTGGATAAAGAAAATATGCTGTGTGCATATGTGTGTATATCAATACACCATGGAATACTAACAAAAAACCTATTGGTTACAATGTTCACAATTTGAACAATGGGTACAATAAAAGCCCAGACTTCAACACCTCATAATATATCCATGTAAGAAAACTGCACTGTACCTCTAAAATCTATAAAAATAAAACAAAAAAGAAGCAAATAAATAAATAAATAAAACCCCCACCCATCAAGGTCTTATAGGTGACTTCAGAAACTTAGCATCCAAATTCTTTGCATATGGCTTCCATTTAACTTTTGCTATGCCAAGAGCAGAACATAGGTTTTATTGCCTGCTTAACAATATTTTAGAATTAGGGCTTGGCTCAGTGACTCATGCCTGTAATCCCAGCACTTTGGAAGGCAAAGGAGGGAGGATGGCTTGAATGAGTCCAGGAGTTCAAGACCAGCGTGGGCAACATAGTGAGACCCTGTCTCTACAAAAATACAAAAAATAAAATAGCTGTATGTGGTGGTGTGTGCCTGTAGTCCCAGCTACTTGGGAGGCTGAGACAGGAGGACCGCTTGAGCCCAGGAGTCTGAGGCTGCAGTGAGCTGTGATTGTGCCACTGCAGTCCTTCCAGCCTTGGTGACAGAGCAAGACACTATCTCAAAAAAGAAATTAAAAATTAGAAAAGCCATAATATTTTAGAGTTAAATACCTAGGTTCATTTTACATGTCTTCAGCCTGCCTTATGTCAGAAAAGAAGAAAATGCCTTGATATTATGATAACTTGAGTTTATGTAAGAACTTTATGATGGCCACATTCTTAGTTCAATTATAAAATTAAAGAAGTGAAAGGATCATAATGAGATCCCTAACTTCAAATATTTGTAATCTGCTTGATAATTTTTATAGTGTCATAAGTAGGCCTAGAATCTACATCTTCTACTTAATAGATAAGAGCTCTTCTGATCATTCATGCTGAAATTGTTACTGGTCAGTTATATTCAAAAAAAATTCTTCTATATTCTACACATCCCCAAAATTAATTCACATTAAATAGTTTTGCTAATAAAACATATTACCTGGCAGCCCAATGCCTGACTTTTTGTTTTAAAACACTCTTGACTTCTGGAATAAATCTTGGTCTTCATTTTTTTATAAGTGCTTACTGTTATTAATAGTTTATAAATCATGAATATCTATAGATTTGAATTTGAAAATTTAGTTCTATTCATGATTTAAATGCATAGCAAACTAGGAATAGAAGAGTACTTTAATATAAAGAAGATATGCCTTAAAAACTACTGCAAATTCATTGAACCATAAGGTGAGCTTCCTTCTCATTGTACTGAGAAAATGTAAGTGATAAGAAGAGAACTTCCAGACTCTTACAAATACATAAGCTGTACCAATCTGCCAACATCCATTCACTTACATGCTGTCTCCCTACCTGCTACTACACATAAATTATCTGTTCCCCTATCCAAAGACAAGAAAACCACTTTACTGTGTGCTGGACTGAGGTCATGCTCTTATTGCTTACACAAGGGCATTGGTCTAACAATCTCTCCTGTTTCTTCTTTGATTGACATTTCCTTCTCTATTGGATCATTACATCAGAAAAGAAGCAGTTTTTAAGTCTCTCTTTTCTTTAAAAAAATCCTTCCATTGAGCCTACTTCTTTCATCAATTGTTATCCTATTCCATTCTTCCTCCTTTGTAGCAAAACTCAAGAGATACCTATGCTTGTCTCCCACTTCTCTCCTTTCATTCTTTAATAGTGTCTTTTAGTCATACTCAATATCTAATTCTTTCTGAAAATGCTTTTCTCAAGGACACCAATGACCCCTGTATCATGACATTTAATGGTCGCTTCTCATTTCTAGTTTTATTAAATCAATTAGCAACATTTAAATCAGTTTTCCTTGTTAGACTCTCTAAACATAACCAAGATTCCCCAATCAGTAAATATGTCCAGCTCTGACTTCTGTCTTGAAGTTAAGACTTGGAAATCCAATCTCTTTCATGTCATTTCCATCTGAATGACTAATAGATTCCTTGAACTGAACAGGTCTAAAGATATACTTCTGATTCTTCCCCCATTCTCAAACCTACTCTAATCATATTTTCTATCTCAGTGGGTGATACATTTGGTCTATCTCATACCACAAATCCAGTCTATCAGAAAATCCCTTGGACTCAACCTTCAACATATATTCCAAATTCAACTATTTCTAATCACTTTTAGATCTGTCATCCAGTTCCAAGCCACCATTATCTTTTACCTGGATTACTGCAATTGCCTCTTACCTACTCCTCCTGCTTTTATTTCAGTTTCCCCCAGTCCCATATTTGATTCTGAATACTGCATTCGGAGGTATCTTTTAAATTCACAAGTCAGTCACATCATTTCACACCTCTACTCAAAACTTTGCAATAGCTCTCTATGTCACTCAGGGTAAAATCTAAAACTACTATAATTGCTAAATATCTGACAGCTATACTCTGGCTGCCCTATCCTTTCTCTGAACACCTCTCTTACAACAAACAGCCTTTCTGTTCCTCTTACTAGCCAGGTATACTCTTGCTATAAAACTTTTACTTAGGCAATTTTCTTGGCCTGGAAAACTTTCTTCCAATCATCTGCATGACAAACTCACTTCTTGTTTTTAGATGGGAAGAAATAATATTTTTTTTGAGATGGAGTCTCACTCTGTTGCCCAGTCTGGAGTGGAATGGCACAACCTCAGCTGGCTGCAATCTCTGCCTCCCAGGTTCCAGCAATTCTCCTGCCTCAGCCTCCCAAGTAGCTGGAATTACAGGTGTGTGACACCATGCCTGGCTAATTTTTGTATTTTCAGTGGAGACAGGGTTTCACCATGTTGGCCAGGCTGTTCTCTCCAACTCCTGACTGCAAGTGATCTGCTCACCTCAGCCTCCCAAACTGCTGGGATTACAGGCGTGAGCCACCGCACCTGGCCCAGAAATAATGTTTTAGATAGTATTTCCTTACTCCTGCACAAGTAGGGCTGCTGCTCTCAAGTTCAGACTTTGGAGTATCTTCATTAAAATTTTCCAAATTTTCTTTCTGTATCTGGGACTGGGCAGTGATTTTGATGGGGCATTCCATCCCAGACCCAACTGCATGCATCCCCTTCCTGTTTTTCCTGTTTGGGATGCTCTTTGTCACTCTATTCCATGGGATTACCCAGACATCCTCAGAAGCTCTGACTGCTGCACCTATGAAGTTATCCCAGGCTCTGCAGCCAGGATCAGAGTAGCAGGATACAGCTTGACAAGCAAATGTCTTTCAGAAGCTAGTTCATTATTTTTTTCATGGGATTGTACTACATTGGTTACTAGAATTGTATTGACATTATGATTCTGGGTGACATAGGACAGGGACAAAGTTCTGGGATGTAAATGACCCCCTACCAACCTTTGGCCTTGGAAATGTGTGTGGGGCTTAGTCAGCTTTTATCTGTTCATGCTATGATGCAGTGCCAGCGTCTATGGCCCTGCAGGTGGTAAGAGTGGTGGCAGATATCTTTTATCTTGTACATCCTTAAGGCTGGCACTCAGAAAGGCCGTCTCAGCTCTTCCGCAGGCTCTATGCTATGTGTCAGGAAGTTCTTTATGGGTGGCCAGGCTTATCCATTTCAAGGGCTTTAAAGACCTTTGCTCGGGAGTGTTGACTGAGCTGTCCAATATTTGCCCTTTCTTGCTTCCTTTGGTAGCAAGGATAGCAACATTGTATTCTCCTGTGTTGGTCTTAAGCCATATGTGATGAGGGACATGTCTTGTATAAATGAAACCACTTTTCTTGATTCCCCAGTCAGTTTTTTCATCTGTCCTCCGCCTTGTTGGTGGTGTTTGAAAGGTAGGGCTATTGACAATGTCAAAAGATATCACTTTCCAGGAATACGATGATTATAGTCTAATGTGCTCAAGAGAAGGCATGGTTCGAAGATGCATAGTTCTATACTAATGCTTTAAAATTCAAAAAGGTCAATTTGACATAATCAAGAAAGGAACTTGTTCATAAAATCTTGCAGGCTGTGATTATCAGACTTGTGTCTGTGATCATTATTAAGAAAATGTCTTTGAGAGAGTCATTGGAATCCCATATTCATGGACAGCCCCATAAATGATGCAACATCATAAGTAATGAGGTAAAATAGAGTTAAATAAATAATACTAAAGAAGTGCAAAGGCATTATTTCAACATAAGCAGGGTTTGCAAAGAAGAAGAAGAGATGGTTCCTGGACATGAATAGGAAGAGAGATACCTGGACACCGAGATGAATTTTCATTTGCTCTGATTGGACAATAAACAAGTACATAGGTACCTATTCCCTGCTCACAACTCTAAATCTCCACCCAATAAATCACTACATCAGACACTGGCTCATAAATTTTGTAATACACTTTTCAGTCAAATTATTTTTTTACATCAATCTGATTGTATAAACAGAGTTCCTGCAAAACACATTTGGCTGACTTTCCATATTCTAGGAGAGACCCTGATTTTAGAGACATTAATTTTATGATGAATTAGTACCCTCTTATTCCTCCCTCTGTAATAATGAAACATTTTTTCACATTAATTGATAAGCCAGTTCTAAAATGGATATGAATATGGGCCTAGGTTTGAATAGTAGCCTTGGTAATAAAAAGTGTGAGAAGCATAGGGTTAGAGGACTAGATCTATTAGATATCAGGAACATTTCTTGAAGCTCTGGTTTGTAAATAACTTTGCTATAGTTTGCATGATAAGGAATTGCCCAGAAATTGAGCCACCTGTCTTTGGAAACTTAGTTTAATTTTTTTAATTTAATAAGTGATGAAGATAGAGTTTTAAATCAGTAGGAAAGAGTAGAATACTGGATAAATTCTGGAAGAAAATATTGCTATTCCTTCTCCTTGACTATGGCTCTCTCTGTCTCTGTCTTTCTCTTTTCTGATTTAAACTATTTAAACTTTTCTGAGTTATTCTATTTTTCATAACTGTGCAAATATATTTCTTATGTTTTTTTTTGAGACGGAGTCTCGCTCTGTCGCCCAGGCTGGAGTGCAGTGGCGCGATCTCAGCTCACTGCAAGCTCCGCCTCCCGGGTTCACGCCATTCTCCTGCCTCAGCCTCCTGCGTAGCTGGGACTACAGGCGCCCACCACCACGCCCGGCTAATTTTTTGTATTTTTTAGTAGAGACGGGGTTTCACTGTGTTAGCCAGGATGGTCTCGATCTCCTGACCCTGCAATCTGCCTGCCTCAGCCTCCCAAAGTGCTGGGATTACAGGCGTGAGCCACCGCGCCCGGCCCATATTTCTTATGTTATTGCCCTACTCCATCTTCACAATCTTTCTCTCTTTTTTTTTTTTTTGGTACAGGATCTTGCTGTGTCACCCGGGCTAGAGTACAGTGGTACAAATATAGTTCACTGCAGCCTCAACCTCCTGGGCTTAGGCAATCTTCCTACCACATTCTCTGGAGTAGTTGGGACCACAGACAAGTGCTGCCATACTCAGCTAAATTTTTTTTAAAAATATATTTGTAGAGTTGGGGTCTGCCTATTGTTGCCTAGGCTAGTCTCAAACTCCTGGGCTTCAGTCATCTTCCTGCCACACAGGCCTCACAAACAGCTGGGATTACAGGTTTGAGCCACCATGCCTGGCCCATCTTTACGATCTTATTTTCATGTTACAGTACTAATAAAGGATTAAGCAAAGCAGGACATGGGATAAAGTAGAAGATTCTAACTGTATAACTGTGGTTTGAAGTGAGAACCAGGATTCCAGAATGAATTGCTGAAGTCTTGTTGCTGAGTGATATTTTAAAAATATCACCATAACCAGGACTGTGGTCTATGCCAGGCGACTCTTCTGTTTCAGAACACACATCTAAAACCCAATGACAAGAAAACACTTCTCTGTAAATTCCCAGACATTTGAAGTAACGGTGCTTCTGGGCCTTGACTTTTTTGATGAATCACTTCAATCCTACATTTTTCTGTGGGATGTGAATAGATATAAAAATAGGCAGGATATCACACACACCAAAAGAAGAACTGAAAAAAAATAATGAAGTGGAATGTGGTGAATGGGTTGAAGTACAGATGAAACAAAAATGGCACTTGATTAGTAATTGTTGAGGCTCAGTGATGGGGTCTATTATACTATTTTATTTGTTTTGTATATGTTTTAAATTTTTTATAATACAACACTTGTATAAGAAGAGAAAGGTGATATACAATGTTAGCTCTTAAGACATTGGTTACCTTTATGGGGGAAGGAGGGAGAAAGTGATTGTTGGTGGTATAAGTGAGGCTGATTTTACTTCTTGGTTACGTATGTATATTTGTCTTGTAATAATTCATCAAGCTTTACATGAATGCTTTGTGTGTGCATTTCTGTATGCATGTCATTCATCAATGATACAATTAAAAATTATATATTTGCAAAGAAATAGGTAAAAATGTTTAGAGACTGTGGAAAGCAGCCAGTTGTTTGATGTGGTCTATTTCTAAATGGACCTGAGGAGATCAGTTTAAGTTGTCCCTCAAGCTTCAGTCTCAATGCTATGTTATCTTAAACAGACCATATCTTCTTTTCAAATAAAATAAAATCAAAAGATAAAATTCCTTTAATCTCTAGAAACTGTACTTTCTAGAGATTGTAATTTTTAAAGTCATGGCATCTCAAGATCAGTTTCTGGGAGAAAAAAAATCACGTTTCAATTACTCTATACCTCTTTGCATACTTATACATAAAATGTTATTGTTTAATAAGCACTCATCTCATTGCTACCATAGTCCCAAAACAACACGTTGTCCCTATTGACTAATGCTGCCTTGTCCCAGAAATCGCCCTTTAGTAAGTAGTGAGTAGGCATTTTCCCCAAATTCTGCAGAGACACATTTCATCACAGTACACAGTGTTCTATTCCTGAACACAAAGGGAAAGGAAAGCATCTTCAAATAGAAACCCAGGAGAAGTTAAAATAAACAAAACAAAAAGTCTAATTATCAGGGCCATGAAAGTTTTGCAAACTCTTGAACAAGTCAAACCACATAAAATTGCTTCTTAGCAAATCATACTGATGGGACATTTCCAAACCCTGGGGGGAACGGAGGAACTATTCTGCAAGTTCATGACCTCTCAGGGAAACCTCTTTAAATTCCTGTTAGAAATCAAGGAGGAAACTTTTGCTCCTTTATTTTTATTTTTTCCTGAGATCATATTGAAGACAGCACCTGAAAAGCTGTGGGGAACACTCCCTACCTCATCTGCCAGAGATGCTCTTCCTTTGTCTATTAAATGTAGAAGGAAGAGCTGGAAACAACCTCACATTTAGCCACTGGATGGACTCTTCACTATAGAGAATAGGAGACTGGCATCACCAAAATTTTCAAGGAACTGATAAATGGTGAGATTATAATTCACATTTTTGCATTTTCCGAGAGGATTTCAAGTTATGTTGTAGTGCTTTAAAGTGTGGGTGTTGTGGTCAGGATACAAATTTTAATGCCATGCATGAGCCTACACTTAATAATTGTAAACTTGGGCAGTTACATAGCCTTTTTGATTCTCTGACTCCTCATATTTAATGAGGACAATAATATTAGCAAGCTTGAAGAATGTGGAAACAAATAAAATAATACACGCAGAGATCATAGAATGGCACTTGACACATAATAGGTACCCAGTAAACAGCAGCTGTTATAACAAAATGCAAGCTGGTGGTTTTTGGAGGGTCAAAGCACCTAATTACTTCAAGTCTAATAAGATAATTATCATTTATCCTCTAATGCTCCCACTTTCCTGACGTTTTAAAGAGTAGAATTTCCTGAGGCTGTATAAAGAAAACTGATGTAACATGGATAATTCAAGTATTACTGTATCATTTACAGAGCTAAATACTGATTATATTTACTGATATAGAATGATACTGACTATATTTACTGATACAGAATGAGACATTCACTATTTCCACAATTATCCCCTAACAAATTATCCGCTAACAAAGAAGGACACCAAGGATGAAACATCATGACCCAAGCCACGGAGTAAATTCTTCTAACGATGGCCCCCTCACTTTTCCCAAGTGCATTTCATGTCATAAGTAGCTCTAAGTTCCCTCCTTAGAATTGTTTAGGAAAATTTAAATGCCTGAAGCTGTGAATTGCTTTAGAACTAGTTGTCATGGCTTTGTCTCCTCCTTAAAATGAGATAAATCACTAAGAAAACAGAAAAAAAAAAAAAAAAGAGCCAGGCACGGTGTCCCACGCGTGTAATCTCAGCACTTTGGGAGGCTGAGGCAGGCAGATCACCTGGGGTCAGGAGTTCAAGACCAGCCTGGCCAACATGGCAAACCCCCGTCTCTACTAAAAATACAAAAATTAGCCAGATGTGGTGGTGGGTGCTTGTAATTTCAGCTACTCGGGAGGATGAGGCAGGAGAAATGCTTGAACCCAGGAGGGGAGGTAGAGGTCTCAGTAAGCCAAGATTGTGCCACTGCACTCCAGCCTAGGAGACAAGAGAGAAATTCTGTCTCAAAAAAAAAAAAAAAAAAAAAAGAAAGAAAAAGAAAAAGGTAAAAGGCAGGGTCAGGCATCCAATAGATAGGAGAAAGGACACAGTGGAAGAAGAAAAAGTTTTTTTTTTTCTTTAAAATTCCAGAAAGTAATGGTATAAAAGTTGGACCATTTAGGGAAATCAACAGAGCAACACTGAAAAGAGGAAATGATCTGAAATTCTGAAAGTTGAAGAGAACATTATTTCCCAGATTGCTAGGGAAAGGAACATGCTTAGCTAGACAGGCCCCAGGAATAAACTTTTCATTGTTGAATAATAATCCTGGATCAAAAATGTGGTAGATTTAAGAAACTTAGCAGGCAGGATAGTTACAAATAGGATTTAAATTTGTTCTTCTTTGTCATAACAATATTTATTTGGAAAAATGTATGCAAATGTGACTAATATGCATTCATATGTCCATATAAATATCTCTAAAATTTACTGCTTGAATTATAACTACAAAATGTTACTTGTAATGATAACCTTACTACTAATTCTTCTTATAGTTTTCAATGTTGTATATACTTCATACCTGAAATAGGAATTCTATTATTTCCAGGACAAATAGAATTAGTTTTGTTGTTAAAACTGATGGGAAGGAAATAGTAGGCAATGTGTATAGAGGGGAATGAGGAGGCCACTTCCTCAGGTCACAGCCCAAGAAATGGCCCAGCAACCACAGTTCATGATGTGAGGGGCCCTGGGGCAGTCTCAGGGGTGGCTCCAGCATGTTAAGTGTGTGGCTATCAAGAAAGGAAAGACCACGGAATGTTCTATGAGAAATATGAACAAAATAAACCACTACCTATAGGACAATATGAATTTTAAATTGATATTAAAGTAAATGTCTAAAGGGTGGAGAGGGCTGGGCCCATAATATGGCTATTTATGGGAAGTATAGGAAGTTTAAAATTTTTAGTGTTTGATTCTGTGTTATGTTAGCATATTAGTTTCACGTGTGCAAATGAATTATCCCCCCAAGCTCCGTCTCCTTTTTGAACTGTTTAGATGATGGAAAATATGGCTGTGTCAGTTTTAAACTTGATGTTTAATTTTAAATATTCTTACAATAATATAGGATATACAGAGAAAATACAGTCTCTGTCATTTTATATGTTTCCTTCTAGATCATAAAATTATATTAAAAATATCCAATTGGCAGAGTTATATTTTTTCTGTTTTCTCACTTAAAATATTGTAAAAATACCTCGACTTCTATGTCCTCATGTCATTAATTAGTATTTTATTTATAGCAACCTGTAATTTTAATTTGTGATAGTCTAATTTAGATGAATATCTTCCTATGATTGTATATTTTAGATATTTCTCAATTTTCACATTGAGAATTGAGATGGCATTGCACCATCTTTTATTATAAAACTTTCCCATCTCATTTCACTTTTAGAATATGTTCTTAGAGTTGAGGTTACTAGTATAAAGAAAATAAACATGTTTATAATTCTGAAGCTATTTACTAATAAATATGTTTTCCAAAAGGATGACATGAATTAAGCAGTTTTATTGTAATTTTAGAATGGATGTAACTTAAAAATAGCATGATTTTGAACACACGTATTATAC
Organism: Nomascus leucogenys; assembly: GCF_006542625.1. NCBI lineage: Eukaryota > Metazoa > Chordata > Mammalia > Primates > Hylobatidae > Nomascus > Nomascus leucogenys. Next base: position 74,904,589 of record NC_044384.1, read on the forward strand.
TCTTATGATCGATTCAATTTTCCAGCTCACTTTGTGTATGTAGATGCTGCTTAAAAATAATGTTGAACTAAAGATTTCATATCTTCCTTTTAATTTATACTTTGCAAAATACATTCACAATAACTGTCTATTGAACTCTCATGGGTCAGGAAGCTTCAGGTGTTGCTACCTATTTTATAGCAGAGGATGCTGAAGCATAGCGCTTTGTTCATGATACATGGCTAGTAGAGGAAGCTGAGATTGCTAGCTTTTTGATAGCAGAAAAAAATTACTCTTTAATTAACTTTTCATTAGAAGTAATTTTAGATTAAGAGAAAGGTTGTGAAGATAGTACAGAGAGCTTCTGTATACTACTCACTTTCTTTCCCTTAGTATTTTCATCTTACACTACCATGGTACATTTGTGAAGACTATGAAATGAACATTGATATACACTATTTACTAAACACCAGATTTTATTCATATTTGACTATTTTTTCTCCTGTCTTTTTTCTATTCTAGGATTCAATCTGAAACAACACATTTACGACTATTTTAAAATGATTTAAAAACATAAATCTTGTTATCATACATTATGAAAATGCTATACTTTCTATTGTCAAAGTTTCCACACTAATTTTGGAAATTCCTTTTATCTGAAAGAAGTGATTGGTTTCTTTATATCTAATAAATACTTTAATTCTAAAATGTTATTGTTCTTAGAACAGCCCAGCTAAACGAAGTGGAGAGATTAAAAATTGTTTAATTATTAGATTAATATAGAGCCTTGTCTTTCTTTCCATCTCCAACCCAGTTAAGTTTTCTATGTACAACGATGCTATTTGAAATAGAAGTGGATATTTGACAGAATGGGGGCCACAGTACTTTATTCAGGGATTACTAAAGACATTTAAAAGGATTGTGCATTTTAAAATGTCATGTCTGCACTGAGACTGACCAAAGAAAATATTTAACATTTTTTAAAATTTATTTTTATTTTTTTCTCTTTTTAAAATTTTTTTATTATACTTTAAGTTCTAGGGTACATGTGCACAACGTGCAGGTTTGTTACATATGTATACATGTGCCATGTTGGTGTGCTGCACCCATTAACTCGTCATTTACATTAGGTATATCTCCTAATGCTATCCCCCCCACCCCCACCCCACAACAGTTCCTGGAGTGTGATGTCCCCCTTCCTGTGTCCAAGTGTTCTCATTGTTCAATTCCCACCTATGAGTGAGAACATACGGTGTTTGTTTTTTTTCCTTGCAATAGTTTGCTGAGAATGATTGTTTCCAGTTTCATCCATGTCCCTACAAAGGACATGAACTCATCCTTTTTTATGGCTGCATAGTATTTCATGGTGTATATGTGCCACATTTTCTTTTTTTTTAATTTTTTATTATTATACTTTAAGTTTTAGTGTACATGTGCACAACGTGCAGGTTAGTTACATATGTATACATGTGCCATGTTGGTGTGCTTCACCCATTAACTGGTTATTTAACATTAGATATATCTCCTAATGCTATCCCTGCCCCCCTTCCCCCACCCCACAACAGGCCCCTGTGTGTGATGTTCCCCTTCCTGTGTCCATGTGTTAAAGGATGAGTAAAACCACCCTGGTCTTAGTAAAGCAAAAATTAGTGTAAAAATGTTATTTCTGCTCTGTGTCAATGGCTCTAGAGCTTGTTCTCACCATTCATCATGATCTTCTATGCTTCTTACTGCATCAATGCTTTTGTGTGTATTGCTTTATCTTATACTCACAAGATATGTATGGATAGATATTCTTATCATATCCATTTACTGAAGTGGAAGCTGAGGCTTTGAGAATGTTAAGAATTTGAAGTGACTTGTTCTAACATGCCATAGAACAAGTAGGAAAGCTTGGATTTGAACCTACGTCTATATGAGTCTGAAACTGAAGTTCTTACTCATTTCACTTCATCGTGTTTCCCACTTTGGCTCTAGGCTAAGCTAGCACTGTTGGATCATTTACTGACATGCTTTACTTTGCAATAAATGGTTATTGACTTATCTAATAACCTTATAAGGTTTGTTTCAGCCCATATTTTCTTGGTGATAACTTATAACTGTATACGGAATTCTTAGTGCAGACACTGGTTACAAATGAAACTGAAAACATAATGGAAATGATTGTTTTAAAGTAAGCAAAAGAACGTATATTAACATACACAATTGTGTATTTGTTAGCTTTATTAACATTTTAAATCGTTTGTTAACTCCAAGTGACATTCATAAAAATCAGCTTATTTAATTCTCAAAATAAATCTCTTTATTCTTTTATTCACCTATTTTTAACAAAGGTGTATACACATATAAATATACACATATTCAAACACACACATATATATGGTAATTGAAAAACACATTTCAATTATATGTATAGGCGAAGACAGAATTATCCTTTAAAGCTGTGTCTGCCTGTGGAAATGAAGTCAAAAGTTGGAGAGTAATTATCTAGATGACTCATGAAAAAGCTTTTTGTAGATAAGGTGGCTTTTTACGTGAGTAAATGCAACTGGTAAGAGCACTTTATCATAAGGAAAATTTTCACATTTTCAAATCTGACCATCATCAGAATCCTGAGACATGAGCAGGTAAGCTATATATAAACACCTCTGCTACACAATAATGCATATAAAGTTGAAACATACACTTTTAGGAATTAAACTTCATTAGACCTGATTACATTATATAAATAATTGGAAAATAATTAATAAAGCCTCAAGATTCTGGTTTATATTCAATATATTGTTTCTCTTCCTTACTTATGTGGTTGATGCCAATTTGTACATGCAAGTGTTTGTAGAAAGGCCATTCCTACTCTGAAGTTCTTACTGGAAAAGAAATATCCCCACTCCTTCCCATGCTGATCTAGTGGAAAGGAATTGGGTGTTGGAGCCTGAGGTTCTGTGTTAATATCCCAGATTGTCTGTTATTTGCTTAAACTTAACTTCTTTAAGCATGAGTTTCCCACCAATCAAATAGGAATAATAAGATCTAATGCAGACTATTCCCTAGGGCAGTCGGTCCTTAGCCTTCCATTGTTTCACTAGTTATCATAACAACATTCTGATGTAGGCATTATTACTTTTATAATGATAATAAACTTCTGTTTTCATTTTAAAATTACAGATTTAAGAAAACCCTCCGCACTTAGTGCATACTTTTTATGTTTTAAATGTCAGGCTAGGGACTTTTCTAGAAATCTTTCTCTTTTGTAAAGAATGAATTCAGTTAAGACTTTTAAAGAAATATTTGAAGAGAAGCCATAATTTTTAAGTGCCTCTTGAACTATATGCTGTTTTCTTCTAGTTGCAGATAAAGCAGCCTCCCGATTAGGAATGGGATGCTGGTCATCCCTGCTCCCATTTGATGCCAATGGCAGAAATAAGTAATAAGTTACAATGCTCCTTCTCTCAAAATTTAAAGGGAACTTCAGAACACTTCTCAATAATTCAATCCAGGAAGCCACTAGTAAATGATCAAGGCTGGCACTTGATATGAAAACTCTTTCTCTTCTCTTCTCTACCACATGTCCTTCTTCCATATTGAACCTCTGGTTGCTTTCAAGTAATCTTTAAATTATCTCTATCACAATTCTGCCTGCTATTTCAGTACTATCTTCAATAATTTCTAATTTATGTTCTCAATGACAACAGAAGCACTCAATAATTTTGCATATGGATGTACCAACTTGTTGATGACTATGATACTACAAATTGATCGGAAGCAAATTTTCCTTTGTCTTAATTGCAGACTCTACATGATCCCTGTTGGAGCTTTCATCTTTTCCTTGGGAAACATGCAAAACCAAAGCTTTGTAACTGAGTTTGTCCTCCTAGGACTTTCACAGAATCCAAATGTTCAGGAAATAGTATTTGTTGTATTTTTGTTTATCTACATTGCAACTGTTGGGGGCAACATATTAATTTTAGTAACCATTCTCAGCAGCCCTGCTCTTCTGGGGTCCCCTATGTACTTCTTCTTGGGCTTCCTGTCCTTCCTGGATGCGTGCTTCTCGTCTGTCATCACCCCAAAAATGATTGTGGACTCCCTCTATGTGACGAAAACCATCTCTTTTGAAGGCTGCATGATGCAGCTCTTTGCTGAACACTTCTTTGCTGGGGTGGAGGTGATTGTCCTCACAGCCATGGCCTATGATCGTTATGTCGCCATTTGCAAGCCCTTGCATTACTCTTCTATCATGAACTGGAGGCTCTGTGGCATTTTGATGGGAGTAGCCTGGACAGGGGGCCTCTTGCATTCCGTGATACAAATTCTTTTTACTTTCCAGCTTCCCTTTTGTGGCCCCAATGTCATCGATCACTTTATGTGTGACTTGTACCCATTACTGGAGCTTGCCTGCACTGATACTCACATCTTTGGCCTCTTGGTGGTCATCAACAGTGGGTTTATCTGCATCATAAACTTCTCCTTGTTGCTTGTCTCCTATGCTGTCATCTTGCTCTCTCTGAGAACACACAGTTCTGAAGGGCGCTGGAAAGCTCTCTCCACCTGTGGATCTCACATTGCTGTTGTGATTTTGTTCTTTGTCCCATGCATATTTGTATATGCATGACCTCCATCTGCTTTTTCCCTTGACAAAATGGCGGCAATATTTTATACCATCTTAACTCCCTTGCTCAATCCTTTGATTTACACTTTCAGGAATAAGGAAGTAAAACAGGCCATGAGGAGAATATGGAACAGAATGATGGTGGTTTCTGATGAGAAAGAAAATATTAAATTAAAAAAATGCAAAGTTAAGAGTAAAAAAGGTCAAAATGGCCTTAAATAAAAACTTAATGAGGTATATCCTTCATGGCAAGAGATAAAGTAATGCTGGAAAAAAATCATTAATGTGGGATCAGAAAAATTATGTTTCCACCCTGAGGTCATTCATCAACTCTGAGCTGGCAACTCAGTATTCTCATGTTCAAACTAAAAAGAGTTCAATTTTATGCACAGTTTGGATTTAATAATAAAAAAAGAATGACAAGAAAAATTATTTGTTAGACTGCTGGGCATTCACTTCATGATTCAGGAAAAAAAAAAAACTTTGTGGAGGGAAGACACACATATCTTACAGATTGGGAAGAGAAATTTACTCAAACTTGCATTTCAAGTAAGAAGTTTATATTTAGGACACTGTTGTCAATGATTCTAATGAAAAAAAAAAAAAAAACTCAGGACTCAAGAAGGGCACAGACCAGAGCATTTGCAGAACCTCAGATGTGGGTGTTTCTGTATTATATGACTCCATCATTTAACATGGGTTTATTACCATCTCCTTCAGGTCACTTGGTGAATTTCTTGAGAAATAAAACCTGATTGGCCCAGTCCTGCCTACAGATGAGTTCCTCTTGAGTCAGGTGACTATTTCACACCAATCAGCTATGGGAAATAAAACAAGGAATCAGATTCCATCAAGGCATCAGCAATGAGTAGCTCTTATTCAAGTACAGTTCAAGTACAAAGGAAACTCTTGAGAGACCACATTACTATCGAACCCACACCAAGTACAGAGATGTAGTGACCTGACTTACCCCTGCTATACAGGACTGGAAACCAGTGGCATCAGAGAGTGAAAAGTAAATTTCAAAAGTGGATTACATTTCAACTTACTTGGTAATTTGAATCTTCTTGACTTTATCTACTCAAGTGAAAATAATTTTATTTGAACAATGATCAATAAATAGATCCTTCAAATGTAAACAAGTCCTCTATATGTCATTCCCATAGTTAAGTTTTGTTACTCTCAGGTTGTCAAGTGGTTAAATAAAATTTATTTACTGGAATAAATTTAATTACAGTAAAATATTTCAATTTACTCTAGAAGACCAACACTAATAACACGCCTATAAATTGAGTATGTGGACAAAAAATACTAAATGTCCTTTTTTTTTCTTTTCTTAATCCTTAATGCCAAGTTCCAAATAGAAGCGTGTATGATATTAGTTTTCTTCCTCAGAATAGGTATGACAGAAGATAGATAAGGTTTCATTGATCTCTCAAGGTTAAGTCCATGAGGGATTAAGATTAGGGTCTAAAAACTATCTGAACAAAGTGTGTGCACTGAAGAAAGCAAGCATAGTAAGAAAGATTTAGACCTTCTAGGGGGTTTTTCTGCTCCTTTCTCTTGCTTCTCCATCATCTGTCCATCATAATAGCAAGGGTACCTTCTTAACATGCTTTGCCCTTACTTAGAGGCTCTTATTGCTAAGTAGTTTATTCATCCCTAAAAGCTCACTGGAGAAATGAGAAATTAAGTCATTGACTTAATTTATGAGTCTAAGAATCTAAGACTTGACACAGTATAAAATAAAACATTATTCTGGACAGATTACAGTGACCAATGCAGATTCATGTTTGATCCATCACACACCCAAATTAAAACATATTTTTATTATTTTAACTCCCAACCTCTTACCGCGAACTCTGGTGATAATATACAAGGAGAAAAGATTCAGCAGAGAAAAAAACAAATACTGAAAGACATCTACCCAAACTTTTTCATTTCAATTAGATTCATGAACAGAACTTTGCAAAATTCTTCCAATAAAAATCATTGCTTTAGCTTTCCATTTTGTTTACTATGTTGCATTTGCCTAAGCATGGTGAAATTTACTCAAATGTTCTTAGCTCTCAGGCAAACTGTTTTGAAACACTAAGGCAGCTCATTGTAGCTATTGTAGTTTAAAAAGTTTTCAGAAACACATTGGTAATCTTAAAAATGAGTAGTGTAGTTTGTATATTTGTCCCCTCCAAATCTCATGTTGAGATGAGATCTCCAAAGTTGAAGATGAGACCTGAGGTGTTTGGATCGTGGAGCTGGATCCCTAATGAATGGCTTGGGCCATCGCCTTGGTGATAGTGAACTTTCGCTCTGAGTTCACAGAGATCTGGTTGTTTAAAAGCGTGTGGCACCTCTAACCCCCACTCTCTCTCGCTCCTGCTTTTGCCATGTGATGTGCCTGCTACCCCTTCGCCTTCTGCCATTACTGTAAGCTTCCTGAGGCCTCCCTAGGAGATAAGCAGATGCCAGCAGCATGATTCTTGTAAACCCTATAGAGCTGTGAGCTAATTAAGCCTCTTTTCGTTAGAAATTACCCAGTCTCAGGTATTTCTTTACAGCAACGCAAAGATGACCTCATGCAGTGGAGATTTTAAAAAAGGCCTCTGGATGTCTGAAAGAAGCTAATAGAGATCTGATTTCTAATTTAAAGAATGAAATTATTCAGGCATGGGATTGTGTTAAATCATACATCAACTCTAATCAAGACTTTGCTCAAAGTCTTGCAATGGTTCTCCAATTTATTAGAGGAAAAGGCAAGTCCTCACAGGGACCGCCAAGACTCTAAATTTGGGCCGCAGTGACCTCCCTGACTTCTCGCTCACCCACTCTGCTCCAGTTACACGGGCTCCTGTGAATACACAAAACCTCTACTCCTTCACAGCCTTTGCACATCTCCCTTGGATTGAACCCTTTTCCTTACTTCCAGATATTTTATGGCTCATTCTTTCTTCTTTCTCACTAAATCCTATGCTGCCTATCTTTTTAAAAATAGTAACACCACGGTAAAACCCCGTCTTTACTAAAAATACAAAATATTAGCCGGGCGTGGTGGCAGGCGCCTGTAGTCCCAGCTACTCGGAGAGGCTGAGGCAGGAGAATGGCGTGAACCCGGGAGGCGGAGTTTGCAGCGAGCCGAGATCGCGCCACTGCACTCCAGCCTGGGTGAGAGAGCGAGACTCTGTCTCAAAAAAAAAAAAAAAAAAAAAATAGTAACACTCTCACCTTGGCTTTCATTAAGCCCCCTTCCCACCAAATATTTTTTGAGAGCACTTATCACTGACTCTCTGATATAATATGTAATTTGTTTACTTGTATTTTTGGTTTGCTTCCTCTCATAGACTGTAAACTACTAGACAGGAAATATTTTCTATTTCATTCACTTATGTATCACTAGCATCTAGAACAGCCTGGTGTAGGAGATTGGTAAACATATGCTGAATAAATACATAAATGGCCTATCTTTCAATAGTTAAATTTAAATCTATCTCTAATATTAACTCACTAGTATATTATTTGGCAATGTGAATGTAGAATGTAGTTATTGCTGATATTAGCCCCCACATCTTCTTTGTTTGTTTGTTTGTTTGAGATGGAGCCTCACTCTGTCGCCCAGGCTGGATTGCAGTGGTGTGATCTCAGCTCACTGCAACCTCTGCCTCTTGGGTTCCAGTGGTTCTCCTGCCTCAGTTTTCTAAGTAGCTGGGATTACAGGCACGGATCACCACATCCAGCTAATTTTTTTTTATTATTATTTTTAGTAGAGACGGGGTCTCACCTTGTTGGCCAGGTGGTCTCAAACTCCTGACCTCAAGTGATTTACCCACCTCAACCTCCTAAAGTGCTGGGATTACAGGCATGAGCCAATGTTCCTGGCCCACATCTTGATAATAGCTGAAATTCATATTTTGACATGATCAAGTATTTTAAATAGATTATAAATGTTAGTTAAGTTTCTCATATCTATAGTAAAAATTCAAACAGGGACTAAAGGCATTCATTTCTACCTGCTTTTCTTCTCATTTCTCATTCTCCAATCCTTCTCTCATCCCTTATGAAAATAAATGTTCTCTCACTGGTATGATTTTTATTCTGAAGGTACTTTTATACTCAATAAAATAATAAAAATAAAATAGTAAAATATTTTGCTTCGAATTTCCCATTAGTTGAGTTTAATCTGACTAGAATTTCTGAATTATTCACTGGAAATCTCACTTTAGTAAGATATAACTTTAAGTGGACAGAGTTTAAAGTAATGCCCTCATTTATCCTGAAATAGCATGTGATACAGAGGTGAATCAAAATTCAAAATAGTACAAAACTCACTTGTAATCTGTTCCCATTTCCACAGTTACCAAGACTGAATGACTAAGTCAATTACATTCAATAAACCCCTGACATTGCTTTGGCAGAATCTAGAATCCAGTTGGGTAATCCAGCCATTCATCTTACAATTTAATTCATCTTACATTTAATGAGACCTCATAGTATATTTACTAAAAACTTGAAGGAATTTCATAAGATTATTAATTTAGCTTCTTGCCTTTATGCAATTTAATTGCCTCCTTTGAATCTATCCTCTGTGAAATTTTTCCAGCAGAACTCTAAGAGGCTTGATATTTCCCTCAAAAATAGATACTTAGTTTAGAGCTTTTCGAGCAGGAAGATAGTTGTGGTGAAATACTCATTACCTGTTCTTGTTTTCCAGGCCAATAAATCTCAGTCTGTCTTTTTCTTTTTTTTTTTGGATGAAGTTTCACTCTTGTCGCCCAGGATGGAGTGGTGCAATGGCACGATCTCTGCTCACTGCAACCTCCACCTCCTGGGTTCAAGCAATTCTCCTGCCTCAGCCTCCTGAGTAGCTGGGATTACAGGTGCCTGCCACCATGCCTGGCTAATTTTTGTATTTTTGGTAGAGGCTGGGTTTCACCATGTTGGCCAGGCTGGTCTCAAATTCATGACCTCAGGTGATCTGCCTGCCTTGGCCTCCCAAAGTGCTGGGATTACAGGCATGAGCCACCATGCCCAACTGCCAATAAATCTTATGATATTATTGTAGGTATGCTATTACAATAAAAGAGCTTTAGATGTATACATTTAAAAATTTAGATTCTAGGCTCAGTTCTGCCACTAATTGACTGTGTGACCTCGGGTGAGTTATTTCACTTATCTTAACCTCAATTTCTCACTTTTAAGGAGGATTAATAAGAACACATAAATATTTATTCTGCACATTCTCTGAGCCAGAGATACTTTCTTTTAAGTTCGACATGTTACTCTTTACAGAAACTTTATAAAGCTAGATCTTCATACCTGCATTTAATTGATGGAGAAGCGGAGGCTCAAAAACTTTAAGTGATATACTGAAAGCCTTCCTCAAAATTGCTTCAGTCCATTTTTAAGAAAAAAGTCCATGTATTGAAGTGCAATTTTTCTGTAAGCTGCTTCTCTAAGACACTTTGGCTTGTGGTTGCAGCTAAGTCCTTCATCAAAGGTGCAAAGCATGGTCCAATCTATCCATTGGTTCTCCTTTCTCAATTTCTGTCCTCTTTTCTCCTATCTCTAACATGGACCTTTCTCTTCATCCTCATTGTAGGTACCTAGGAGGTAATGGCATATCTAGCAGGTATGCTGGGTAGTAACATAGTCTCTCAGGCAGGAAACCAATTTTGTAATGTAATCTGTTCCAACTTTAATAGCTTGAACCACATTCAAAAGCAAAAGTTTTTCTTCCCTGTAAGTAAAAGAGCATATATTTTTAAAAACAAAAAGAATATACATAAGACAAGTATTCAGTAATTCATTTTCCTTTTCCATCTCTCTCCTCTCTGCACTGATCTAAAAACATAGGTGAGATTAGAAATGGGATAATTAGCAGGATGTCTCCAGCTTTGTTCTTTTTGCTTAGGATTATCTTGGCTATACAAGCTCCTTTTATGTTCCTTATGACATTTAAGGTATTTTTTTTCTAGTTCTGTGAAGAAAATCAATGGAGCTTGATGGAAATCACATTGGATCCATAAATTATTTTGGGCAGTATGGCCATTTACACAATATTCATTCTTCTTATCCAAGATAATGGAATGTTTTTCAATTGTTTTTGTCCTCTCTTATTTCCTTGAGCACTGGTTTGTAGTTCTCCTTGAAGAGGTCCTTCACATTCCTTGTAAGTTGTATTCCTAGGTATTTTATTTTCTTTGTAGCACATGTGAATGGGAGTTCTCTCATGATTTGACTCTCTGCTTGTCTATTATTGGTGTATAGGAATTCTTGTGATTTTTTCCCATTGATTTTGTATCCTGAGACTTTGCTGAAGTTGCTTATCAGCTTAAGGAGTTTTTGGGCTGAGATAATGGAATTTTCCAAATATACAATCATGTCATCTTCAGAAAGAAAATTTGACTTCCTCTCTTTCTATTTGAATATCCTTTATTTCTTTCTATTGCCTGATTGCTCTGGCCAGAACTTCCAATACTATGTTGAATAGGAATGGTAAGAGAGGGCATCCTTGTCTTGTGCCAGTTTTCAAAGGGAATGCTTCCACCTTTTGCCCATTCAGTATGACATTGGCTATAAGTTTATTATAATTAGCTCTTATTACTTTGAGATATGTTCCACCAATACTTAGTTTATTGGGAGTTTTTAGAATGAAGGGGTGTTGAATTTTATCAAAGGCCTTTTCTTATCAATTGAGATAATCATGTAGTTTTTGTCATTGGTTCTGTTTATGTGATGGATTACACTTATTGATTTGCATATGTTGAACTAGGCTTTCATCCCAGGAATGAAGCCAACTTGATCACGGTGGGTAAGCTTTTTGATGTGCTACTGGATTTGAACTATACTGCAAGGCTAGAGTAGCCAAAACAGCATGGTACTGCTTCCAAAACAGATATATAGACCAATGGAACAGAACAGAGGCCTCAGAAGTAACACCACACATCTACAACCATCTGATCTTTGACAAATCTGACAAAAAAAGCAATGGGGAAAGGATTCCCTATTTAATAAATAGTGCTGGGAAAACTGGCTAGCCATATGCAGAAAACTAAAATTGGACCCCTTCTTTTGAAACAGAACAGAGGCCTCAGAAATAACACCACACATCTACAACCATCTGATCTTCAACAAACTGGACAAAAACAAGCAATGGGGGAAGGATTCCCTATTTAATAAATAGTGCTGGGAAAACTGGCTAGCTATACGCAGAAAACTAAAACTAGACCCTTCCTTACACTTTATACAAAAATTAACTCAAGATGAATTAAATACTTAAATGTAAAGCCTAAAACCATAAAAACCCTGGAAGAAAACCTATGTAATACCATTCAGGACATAGGCATGGGCAAAGACTTCATGACTAAAACACAAAAAGCAATTGCAAGAAAAGCCAAAATTGACAAATGGGATCTAATTAAACTAAAGAGCTTCTGCTCAGCAAAAGAAAATATCATCAAAATGAACAGACAACCTACACAATGGGAGAAAATTTTTGCAACCTATCTATCTGACAAAGGTCTAATATCCAGAATCTACAAGGAACTTAAACAAACTTACAAGAAAAAAAGAAACAAAAGGTGTGTGAAGGATATGAACAGACACTTCTCAAAAGAAGACATTTACACAGCCAACAGACACATGAAAAAAAAGCTCATCATCACTGGTCATTAGAGAAATGCAAATAAAAACCACAATGAGATACCATCTCACACCAGTTAGAGTGGTGGTCATTAAAAGGTCTGGAAAAAGCAGATGCTGGCAAGGATGAGAAGAAATGGAAACACCTTTACACTGTTGGTGAGAGCGTAAATTAGTTCAAACATTGTGGAAGACAGTGTGGCAGTTCCTCAAGAATCTAGAGCAAGAAATACCATTTGACCCAGCAATCCCATTACTGGGTATATACTAGAAGGATTATAAATCATTCTGCACATGTATGTTTATTGCAGCACTAGTTACAATAGCAAAGACTTGGGACCAACTCAAATGTCCATCAATAATAGACTGGGTAAAGAAAATGTGGCACATATACATCATGGAATACTATGCAGCCATAAAAAAAGAATGAGTTCATGTCCTTTGCAGGAACATGGATGAAGCTGGAAACCATCATCTTCAGCAAACTAACACAGGAGGAGGAAAACAAACACCCCATGTTCCGACTCATAAGTGGGAGCTGAACAATGAGAATACATGGACACAGGGAGGGGAACATCACACACCAGAGCCTGTCAGGGCTTGGTGGGAAAGGGGAGGGAGAGCATTAGGACAAATACTTAATGCATGCAGGGCTTAAAACATAGATGATATGTTGATAGGTGCAGGAAACCACCATGGCACATGTATACCTATGTAACATACCTGCACTTTCTGCACATATATCCCAGAACTCAATATAAAAGAAAAAAAATTAAATTCAAATACAGCTCCATGGTTAGCTAATTGTAATTATTATGAATCACTGGCTTTCTTTGTCCTGTGGGTATGTAAAAAGTTAACATTAAAGAAATTTGGGTGAAGAGAAAGAAAGAAATGGGATAATTATTTTTGCTTTTTGTCTTTTACAAAAGAGCATATTGAAAATTAAATAGCTTGAGATAGTTGCTTACACTGACATAGCAGATAAGTGGTAGGGCAAAAATGCATGTCTACCACACACATTTCATTTAGCTGAACCTTTAACTGGTTTAAAAGACTTTTGTGCATCTAGGAGAGATAGGCTTAAACATACGGTATAGAGAAAAGAAGTTTCCTTCCTGCAATTCAGAGCAAACTGAGGTTAACTAATTGGCCCTAAGGTTTGTTTTTGCCCTTGGCCTCTCTGAACTTAGTGGCTCCCTGGATGTCCTTAAGGATTTGGTTGGGAGTTATGGTTTCCCTGGAGCTCCTGAGGATGGAAAGTCTGCCTTAGACATTTGAAAACTTGTGTGGTAATTACTACAAATTTCCAATGCAGTAGATAGAAAAACTCATGTTTTTTTCAAAAGAGAAACTGGGAAAAGAGCCATCTTCAGAGGTCTTTGTCTATCAGAGCACAGGAATAGTTTCATAAACTTTAAAGAACCTAATTAAGAGACTTCCTCTATTTTCTACAACTCTGTTCCTCATTCCAACATAGACTCTGTTGTTTTGTCTAACCCAGTGCTTCTGGGGGAGGAGCCATGTGAAGTAGATCCCCATGCATAGTCATTCTGTATGTAAACTACTCACATTCCACAAGTCCTTGTGATAGAAAGCATTGATAATTCTCAATGAAGTATAGTTTGCATGTTTATCTGGGCTTCATATGATTCTACTTCCAAATAAATTAAAATTGACAATACGAAAATATAGTTTATTGGAGGTTATGTTTGTTTTTAAGAAAAAAGGTCAGTTTTTTTTTTTTTTGAGATGAAGTCTCGTTCTGTTGCCCAGGCTGGAGTGCAGTGGCATGATCTCAGCTCACTGCAAGCCCCGCCTCCTGGGTTCATGCTATTATCCTGCCTCAGCCTCCTGAGTAGCTAGGACTACAGGCTCCCGCAACCACGCCCAGCTAATTTTTGGGTCTCACTGTGTTAGCCAGGATGGTCTCAATCTCTTGACCTCATGATATGCCTGCCTCGGCCTCCCAAAGTGCTGGGATTGCAGGCATGAGCCACTATGCCTGGCCAAAAGGTAATTTTTTTAAATGTCTGAAATGCCTTCTTCACATTACCTCCTCGAGACTGATTTAATAGGATCTATACTTCATGTATCTTTTGTAAAATATGGGGCTCCTGGGGAGTATTTTCACCAATGAAAGGTAACATTCCAGAGCTCTAGGAATTTTAAGCCTTCCCTGCTTCATCAGAAAGCTATATTCTCTTGTCAAACCCTCTCTGCTCCCAAAAGGTAGGATTCAACACCATTGCCTTGAGGCCAACCTGGAAGAAATTTCTAACTTGGGGGTCTTCTCATTTGATGAGCTCAAGACCAGTGGTGTTGTTTCTGGGACAGGCAGAAGATGGAGGAGAGGAGCTGCACTTTTTACATATTTGCACTATCTACACACCTCTCAAGACCCTTGGCAATGCTTGCTCATGATCCACAGTCACATTCTCTCCCTGCTTTTGGGAAAAGTGATAATAAAGTAGGAAGAGAGAAAGAAGCTAAACTGTGTGATGAAATCTTGGATCAAACTACTCTCTCTAACAGTCTAACAGTCTTTGCTCACCTCCCTCTGTGTATCTTTCTATGTATATATATTATCCTAGCCCCTGACTCTGCTGCTCTCTGTTTACTATTGCTCTCCTCTCTCCTGCTCTAACTTCATTGAGTCCCTGCCCTTTTCCCCTGTCACTATTATTTGTTAGGTATCTAGTTTTCTGCTTTGATTCTTGCCTGACCATGAAGTTTACAGGACTTGATTTGGGGGTCAGTTCAGGAAATTAAGCTGTCAGTTGGCATCCTTCTCTGATAGCTCAGGATTTCTCCTTTCTAGGGTGAAATTCACATTGATGGTTGTGATTTGATGTTTTATGTGACATGTTGGAAGGATGCTAGAGAGAGAGGCTATATAGTTTCATAGCATCCCCTTCTAGTTATAGCCTAACTGTACCTAGTAAAACTGTCTGTATCACAGGTCAAACTTTGTACATAAAATATAATAAGGCAAATAGCAAAAGTAACCTTACAATAAAATGTCATGTCAAATGAAATAACAAATGTGAATACTCATTTAAATTATAAGGTCATAGAACAAGAATAGCGTATAATATAGGATTACCTTATTTAATTCAATATATATTTAATAAAGCACATGGCAATATAGGAGTATAGGAAATAGAGGTGATGTTTATTTTTCTTGGGGGGGGGAAATGGAAGACTTTTGGGACCAGATATAATTTGAACTGCTTAAAATTTAAATAGGTGACTGTGAAAATTAGGGCTTAAAGAAGAATAAATAATATGCACCACTACTCTGGTGATTCCCAAGATAAGTAAAGTAAGATAGTCCAAGTGGTATGAGAAACTAATGACTGAACTAGTGATAAGATTCTAAAGTGGTATTGATCTGAGCTAGTTCAGGCACCTTGTCAAAGTGCTATTTCCTGTTGTTATGTCCTCAGATCTTCTCTTTGTTTATTTAAAATAAACCAAAATAGAATTGCAGTATCTGGATTTCATGGTTATCTATTATCTGCCCATGAATTTATCTCTTACACCTTTTTGATTTAAGGAGAATGTAGTTTCTATGGACGTTATCTCTATGTTGGCCTAAAGCAATAAACTTCTTAGGATTTTGTACTAACTCTTCTCACTTAACTTCTCCTCTCCTCATAGGTCTCTTTGTTTTTATACCCCCCCCAAAACTGTGATGTATTGAAATAAATAATTTATCTATTTTCTCTTTCTTTCCCAGAGATAATTGAAACTGCCAATGAGAGTTTACAGTTAGTATAACAACCTTAGTCTCTCACATTGAACTAATATTATTTCAGCTGAATGGAAAAGAAACAGTTTTATAGCTTTATTAGAGATTAATGAAAAAATCGAATTACTAACTTTGAAATATTTATTCTACTTTGGGAAACCCAGTACAAGTGTATAGAATAACTGAGTGTCTGAAATCCTTTCTGAAATTTCAGTTTAATAAAGGTTTTCTCAGAAAAACAAATGATGAGGGAATTTGTCACCACTAGACTGGCCCTCCAGGAAATGCTTAAAGGAGTAATACATATGGAAATAAAAAAATAATATTTACCATCATGAAACCAATCAGAAATGTAAAACTTACAGGTCTTATAATAAGATAATCACATAAAGGAGAAAGAGAAAGGAATCAAATGTTAACATGACAGAAAAACCACAAAAGACAAAAAGCCAGAGGAAAAAAAGAAACAGAATTATGAAACAACTTGAAAACAATTAATAGTAAGACAGAAACAAAGCCTTACATATAAATATTAACTTTGCATGTAGATGGATTAAATGCTCCAGTTAAAAGATACAGATTGGCAGAATGAATTTAAAAACCTGATTCAGCTATATGCTGCTGACAAGAAACTCATCATACCTCAAAGATACATATAGACTGTAAGGGATAGAGAAACACATTCCATGCAAACAGAAACCAAAAGCATGCATGAGTAGCTAAATTAAAAAAAACAACTATTACTAGACCTAAATAAAGATAGAGACAGCAATACAATAATATTGGGAGACTTTGACACACTATTCATAGCACTAGACCCATCATTAAGATGGAAAATTAACAAAGAAACATTGGACTTAAGTTAGAACTTAGACCAAATGGATTTAATGACATTTACAGAACATTCTATCCAACAACCCCAGAATATACATTCTTTTCATTAGCACATGGAACATTCTCCAAGACAGACCACATGTGAAGCCACAAAACCAGACTTAACAAATTTTTAAAAAACAAAATCATAGCAAGTATCTTCTCAGAACACAGTAGATTAAAGTTAGAAATCAATACCAAGAGGAACTTTGGAAACTATACAAATACGTGGAAATTAAACAGTATGCTCCTGAATGATCACTGGGTCAATGAAGAAAGTAAGATGAAAATTTAAAGAAATTAAATGAATATAAAAACACAACACACAAAGACCTGTGGGATAGAGCAAAATTGTTGCTACCAGGGAATAGCATTATTCCTACACTATTAAGATAAAAAGATGACAAATTTACAACCTAACATCACACCTCGAGGAACTAGAAAAAAAGAACAAACCAAGCCCCCCAACCCCAGTTAGCAGAAGAAAAAACAAAGGTCAGAGCACAACAGTATAAAAAGAGACCAAAAAATTACAAAGAAACAAAAAACAAAAAGTTGGTCCTTCAAAAAGATAAAGAAAACTGATAAACAACTACCTAGACTAATCAAAAAAAGGAGATCAAAATAAACACAATCAGAAATAGAAAAGGAGACAATACAACTGAAACCACAGAAATACAGAAGATCGTCAGATAGTACTATGAATAACTATATGCTCACAAACTAGAAAACCTAGAGGAAACTGATAAATTCCTGGAAGCAAACAACATCTAGAGATTGAAACAGTATAAAATTGTATGCCTGAGGAGACCAATAATAAGTAGTAAGATTGAATCAGTAATAAAAAATCTCCAAATGTATTCCTTGCTAAGTTCTGCCAAACATACAAAGAACTAATGCCAATCCTTCTGAAAGGATTCCAAAAAGTCTAAGAGAAAGGAATTCTACCTAATGACTTCTATGGGGTCAGTATCACCCTGATACCAAAACTAGAGAAGGAAAAAACAAAGAAAGAAAACTATGGATCAATATTCTTGATGATCATAGATGTAAAATCCTCAACAAAATACTAGCAAATTGAATCCAATAGCACATCAAAAAAATAATACACCATGATGAAGTGGGATTATCCTAGTGATGCAACAATGGTTCAATATACACAGATCAGTAAATATAATGTATTATATAAACAGAATTAAGGCAAAAATCATATATTCCTCTCAATGGACTCAGAAAAAGCATTAATATAAACTTCAGCAGCCCATTCATAAAAAATTCCAACAAACTAGGCATACAAGTAGCATACCTCAAGATAATAAAGGTCATATATGACAAACCTACAAATAAGTTGAAAGCATTCCTTTAAGACCTGGAACAAGGGAAAGATGCCCACTTTCACCACTGTTATTCAACGTAGTAGTGGCAGTCCTCATTACAGCAGTCACGAAAGAGTAAAAAAGTAAAAGACATTGGAAATGGAAGAGAGAAAGTCAAACTATCTATATTTGTTGATAATATAATCTTGTATCTAGAAAACCCTAGACTCCACTGAAAACCTCTTAGATTTAATAAATGAATTCAGTAAAATTTCAGGATACAACGTTAATGTATGCAACTCAGTAGTGTTTCTACACCAATAATGATGCAGCCAAGGACCAAATCAAGAAGGCAGTCCCATTTACAATAGCTACCAAAAAATAAATAACATACCTAGGAATATGTTTAACCAAGGAAGTAAAGATCACTACAGAGACAACTACAAAACACCAATGAAAGAAATCATAGATGACACAAACAAATGGAAATACATCCCATGATCATAGGTCAGAAGAATTCATGTTATTAAAATGACCATACTAACCAAAGCAATCTACGGGTTCGATGTAATCTGTATCAAAATGCCAATGCCATTTTCCACAGAATTAGAAAAAACAATTCTAAAGTTCAAATCACACCAAAAAAGAGCTTGAACAGCCAAAGCAATCCTAAGCAAAAATAACAAAGCTGGAGGAATTACATTGCCTGACTTCAAATTATTCTACAAGACATTTGTAACCAAAACAGCATAGTACTGGTATAAACAAGTTATATAGATCAATGTAATAGAGGAGAAAACCAAGAAATAAAGCCATTTACACATAGCCAGTTGATCTTTGATAAACTGAATAAAAACATACAATGGGGACAGAATACCCTATTCAATAAATGGTGTTGGGAAAATTGGATTGCCATACACAGAAAAATGAAAATGGACCCCTATCTCCCACAATATACAAAAATTAACGCAAGAAAAATAGACAACTTGAACATAAGACCTGAAAGCATAAAAATACTGGGAGAAAATCTAGGAAAAACTCTTCTAGACATTGGTCTAGGTAAATAATTCATGCCTAAGACCTCAAAAGTACAGGCAACAACTACAAAAAAATAGACAAATGGGACATAACTGAATGAAAATCTTCTGCACAACAGAACAAATAATCAACAGAGTTAGCAGACAACCTGAAGAATAGAAGAAAATATCTGCAAGCTATATATCTGACAGGGGACAAATATCTAAAATTTACAAGAAATTCAAACAACTCAACAAAACCCAACTCAAATAATTCCATTAAAAAGTGGGCTAGGCTGGGCACAGTGGTTCACACCTGTAATCCCAGCACTTTGGGAGGCTGAGGTGGGCAAATCACAAGGTCAGGAGTTCAAGACTAGCATGGCCAAGATGGTAAAACCCCATCTCTACTAACAATACAAAACTTAGCTGGGCATGTTGGCACATGCCTGTAATCCCAGCTACTCAGGAGGCTGAGGCAGGAGAATAGCTTGAACCAGGACCCCAGAGGCAGAGGTTGCAGTGAGCCAAGATCATGCCACTGCACTCCAGCCTGGGTTACAAAATGAGATTCCATCTCAAAAAATAAATACAATAAAACAAAATAAAGTAAAATAGAATAAAATTAGTTGGGCATGGTGTCACACACCTCTGTATTCCCACCTACTTGAGAGGCTGAGGCAAGAGAATCACTTGAACTCCAGAGGCAGAGGTTGCTGTGAGCTGAGATCATGCCACTGCACTCCAGCCTGGGTGACAGAGTGAGACTCCATCTCAAAAAAAAAAAAAAAATGTGGGCTAAGGACATGAATAGATGTGGCCTACAGACATATGGAAAAAATGTTCAACATCACTAATTATCACCAGTAAAATGCAAATTAAAACCACAATGAGATACTATCTTACACAAACCAAAATGGCTATTATTAAGAAAACAAGAACATATGTTGGAGAAGATGTGGAGAAAAGGGGACTCTTATACAGTGTTGGTGGAAGTATAAATTAGAATGGACCTTTGAAACTGGCCCAGTAGTCCCATAAATTGCTGTTTTTAGATGAACATAGAAATTGACCCTTTTCTACTGTTAAAGCTTGAAACTTGTATTTGTTTTATCTAGAGTTCCTTCCTCAGGAAAGGACCTTCAGGAAGTATTAAAGAACTGAAACTCACCAGATCACTGCACCAGATGCCTCCTTGCCCCTCCCTAGTTCCTGTTATCTCACATATTGTTACATTTCTTCCCTGATATATATAAACCCCTAGTTTTAGTCAACCAGGGAGATGGATTTGAGACTGAGCTCCCATCTTCTTGACTGGAGCACCCAATTAAATCCTTCCTCCTTGGCAATACTTGTCATCTCAGTGATTGGCTTTCTGTGTGGTGAGGAGCAGGACATAGACCAAGCCCCTGGTGTTTTGGTAACTCCTTTATATGGAAATTTGTATGGATATTTCTCAAAGAACTAAAAATAGAACTACTATTTCCTCCAGCAATCCCACTACTATGTATCTATCCAAAAGAAAAGAAATTATTATATCAAGAAGATACCTGCTCTTCTATGTTCATTGTAGTACTATTTACAATAGCAAAGGTATGAAATCAACCTAAGTGTCCATCAGTGGAGGATTAGATAAAGAAAGTGTGTTATATATATATATATATATATATATATAATGGAATAGTATTCAGCCATAAAATAGAATGAAATAATGCTTTTTGCAGAAACACGGATGGAACTGGAGGCCATTATCTTGGGTGAAAAAAATTCAGAAACAGAAAGATGAATACCATATGTTTTCACTTATAAATGGGGAGCTAAGTTATGTGTACACATGGAAGCAGAGTGCAGAATGGCAGACAATAAGGACTTGGAGGGGCAAGGGAAGTTAGTGGGAGGGTAGAAGAAGGGAAGTTGCTTGGTGGGTACAATAAAATTTTCTCCAGTGATAGATGCACTAAAAGCCTTGATTTTATCACAATCTAATATATTAATGCAGCAAAGTTGCACTTGTACCCCATGATTATATGCAAATGAAAATATAAAATTAAATTTAAAAAGAAAATCTGGTCTATATTTTAAAAATAAAAGTGTATGTAGTAAAAAAGCAATTTGCTTAATTAAATGTGCACTGAACAATCTAAATGAAATATAAGTCTTAAGTCTGAGTATGATGCTATGGACAATAGAAAGTCCATTTAGTCCAATAGATTATGATTAACTGTGGCCCTGTAATCACTGAGGTGTATCAAGATCATCTCTATTAATGATTCTATTTTCATCAAAAATGCTTTCTATGGTAATTTACTTTTTGTTATTGTTAATATAAGAAATTACAATTACAAACCATTGATTTGTCTCTCTCAAGATTCTTTCCTTTGCTCACTTTGATGAAGCAATCTGCCAGTTTGTGAACTTCTGTTTCAGATGTCCCTGTAGCAAGGAACTGAGAACAGCCTTTGGTTAATATCCAATGAATAATTGTTGAGGCCCTCAGTCCAACAATTTGAAAGGAAGTGAACTCTGCCAGCAAACATATGAACTTGGGAGTAGAACCTTTCCCAGTTAATTAAGATGAGACCACAGCCCTGGTTACACCTTAACTGAAGCCCTGTGAAAGACCCCTGAAAAACTCAGAGAAGTCATGCCTAGACTCCTAGTTAGAAGACACTGTGAAAAAATGAATGTCAGTTGTTTTAAACTGCTAAATTTGCGGAATTTTGTACACAATAATAGATAACTAATACTGCGAGTATTTCAGCCTGTTCTCAAATTGCAGTTTCCTAGATAATGACTAAATTTATGTTTTGGTTTATAATGTGAGCTCCTTTTTATTTGGTCAAAATGAGCCAATCTATTAGAAATTATCTATATCTGGGTATTTGACAGAATTGATTGTTGCCCTGCAAATCTCAGATACTGATCCAGAGTTGCTTTGTGGTAAAGGAATAAGAAGATGCAACCCAGAACTATGAAGATGCAGGCAATTTCTGAACTTTTCTTTCTGTATATCTATTTTGATGAGCTTCAAATTTCAATGCTACACATTCTCATGGTCAATGCAAACTAATATTTTTAATGCTAAAATTGTTGGAGAAGCTATGCCATCTTTGCATGTGACAGACAATATCAGAGATGCAGGTATCCTCCCAGGAGTATAGTGTTATTATATAAAAAGGATAGTTGTCTCATGCATATATTGAACTCTGTATTTACTTAGAGTAAGGATCGACTTATAAAGGAGAGCCACAATGATACAGTGGTTTAAACAATATGAAATTTATTCTTCTTGCTGTAACAGTCCCATATAAATGGTCCAGGTTGGCAAGGCACCTCCTCTTCTTCATTCAAGGACCCAGGTACCTTCCAGGATGTTCTGAGTGATTCCCTAGAGGCTTCACACTCAAAGTGTGAGCCACATGCTAGAATCATCAATATCACTAAGGAGCTTGTTAGAAACACAGAATCCCAGGTTTCACCCTGGACCTGACGAATTGTAGGTTGCATTTAATCCTAGGTGTTTCGTTTGTACATTACAGTCTGAGAAGTAATGCCATGGTGCATGGTTATATACAGTTGTGACACCACCAGCCTGGATGAGAGATGTCAAGAACAGAAAATAAACTTGAGAAGCACACATCCAACCTTGTGAATTTCAGCCTGGAAGTTACACATATATCTCTGCTTACATCCAAATGACAAAGACTTAGTCACAGAGCTACACCTACATGCATAGAGGACTGAGGAAGGTAAGTCCTATTTGAGTGGACATGAACACAGTTACCCCTCTGTTATGGAGAAGGAGCAGATAATGGGCTTTAGTGGACAATTAGCAGCTTCTATCAACGTTATCTGGCACCAGGAACATCCACAGAAATATTTTCTCTCAAAATTAAATTAAATTTGACAAATATTTATTGACAAACTTATTATTACCAAGTGCTATTCTAAGTAGCAGTGAAAAAAAATCCATTTTCACAGTGAACATTCTAGTGGATTATGCTCATTTAAAACATCCCATAGCAAGTTCAGGAGTTTTGTGAGTTCCCAGGATTTGAAGATATTGCATGAACATTTCTCCAACTAGGAACTGCCAGTTTTATAAAGAGAATGTTTAAGTTTGTGTTTTGAGTTCCCTCCAGCACTGTAACCTTTCTGTTTCCATAATAAATTTTATCCCCCCTCACCAAATCCCCTTTCATTAGGTCTTCTGTATTTTAGGTCCATAATAAGCAGGCTCCCCTGCAATTTCAATCTCTTATATGAACATTTCCTTTATTGTCTTGCTTTCCTGCTTCTCTCATCCATGTTTCCACTTAAGTAAGGGATGTTTCCTTTTCCACAGTCCTCAGGTGGGAGGCCTGGAAATGAGATTTTGTTATGATTGCTTCTTATTGCTACTTCCAGCTCATACTCCTTCCCCAGTTCATGACTATTCCTGGTTTTTAATCTCCATGTGATTATGCCAAACTCCATTCTTCCTTATAAAAATCATTTAGAGCTCCAGGGTCCTTCCCATTGTTCCTTGAAAGTGTTGGCTCCTGGTTCACCATCACTCAACATGATTCTGCTACACTTCCTAATGATTTTAATATCCACGTAGATGATTCTTCAACATACTTGCTCCCAAATTGACAAATGGACCAATTTTCTTATAGGAATCTTGTTCTTTAATCTATCACAGCTGCACTCCAATGGTCATACCATAGACTTTGTTATTATCATTAGTTTAAATCTTTCTATAATCTCAATTTTATACCCACAACTTTTCAACCACCCCTCCATTACTTCCAGAGTACTTCTACTAGTGCCCAACTTTAACAGTCTTTGATTTCATTGTGGCATACAAACCGTTGTTCCTGTCAACTTTTTACATGACCCCAGACACACTCCTGACTAAGAAACTTCGAAAGGTTCTTCTCTGAGCCTCAACTATTCTTCTTCCTGATATCTGCATGGCTTAACCCATCACTTCCTTTGGTTGATTATTCAAATATGTCTTCTCAATAATGACTTTTCTGACTACCTTATAGAATTGCAAATCCTACCCACTAACAGTTTCACTCCTATTCCTCCATTTCTGTTTAATTTTTCCACTTAACACCATCATCATCTAACATGTCATGTAGTTTAGTTATTTATTTTGTTTACTGTTTACATGCTAGGAAGTAATTTATATGAGGGTAGAAATTTTTGTCTTTTTAAACAAATTTACTGTTAAATCCCCAGTGCTTAGAAGAGTGCTTGGTACATAGCAAATAGTCAATAAATAATTACTGAATAAATGAAAGAATAATAATAAAAATACATAAATGGGCTTCTGCTCCTGGATGGATTGCAATAACTCATGGCCAGAAATTCTCCTATTGTGCACAATAGAAAATTAAGAATCACCTTCATGAGGTACTGGAGACTGATGGGGCAACCAAAACTGAACTGGGTAAGTATCTGGAGAGACACGACTTTCAATAAAGTGAGTTAAATTCTGTGGCCACTTTTACCCTGGGAGCATTTCTTGATTCTGGGCATGAGCAGGAGGTAGAGAACCTGGGCTTGGCACTGGTGGAGGGTCACTGTTGGAGGTGCAGTAGGGACAGAAACACCAGCAGAGCTTCTGGAAGAAATCTGAAGAGCCTCAATCATGCAGTACTTTTTCTCCAGGCATTTCCCTGGTTCCAGGGGCTCTGTAAGGCGTGTTATAGGCCAAATTGTATCCCCCAAAAGATGCTGAAGTGTTAATCTCCAGTACCTGTGCATGTGACCTTATTTAGAATTAGAGTCTTTGCAAATGATCCAATTAAAATAAGATTATTAGGGTGAGAATCCTACATAACTGTGTCCTTGTTAAAACTGGCAATTTAGACAGAGACAGACACATACACAAGGAGAATGTCATGTGAAGATGGAGGCAGAGATTGGCATCTAAATTCTAGGTTCTTGGCATCTACAAGCCAAAGAACTTCAAAGACTGTCAGCAAATCATCAGACGATAGAGGAGAGGCATTGAACAGATCCTCCCTCATAGTCCTCTGATGAAACCATATAATAAAACCAAATAATACAGAGAAGAAGGCCAAGAAATAGAATATAAAAGTGAGGAGAACATAAAAAAAGCCCAAACCTGGTTCTTTGAATAGATAAAATTGATAAATATCTACCACTGTGGTAGTAACTACATGGGTTTACACACTTGTCACAACTCACCTAATATATATTTAAAATGCTGCATTTTATTTTATGTAAAGTATAACTTAAGAAGTTGATTTAAAAACAAAAGGATGTAAAATCATTATTATATTTTCATTTCTTCTCTTCCCCCTTCCTCTCTCTACTGACTTTAAAATGTTTTAGAAATTATAGAAATATGAATTCATTGTTTTCATTATAATTACTGATAGTGAATTTTATAATTATCATTGGGATTAAGAATAATTATTATCACTTGCTAATTTATTATGATTATGATTATTAAATTATTATATTAGTGGTAAACTTTTCCAGAATAGGAAATTAGGAGAAGTTAGTAAAAACTTGCCGGCCAGGTGCAGTGGCTCATGCCTGTAATCCCAGCACTTTGGGAAGCCGAGGCGGGTGGATCAAGCGGTCAGGAGTTTGAGACCAGCCTGACCAACATGGTGAATCCCCGTCTCTACTAAAAACACAAAAGTTAGCTGGGCGTTTTTGTGTGTGCCTGTAATCCCAGCTACTCAGCAGGCTGAGGCAGGAGAATCATTTGAACCTGAGAGGTGGAGGTTTCAGTGAGCTGACATCATGCCACTGCACTCCAGCCTGGGCGAAAGAGTGAGACTCCATCAAAAAAGAAAAAAACAAACAAAAAACCAAAAAAAACTTGCCTAAAGTCATAGAAACACAAATGATGGAGCTAGAATTCAATAATATCATACATATTTGAGTCTTTTCTTGGGCCAGTCAAAAAGATTTGCTCCAAAGTAGAAGCTCTTTTAGTAGTCTATGGAACTCAGGCCCAATTATTATTTAAAAAAATGGTTTATGATGAAGGGGGGAAAAGGTATAGTATCCAATATTTGTAGGCTTCTTTACAAAGTCAGGACAAGAATAGGAATGCACACTGATCATATGCAATCAGCATCCACTGATGCTGATGATACTTCTCCTTTGCTCTAAAGGAGATTCTTTTAGTAGACTACACTGTAAGGTGACTGGAAGTGTGCTTCAGTGGAGCACTTGTAACAGAAATGGGAGGAGTTTCTTAGGACAGGTGAGAAGAGGCACGCTCAGAGGACAGAACTGCCAGTTGACAGATTTGTCTGGGATTAATTGGCCCCATGTTTGCTGTGGTCCTGGATTAACTTTGCTAAGTAAGTAGCTCACTGAGCAAGTCCCTAAGGGATGGGTGGGAAAGGGTGTATTCTTTGTCCCTCTGGAGGTTGGACATGTGTGACCTTTTATGAAATCTCTGTAAGTACTTAATGGAGGAAAAATAAATGTTTAATTCACATGCTCTGCTTGGGAATATTTTGAGGTAACAGAGCAAACTTTAGAGATGTTTCTACACAGAATAGTGGGATATTTTCTTTTTATTCTAGAGATTTTTAGAAACAGAAGTAAGAAAACTTCTGCCAGTATTTCAGTTTCTTTTTTAGAGTATAACTCAGGCCTTTTTAGGAAGGGTTGGCTCTCTGGAGTATCTCCTCTCCCCTTAGCTTCTGCAGCAGAAAGCAAGAGAAGAAAAATCTGAACTGCACTTCACACATTTCATGTAGACTGCAGTTGATTCACCTTGGAAGTAAATCAGAATTCAAAAAGAGAAAACTACCAGTTTTCTATGGGATGTTATCTCCTTTTTTAAACAAGAAAAAAGGTAAGTTTTCAAGCTTAACTGAACTATTTTCTCTCTTGCCTCCCATTCGGGATCAGTTTTAGGGCTGCTGCCAATATCTAGTTCTGTCTCATGAGAAACCTGAAGTTCCAAGGACATAGTTCCCTCAGTGACGAAAAGATTCCAATGTTTTACAGTTTTCCAGCTCACATTGGCCTCTGCTTGATGCAGCAGTGTCTCAGGCCCAATTCTGAACAAAAAAAAGGAACACAATGAACGGGGCAAAGGTATAGTATCCGATACTGGTAGATGTCTTCTTTGCAAAGCTTAAGGTCAGGACAAAAATAGGAATGCACACTGATAATATGTAATCAGGATGCACTGATGCTGATGATACTGAATATCCTGGTACTTATTATACAGTGTTGGCTGCCCATGTCCTACTGTTACCCTGCTTACCATGTCTTCTTTGTGGGGTTAGAGTGAGAAATTACATAAGGAGTGGAGCAAAGGGAGGCAAAACTCTTTAGTGAAATCCTAGGAGAAACTACTCTCTTGCTCATCCTTGTACTCTATGTTTTTCTCTGTCTTATCTCCTAGTTTTTCTTCCTTGACTCTTGCTCACAATGACTTTTTTTTGTCTTTTTAGTTCTAATGTGTCTTATCATTCTAACCTTTTAAATCTCCTCTTCACTTTCATTTTCCAAATAAACATATAAAATGCTGATATCTTTGACTTATCCTAAAGACTACTACATCCATTTGATAGTCAGGGCACAATCTGAATTATCAGTGGTTTTCTTCTTTACCTGCTTATGGGTTTTCAGCTTCATGTTGGCTCCACCGGGGTGGTTGGAGTCAGTGTTTTGCATGGCAGTGTCTGGTGGAGTGCGAAGGAGAGGTTGCTGTGGATCAAAGAGGCTTGGGTTCTGGTCCTGGATCCTCTCTGACTGCTCTCTGGTAAACCCTACCTCTCAGCTTAGCCTGAAGTGCTCAAAACAGAACAACACCAACTTGCCTTACAGAATATTGTAAAATGAAGTGAATAAAAGATGTTGAAACAAAAGTGAGAGAAGAAGATACTTAAGGATTACATGTTTCAATAAACACCCCCGAGCACACACGATTTTAACAGTGAAAGGCCATCAGTGAGAGAGTCATTTGGAATAATCTGGGAGGGCTTTGTGGAGGAGATGGTATTTAAGCTGGATACCCTGTCCACAGGTAGAAAGGGAGCGTGGAGATTATAGCAGAGGAAAGGTCATTCAGCCACTGTCAAATATGGAAATTCAGGGAATAAGACTGTCTACGTGTATATATGAAGCACAGAAAGTGTCAGTTGTGGATGGAACATGAATGAGCAGTAGTTGAAGGACAAGTGGAAAGCAAGTGAGGGCACCGAGTTGGGGGCTTTGAAAGCCACTGTGAGTATCTCTGCCATTGCATTTGGAAACCATAGTGATCATTGATTATATTCATGAATTATTATATTTCGTTTATAAATGAAATGTCCATTTTTATTTTTCAAGTAATAGGAGGCAAAAAGAGAGAGAAGATAGAAAGAGTGAGAAGAGGGAATACCTACACTGGGATCCTTCCTCCAGTTTATTGACATGGAATAAGCATCTTATAAAGGCCTGTGAGGATCCACTTAAAAAAATCTATGAGTGGCCATTTGTAACATTAGTCTTTACAAAATGTCAGCCTAAATTTCCAGTGTGTATGAGCTAATAGTTCTCACACTATTAGCTCATTTCTATCGGATGTTATGTCTTTTATTAAAAATAACAACAACAACGACAACAACAAGAAAAAGGGTATGTTTTCAAGCTCAGCTGAACTATTTTCCCTCTTGCTCCCCACTTGGTACAAGTTTTAGGGCAATTCCCAATATCTACTTCTGTCTCCTGAGAAACCTGAAGTTCCAGGGACACATTTCCTTCAGTGATGAAAAGATTCCAATGTTTTAGAGTTCCCCAGCTCACATTGGCCTCCGCTTGTGAAGCCATAGATATCTCACCCAAAGTCACATAGATATCTCACTCAAAGTGAGATATTATTTTTCTTCCACTAAATCATGAGACATTTTACATTTTATTTAGAATTTAGTGTGTACTAAATACTGTGCAAAATGAATTTTGTTCTACATTTTGAGAATTTAAAATGATTCCATTAAAGCTGAGAGATGTTTAATTTTACTATTTCCCAGATTTTAAAATCTTCCACAGAGAATAATTAGGAGTGAGCACTTCTGATCCTTCTCTAAGAAAGAAGCAGCAAGCGGGAAGCCACTGATGAGCCCTGTTTGGGATGCCTACAGGCCATCACTGTGCTTGCTTTCCACTGAGTTTCTAAGTGCAGGCAACAAAAAGACAGATGTCTTCAGTGGGAATCTGACATCTTTAAGGAGGTAGGTACTTTATTACAGATAAGTTCAAATCCAATTGAACTAAATTTAGTAAAACAAAAATGTTGAATTCTATTGAACAACTCTGAGTGATTTTTGTTCTTGGATCATACATAAATCTTAATAAAAGCTGCTCTCATATTTTTATGGCTTCAAATTTTGTGCTTTGACAAAGAAAAGTTATTCAAACTTCACAACCTGCCTTTCACTTCAGCTAGGAGTACAATGTAACATTTTTAAGCTTTTCTACTATAATTTTGGAGTCTGGCTAACTAGAGATTTCATATTGATCTTCTATTAACTCATAATACATTTTCTTTCTCATTTACATTAAAATGTGGTTTTCTTTCTCTCATTCCAAATGCATTTACTTCTCTGGTTTTTATATCTCTGGGTCCCAGATTTTGACAACCAAAGACCTACTTTATTTCCATTTTCCTCTCATCATATGCCTCATATATTCAAGGCATTATATGCTTTTTATTCATTTTTTATCTTAATTTAAAATATTTGGAACTATCATTTCTAGCTTCTGATCAACATGAAGAACTAGTATGATCCATAGTGCTGATATAATTTCAGGCATTCATCAGTGAGAAGTTCAACTACATATATCAAAACAAATAAAAATAATAATTTCAGCCATTAGCAAAGGAAATTAATATTTTAAAACAATTGTGCAACTGTATTATGGGTAAACAAACAATTTAAATTAATATTTTTGAAAAATGAAAAGTATCTCTTGGAAAGACATTGCTAATAATCAAAATAAAACTAGCCATAACAATTGTGTGTACTGCATAGCCATACCTTCTAAACGCTTTGCAGATATTGAATTATCTAATTTTCATAGCAAACCTAAAAGATAGATTGTATTATTTATATTTACATGTGATTATCAAGCTACTTGTTAAATGTCACCAGCGGGCAGTGGGGTGGGGTTTGAGTCCAGGCTGTGTGGCTTCAGATTATGTGCTGATCACTGTACTGTGCTAACACAACTTTCAACTCTGGTTTTGAATGTTCACAACTCTTAGAACCCAGTTGGGAACCTGACTCCCTTTAATTATAGTTCATCTGTTTACATAAACTTGAATTTTTCGCTGACTAGTATATTCTTTAAAAATGTTTATTCTTTCTCCAGAGGTGGTTTCTAGGTTTCTAATATCAATTACATAATCTTTTACCTAATAAATGATCTTATCTACATTTATTTTAAAATTCATATAAGTTATTAGAAACAGGCCAGGAGCTGTGGCTCACGCCTGCAATCCTAGCATTTTGGGAGGCCAACGTGGGTGGATCACTTGAGGCAAGGAATTCGAGATCAGTCTGGTCAACATGGTGAAACTCTGTCTCCACCAAAAATACAAAAATTAGCTGGGCATGGTCGTGCATGGCTGTAATCCCAGCTACTTGGGAAGCTGAGGCAGAAGAATAGCTTGAACCGGGGAAGCAGAGGTCACAGTGAGCCAAGATCTTGCCACTGCACTCCAGCCTGGGCAACAGAGCAAGACCCTGTCTCAAACAAAACAAAACAAAACAAAACAAAAAACAGGAGCATTTTTCCTATTATTCACAATAAATCTGATTTAATAATTCTAATTAATTGATTAATAATTTAAATTCCAGACAATTCTGACTTAATATTTGAAGCAAAAATTAATTATAGAATTACAGAAGAGTAGAGGAATATAGTATTTAATGTTTGAAACAACTGACTATATTAAAATGGGAAAATTGACATATTAAAGTATATAAAAAGAAGAGAAATAACAGAAAAAGAAAAATCATAATTCTTAATGAGTATAATTATTATTTTGTTAGATTAGTAGAAATTTTACTAAAGTATCAATATTGCAAAAGATGGGCTTACAAAATATTACAGATGATTAGAAGGGCAATATTTTCAAAAAATGTATAAAACCTGTAAAATTTGGTTCATAAAGTTTATATAAATATGTTAAAATGTAATTTTATTTATATTAACATAATAAGATAATAGAACAATGTCACAATGTAACTTTTTTTGATGTGGGCTCAACTGTTCTAAATAATCATCAATGAAATATTGGCCACAATTGTACATTAAAAAAAGGAATAGAGATAAACATATAGGTAAATATCAATGTTTCTGGAAGTACATCGAAGAAACTAAGAGTAATTTCCAGAGAGTAAGTTATAGATTTAAATAATTTAAAGAGATGTTTTAGTCGTTTTCACATTTTTCTGTTTATTTTGAATATTTTATCCTAATCAAATTATTTTATAATAAACACATATTTATTATATTAATAAAAAGGTATTAAGTATTGAAAAATAATTTTAATACTTTTTTTGTGTTGTTTTGTTTTGTTGTTTTTTTTAATTTTATTATCATTATACTTTAAGTTTTAGGGTACATGTGCACAACATGCAGGTTTGTTACATATGTATACATGTGTCATGTTGGTGTGCTGCACCCATTAACTCATCATTTTGCATTAGGTATATCTCCTAATGCTGTCCCTCCCCCATCCCCCCACCCCACAACAGTCCCCAGTGTGTGATGTTCCCCTTCCTGTGTCCGTGTGTTCTCATTGTTCAATTCCCAACTATGAGTGAGAACATGCAGTGTTTGGTTTTTTCTCCTTGTGATAGTTTGCTGAGAATGATGGTTTCCAATTTCATCCAGGTCCCTACAAAGGACACGAACTCATCATTTTTTATGGCTGCATATGGGCCACATTTTCTTAATCCAGTCTATCATTGTTGGACATTTAGGTTGGTTCCAAGTCTTTGCTATTGTAAATAGTGCCACTATAAATATACGTGTGCATGTGTCTTTATAGCAGCATGATTTATAGTCTTTTGGGTATGTACCCAGTAATGGGATGGCTGGGTCAAATGGTATTTCTAGTTCTAGATCCCTGAGGAATCGCCACACTGACGTCCACAATGGTTGAACTAGTTTAGAGTCCCACCAACGGTGTAAAAGCATTCCCGTTTCTCCACATCCTCTCCAGCACCTGTGGTTTCCTGACTTTTTAATGATCGCCATTCTAACTGGTGTGAGATGGTATCTCACTGTGGTTTTGATTTGCATTTCTCTGATGGCCTGTGATGATGAGCATTTTTTCACGTGTCTTTTGGCTGCATAAATGTCTTCTTTTGAGAAGTATCTGTTCATATCCTTCATTCACTTTTTGATGGGGTTGGTTTTTCTTGTAAATTTGTTTGAGTTCATTGTAGATTCTGGATATTAACCCTTTGTCAGATGAGTAGGTTGCAAAAATGTTCTCCCATTCTGTAGGTGGCCTGTTCACTCCAATGGTCGTTTCTTTTGCTGTGCAGAAGCTCTTTAGTTTAATTAGATCCCATTTGTCAATTTTGTCCTTTGTTGCCATTGTTTTAGACATGAAGTCCTTGCCCATGCCCATGTCCTGAATGGTATTGCCTAGGTTTTCTTCTAGGGTTTTTATGGTTTTAGGTCTAGCATTTAAGTGTTTAATCCATCTTGAATTAATTTTTGTATAAGGTGTGAGGAAGGGATCCAGTTTCAGCTTTCTACATATGGCCAGCCAGTTTTCCCAGCACCGTTTCTTAAGTAGCATATCCTTTACCCATTGGTTGTTTTTGTCAGGTTTGTCAAAGATCAGATAGTTGTAGATATGTGGCATTACTTCTGAGGGCTCTATTCTGTTCCATTGGTCATATCTCTGTTTCGGTAAGAGTACCATGCTGTTTTGTTTACTGTAGCCTTGTAGTATAGTTTGAAGTCAGGTAGCATGATGCTTCCAGCTTTGTTCTTTTGGCTTAGGATTTGTTTGGTGATGTGGGCTCTTTTATGGTTCCATATGAACTTTAAAGTTGTTTTTTCCAATTCTGTAAGAAAGTCATTGGTGGCTTGATGAGGATGGCATTGAATCTATAAATTATCTTGGGCAGTATGGCCATTTTCATGATATTGATTCGTCCTACCCATGAGCATGGAATGTTCTTCCATTTGTTTGTATCCTCTTTTATTTCATTGAGCAGTGGTTTGTAGTTCTCCTTGAAGACGTCCTTCACATCACTTGTAAGTTGGATTCCTAGGTATTTTATTCTCTTTGAAGTAACTGTGAATGGGAGTTCACTCATGATTTGGCTCTCTGTTTGTCTGTTATTGGTGTATAGGAATTCTTTTGATTTTTGTACATTGATTTTGTATCCTGAGACTTTGCTGAAGTTGTTTATCTGCTTAAGGAGATTTTGGGTAAGACAATGGGGTTTTCTAGATATACAATCATGTAATCTGCAAACAGGGACAATTTGATTTCCTCTTTTCCTAATCGAATGCCCTTTATTTCTTTCCCCTGCCTGATTGCCCTGGCCAGAACTTCCAACACTATGTTTAATAGGAGTGGTGAGAGAAGGCATCCCTGTCTTGTGCCAATTTTCAAAGGGGATGCTTCCAGTTTTTGCCCATTCAGTATGATATTGGCTGTGGGTTTGTCATAGATAGCTCTTATTATTTTGAGATACGTCCCATCAATAAATAATTTATTGAGAGTTTTTAGCATGAAGGGTTGTTGAATTTTGTCAAAGTTCTTTTCTGCGTCCATTGAGATAATCATGTGGTTTTTGTCATTGGTTCTGTTTATATGTTGGATTATATTTATTGATTTGCATATGTTGATCCAGCCTTGCATCCCAGGGATGAAGCCCACGTGATCATGGTGGATAAGCTTTTTGATGTGCTGCTGGATTCTGTTTGCCAGTATTTTATTGCCAATTTTTGCATCAATGTTCATCAGGGATATTGGTCTAAAGTTCTCTTTTTTTGTTGTGTTTCTGCCAGGCTTTGGTATCAGGATGATGCTGGCCTCATAAAATGAGTTAGGAAGGATTCCCTCTTTTTCTATTGATTGCAATAGTTTCAGAAGGAATGGTACCAGCTCCTCTTTGTACCTCTGGTAGAATTCGGCTGTGAATCCATCTGGTCCTGGATTTTTTTGGTTGGTAAGCTATTGATTATTGCCTCAATTTCAGAGCATGTTATTCGTCTATTCAGAGATTCAACTTCTTCCTGGTTTAGTCTTGGGAGGATGTATATGTCCAGGAATTTATCCATTTCTTCCAGATTTTCTAATTTATTTGCATAGAGGTGTTTATAGTATTCTCTGATGGTAGTTTGTATTTCTGTGGGGTCGGTGGTGATGTCCCCTTTATCATTTTTTATTGCATCTATTTGATTCTACTCCCTTTTCTCCATTAGTCTTGCTAGTGGTCTATCAATTTTATTGATCTTTTCGAAAAACCACCTCTTGGATTCATTAATTTTTTGAAGGGTTTTTTGTGTCTCTATTTCCTTCAGTTCTGCTCTGATTTTAGTTATTTCTTGCCTTCTGGAAGCTTTTGAATGTGTTTGCTCTTGCTTCTCTAGTTCTTTTAATGGTGATGTTAAGGTGTCAATTTTAGATCTTTCCTGCTTTCTCTTGTGGGTATTTAGTGCTATAAATTTCCCTCTACACACTGCTTTGAATGTGTCCCAGAGATTCTGGTATGTTGTGTCTTTGTTCTCGTTGGTTTCAAAGAACACCTTTATTTCTGCCTTCATTTCATTATGTACCCAACAGTCATTCAGGAGCAGGTTGTTCAGTTTCCATGTATTTGAGCGGTTTTGAGTGAGTTTCTTAATCCTGAGTTCTAGTTTGATTGCACTGTGGTCTGAGAGACAGTTTGTTATAATTTCTGTTCTTTTACATTTGCTGAGGAGAGCTTTACTTCCAACTATGTGGTCAATTTTGGAATAGGTGTGGTGTGGTGCTGAAAAAAATGTATATTCTGTTGATTTGGGGTGGAGAGTTCTGTAGATATCTATCAGGTCCACTTTGTGCAGAGCTGAGTTCAATTCCTGGATATCCTTGTTAACTTTCTGTCTCATTGATCTGCCTTAATGTTGGCAGTGGGGGGTTGAAATCCCCCATTATTATTGTGTGGGAGTTTAAGTCCCTTTGTAGGTCACTCAGGACTTGCTTTATGAATCTGGGTGCTTCTGTGTTGGGTGCATATATATTTAGGATAGTTAGCTCTTCTTGTTGAATTGATCCCTTTACCATTATGTAATGGCCTTCTTTGTCTCTTTTGATCTTTATTGGTTTAAAGTCTATTTTATCAGAGACTAGGATTGCAACCCCTGCCTTTTTTTGTTTTCTATTTGCTTGGTAGATCTTCCTCCATCCCTTTATTTTGAGCCTATGTGTGTCTCTGCACGTGAGATGGGTTTCCTGAATACAGCACACTGATGGGTCTTGACTCTTTATCCAATTTTCCAGTCCGTGTCTTTTAAGTGGAACATTTGGCCCATATACATTTAAAGTTAATATTGTTATGTGAGAATTTGATCCTGTCATTATGATTTTAGCTGGCTATTTTGCTCGTTAGTGGATGCAGTTTCTTCCTAGCCTTGATGGTCTTCACAATTTGGCATGTTTTTGCAGTGGCTGGTACTGGTTGTTCCTTTCCATGTTCAGTGCTTCCTTCAGGAGCTCTTTTAGGGCACGCCTCGTGGTAACAAAATCACTCAGCATTTGCTTGTCTGTAAAGTATTTTATTTCTCCTTCACTTGTGAAGCTTAGTTTGGCTGGATATGAAATTCTGGGTTGAAAATTCTTTTCTTTAAGAATGTTGAATATTGGTCCCCACTCCCTTCTGTCTTGTAGAGTTTCTGCCGAGAGATCAGCTGTTTGTCTGATGGGCTTCTCTTTGTGGGTAACCTGACCTTTCTCTCTGGCGGCCCTTAACATTTTTTCATTCATTTCAACTCTGGTGAATCTGATAATTACGTGTCTTGGAGTTGCTCTTCTCGAGGATTATCTTTGTGGAGTTCTCTGTATTTCCTGAATTTGAATGTTGGCCTGCCTTGCTAGATTGGGGAAATTCTCCTGGATAATATCCTGCAGAGTGTTTTCTAACTTGTTGCCATTCTCCCTGTCACTTTCAGGTACACCAATCAGACATAGATTTGGTCTTTTCACATAGTCCCATATTTCTTGGAGATTGTTCATTTCTTTTTATTCTTTTTTGTCTAAACTTCTCTTCTCACTTCATATCATTCATTTCCTCTTCCATCACTGATACCCTTTCTTCCAGTTGATAGCATTGGCTATTGAGGCTTTTGCATTCGTCACATAGTTCTCGTGCTTTGGTTTTCAGCTCCATCAGATCCTTTAAGGACTTCTCTGCATTGGTTATTCTAGTTTTCCATTCATCTAATTTTTTTTCAAAGCTTTTAACTTCTTTGCCATTGGTTTGAACTTCTCCTGTAGCTTGGAGTAGTTTGATTATCTGAAGCCTTCTTCTCTCAACTTCTCCGTCCAGCTTTGTTCCATTGCTGGTGAGGAGCTGCATTCCTTTGGAGGAGGAGAGGTGCTCTGATTTTTAGAGTTTCCAGTTTTTCTGCTCTGTTTTTTTCCCATCTTTGTGGTTTTATCTACCTTTGGTCTTTGATGATGGTGACGTACAGATGGGTTTTCGGTGTGGATGTCCTTTCTGTTTGTTAGTTTTCCTTCTACCAGACAGGACCCTCAGCTGCAGGTCTTTTGGAGTTTGCTAGAGGTCCACTCCAGACCCTGTTTGCATGGGTATCAGCAGCAGTGGCTGCAGAACAGCGGACATGGGTGAACCACAAATGCTGCTGCCTGATTGTTCCTCTGGAAGTTTTGTCTCAGAGGAGTACCAGGCCAGGTAAGGTGTCAGTCCACCCCTATTGGGGGGTGCCTCGCAGTTAGTCTACTCAGGGGTTAGGGATCCACTTGAGGAAGCAGTCTGCCCTTCTCAGATCTCAAGCTGCATGCTGGGAGAACCACTACTCTCTTCAAAGCTGTCAGAGAGGGACATTTAAGTCTTCAGAGGTTACTGCTGTCTTTTTGTTTGTCTGTGCCCTTCCCCCCTAGGTGGAGCCTACAGAGGCAGGCAGGCCTCCTTGAGCTGTGGTGGGCTCCACCCAGTTCCAGCTTCCCGGCCACTTTATTTACCTAATCAAACAATTAACTCAGCAATGGCGGGCACCCCTCCCCCAGCCTTGCTGCCACCTTGCAGTTTGATCTCGGACTGCTGTGCTAGCAATGAGCGAGACTCCATGGTCGTAGGACCCTCTGAGCCAGGTGCGGGATATAATCTCCTGGTGTGCCATTTTTTAAGCCCGTTGGAAAAGCCCAGTATTAGGGTGGGAGTGACCCGATTTTCCTGGTGCCGTCTGTCACCCCTTTCTTTGTCTGGGAAAGGGAATTCCCTGCTCCCTTGCACTTCCCAGGTGAGGTGATGCCTTACCCTTCTTCAGCTTGCACATGGTGCGCTGCACCAACTGTCCTGCACCTACTGTCTGGCACTCTCCAGTGAGATGAACCCAGTACCTCAGTTGGAAATGCAGAAATCACCGCCTTCTGCATCACTCACACTGGAAGCTGTAGACCAGAGCTATTCCTATTCGGCCATCTTGGCATTGTTATAAATGACAATGATAATCTTTAGTATTTGAATAATAATACTGCACTTTGGAAGTTATTGTAAAATGGTTGATTGCACGATTGTTATGAGAGTAAAAATTGAGAGCAACATAAATGTTTCCATGGTCAAATGGTCAAATAAATACTTCTTATAAAAATGTATACATTATCACACTATTAAGTTAGTAATTTATGTATGGAAAGTATGGCAACATAAGAATAATTGCTCTAAAAATTCTGTCAAGACCAGAATACAAAATGATATTATATGATTATTCAATTATAACTATGCTTTGAACAAAGACTTGAAATAGAAAAATTATAAAATTCTATGTTAGAATTATGCAATTTTTTTTCAAATAATGATTTTAGAAAAAGTGCACTAAGGAATTTGGGACATATATGTGAAAAGACACATATGATTAAAGAAAACATGCCTACTTAGGTCATAGGCATCTTAGAAGATTTATATAAGTAGAGCATTTATAGGCAGAGAAGCTCAGTATTGTAATGGGATAAGTTTAAGGGTACAGTAAAAAGAATAATGGATAGTTTCCTGAGCTCAAGTACACTAATCTCAAGATGTTTTCATACCTGTTACATCATGACCATCAGTGAGTTGACATCTTGAACACAGGCGGCATAAGTAAAAGGTTGTCAAAGTAGATATTTTGTAAAGAATATTTCATCCAAGATACTGAAGGCATCACAGATAATGGACAAAAAAATCAGTGTACTGAATGAGAAGATCTTTTTCAGAGAGGATGCTCCAACAGTATTAGCACTTAATTACATTGGAACAGTGTTTTTCTGATTGCAAAGCACAGAGATAAAATGCATAATATATGAAATATGTGTGTGAATACATGTGGGTATAAAATCTTTCTTAATTCTGAAAATTCAGGAAATGGTAGGGCAAATTTTTGCACTATATTTTTTATATTATGAAGGCTAAGTTTCAAAGCAGTGGTCACTTGTCCAAGGAAAAAACAAGTTCAACAGTTATCACTCTAGGTAGAAATAAAAATTTGTGAAGGACATTTATTTTTGACTCCCAAAATGTGAAAGCTTTGGTCTAATCCAGTGAATCTCTAAATCAATGGTTAAATCCTGAAGAGGCCTGGGCATTTGAAGATTTATAATGTTCCTGGGGGATTCTGGTTCCCCCTAAAGAAAGTTGGAGGTAACAGAGCATGTACTAGGACAAAGGAATTCAGAGGCAAGCCCATGGATTTCCCCAAGATGTCATTTATTTTCTTCTCTCTGAAGATTAAACACTTGTTTACTGCATCCTACATCCAGCCACTAATATGGTGATGAATACCAGTGTGACTGAATTCACTCTGTTTGGGCTGACACAGGATGCTGGAAAGCAGAAGGCAATATTTGGAATCTTCTTGATTCTTTACCTTGCAACTCTGTCGGGGAACTTTCTCATCGTGGTGACTATTAAAACAAGCCAGACCCTTGGGTGTCCCATGTACTTTTTTCTGTTCTACCTGTCCTTTGCTGATGCTTGCTTCTCTACAACCACAACCCCCAGATTGATTGTGGATGCCCTTTCTCAGAAGAAGACCATTTCCTACAATGAGTGTATGACTCAGGTCTTTGCAGCCCATTTCTTTGGGTGCATGGAGATTTTTGTGCTCATCCTCATGGCCTTTGATCGCTATGTAGCCATTTGTAAGCCCTTGCGATACACAACTATCATGAGCCGGCATGTCTGCGGTGTGTTGGTGATTCTGGCCTGGGTGGGGTCTTGCATCCATTCTTCAGCACAAATTTTCCTGGTTTTGAGACTGCCTTTCTGTGGCCCAAATGTGATTGATCATTATTTCTGTGATTTGCAGCCCTTGTTGAAACTTGCCTGCATGGACACTTATGTGATAAATTTGCTAGTTGTGTCTAATAGTGGAGCCATCTGCATGGTGAGTTTCATAATCCTGCTTATCTCCTATATTATCATCTTATATTTTCTGAGAAACCACAGTGCAGAAGGAAGGCGAAAAGCACTTTCCACATGTACATCCCACTTTATCGTGGTTGTCATATTTTTTGGTCCATGTATATTTATATACACACGTCCACCAACCACCTTTCCAATAGACAAAATGGTGGCTGTGTTTTATACAATTGGGACACCTTTACTTAACCCTCTGATCTATACATTGAGGAATGCAGAAGTGAAAAATGCCATGAAAAAATTATGGTGTAGCAAAATACGACATTAGTTAATAAATGATATGTGTCTATTTCTTTAACCATTTAGTTTTCGTTGCATGAACTAGAAAGTATTTTTGTTTGGAAATAAACAACCAAGATATGTGTGTGTGTATACAAGTAAGTGTGTATATGTGTGTGCAAATGTATATATGTGTATATGCCTACCGTATGCTGAGATGATTGCATTACGATATGATTTCTTAAAGCTCATAATCATTTTGGCCAACCTGTGAAGGTCCGTATTTGAATTTCATCCACATTTTTCCATTTTCCCGTGGTAACTTTGCTTCCTGTACATTTTTTTTAAAGAAATGTACTGACTAATGACAGAATAATTGTGTGTGTTTGTGTGTGTGTGTGTATACGTGTACATGTATATGTACCAGTTCCTTTTCCAGATTTTATTCTAATAACTTATGAATGTGGTTATAAGAACTAATCCATAGGTTACTGGGAGCTTGTAGAATCAAAGTTGTCTTGGCCATTGGGGGATTAGAGAGGATACTCCCAGGAAATACTACTCTGGAAATCTGTGCCAAACCCTGCCTCACTGAGGATATCTATCAACATTGACGGACCCTCAAACTCCAATAAAAGCTGGAAAATTCAGTGAAAACCTAGACCCTTAATGGAAAATCTCTCAAAATTATTTGGTATCAAATAGACATTGTATTCATCCATTCAGGCTGCTATAACGAAATACTATAAACTGGGTAGCCTACAAACAACAGATATTTATTTCTCAAAGTCCTGGAGGCTGGGAAGTTCAAGGTTAAGATGTCATCAGCAGATTCCATGTCCAGTGAGGGACACCTTTCTGATTCACAGGTTGCTGTCTTTTCACTATAAACTTAGCTGGATGAAGGGACAAGAGTCTCTCCCTGGAGCCTATTTTATAAGGGCACTAAACACTTCCCAAAGGCCACACCTCCTGGTACCACTACTTTGGGGGTTAGAATTTCAACATATTTCAACATACAAATTTTTGGGAGACATAGACATTTAGACCATAGAGGGCATAGAGTCATTTGGACACACATTATAATTCCACATCTATTGTGTCTAGTCAAAATTTTACTTTTAACATCTTGTTACATAAAAAATGTGAATTCATAAATAACTTACATCAACACTGGAATTCAAAATAATTTGTTTTCATTTATAAATAGATTGTACTTTATTCCAATTTGAGAAACATTTGTTTGCACTCATATAAAAGATTTTTATTGACCACAGTTTGTACAATTAAACTTTATTTGTAAGCAGGAAAAACTTCCAAGTGAATTAAACAGAGACTGACTTCAGGAAGGAGTAATGAGGACATGGGGAAGGAGAATCATGCCAAGTATAGGAGAAGGGCAAGAATAGGAGGTCTGAAAATCAATCTATTATTGATCAGGTAAGTGGGAAGAAGAAAAAATCACAAAGTAACTTCATGAGAGATCTAAGACAGTGCCTATAAAATCCTTTTGTGATTTTATATGGTGAGGGGAGGCATTTTAAATTCCCCATCTCTACACCTATGTCTGAGGTTTCTTGCATAAAGAAATGAACCTCAGGATCATGGTTAGTGTTGAAGTAATTTTGGCAACAGTCACTTCAAATAGCTGGGTGACCAAGGGGCTATATAGAACCAAGAGGATAACAGCCAGTCATAGAGTCCTGTGAACACTGCAGAAATCACTTACGTTTCTCCTTTCTCTACCCTCTGAGTCAGAAGGACAGGATCTACATCAAAAGTTATAATGCCAGTACAGTAGACCCTTGAACACTGTGGGAGTTGGGGTGCCCACCCTCCCTGCAACACAGTTGAAAATCCAAATGTAACTTTTGACTCTCCCAAAACTTGACTGCTAACAGCCTACTGTTGACTGGAAGACTTACTGATAACATGAAGTCAAATAACACATATTTTGTATGCTATATGTATTATATACTATATTCTTACAATAAAATAAGCTAGAGAAAAAGAAAATGTTTTTAATAAAATCATAAGGAACAGAAAATATACTTACAATTCTTTAAGTGGAAGTGGATTATCGTAAAGATTTTCATCCTTGTCATCTTCAGGTTTAGTAAGCTGTGGAAGAAGAGGAAGAGGAGGAGTTGGTCTTTTTGTCACACGGTTGGTGGAAGCAGAAGAAAATCCACCTATAAGTTGACTTGAACAGTTCAAACCTATGTTGTTCAAGGGCCAACTGTATTTTAGTAAGTAGAACTCGGCTAAGGAATAATAAGTGTTTTGAATCCTAACTTATCATGAACCTCTAGGCTGGACTGCAGTATAAAAACTCTATCAGGCTGGCTGTGGCGGCTCATGTCTGTAATCTCAGTGCTTTGAGAGGCCAAGGCAGAAAGATTGTTTGAGCCCAGGAGTTGGAGGTTGAAGTGAGCTATGATCCTGCTACTGCACTCCAGCCTGGGTGACAGTGAGATCCTGTCTCTAAAAAATTACAATATTTAAATATATAAAAACTCTATGAGTAGAGAAGATATTTTCTTAAGCAGCAATTGCAGCAAAATTACTGAGATTGCATTTTATATGTGTCAGACACTCTTCCAGAAACAATCCCTGTTTCCAAAAAGACAGGATTATCTGATTTCCAAAATCCAGGTCATATGCCCACACTTGAAGCATAGGTAGAGGCACCAATCGAACTAACCATGTGATCTGAGAATAGAAGGGAGTGCCTATTATGAAAAATAGGAAATGGATTGGGCACGGTGGCTCACACCTGTAATCCCAGCACTCTGGGAGGCCAAGGTGGGCAGATCACGAGGTCAGGAGATCAAGACCATCCTGCTTAACACGGTGAAACCCCATCTCTCCTGAAAATACAAAAATTAGCCAGGCATGGTGGTGGGTGCAGGTTGCAGTGAGATGAGATCATGCCACTGCACTCCAGCCTGGGTGACAGAGCGAGACTCCTATCTCAAAAAAAAAAAAAGAGAGAGAAAAAAAATCTCTGCTTTACCCATTTTCACAACTCTTTTCTGAGGTCTGCATGACTGTCCTTATACTTTGTACAAATTAGAAAGGTGCTCTTCATTCTCGAAACACATTATTTCCATAAAGGAGAAAATTTTCATAATATACTTACCTATTTATCAGATTACTCACGTCATCTGTCAAAACACTGCTGAAATAAATACATTAATCTATGCTACCTTGATGTAAATGACACTTCCTTAGATGTGTTGCTCGTGTTGTTCCCAGACCAAGCAGGGTTGGGCTGCTATTTCTCATGGCCCAAATAATGAGATGCAGATGAGCTGGGAGGAAGAAAGTTATTATTTCTGTAACTGGTTACAGGGAGAAGACCTGGAAATCATCTCCAGACCAACTCAAAATTACAAAGTTTTCCAGAGCTTATATACCTTCTAAGCTATATGTCTACATTAAGTGTGCAATTCATTGAAAGAGATAAGTGATTAACTTCTTTTAATCTGCAACTAAGGTCTGAGTCCTAAAGACCTTTTTCTGGAGCCTCAGTAAGTTTACTTAACCTAAATGGGGTCTAGGTGCTAGGGTGATTACCCTTACCTTGTCTCTTGCTAGATCATAAAGGTTTGGGGAGTTCCTTTAGACCCCAATAAACTTGTTTGTGGAGGCCTGGAGAGTTTCTTCAGAACTTCAATAAAACTTGTTTAATCCTAAAAAGGGTCCTGTTAAGAATTCCTTCATTACCCTGTCATTCTTCAAGGCCCAGGAAAAGCTTAGGTAAAACTCTTTGTGGGCTCTTTGTTACATTCCAGCCTTTGTATAAGGGCACTGGCTCAATCAGCTTTTAATGCTTAACCTAGCTACTCAGTCAGTGCTGGGACAGTTGTAATGGAGGCCTGCGTTAGTGAGACATGCCCTGCCACGATATACAGGTCACAGTCTTTAAACAAGTGTGTGGCAGCTTTCAATGTCCTCTTTAGGTAGAATCAACTCTTCTTATTGATACAGTTGTACACCTTGTCATGGGAGAGTCTTACTGCATCAGGGAGACATCCTGCCATTGACATTCAACCAGCAACCTCTTTCAGAGATACTGGTTAACAATAATTCTGGCTACAGCAGTGAAAGGGATTCCTACTGTAGGGTTCCATGCCTAACACCTTTATTTTTGCCTTACCTCCAAATTGGAAGCATTGGTGCTAGTCAAACAGATATCTTCTATCTGTTTTATGCATCATCACATCCTTTCTCAGGTAGGGTCATTAGCTGTTACTCAGGACCAGTCTGATTTAAT
Source organism: Nomascus leucogenys (assembly GCF_006542625.1). Lineage (NCBI taxonomy): Eukaryota > Metazoa > Chordata > Mammalia > Primates > Hylobatidae > Nomascus > Nomascus leucogenys. Next base: position 74,948,908 of record NC_044384.1, read on the forward strand.
CCCTCTCTCCCTCCCTTCCTCTTTTTCTCCCTTCTTCCTTACTTTCTGTTGTTTTTGAAGTACATATCCGCTTCCATAAATGGTGGATTCAAAGTTGAAAAAGAGAGTCATGATCCCAATCCATATGGAACTTAGGTCTGTAGACATTCCTTAAAATTGTTGAATACACAGGTGTCTGTTTTTTAGTTTCAGCCCTAAGGAAAGATTTGTCTTATTTCAAATATCTCTTAGAATTTCAATTTGAAATGAAAGGGCATGTGATTTAGAGATCTTTTTATCAAAATATCTTTTCTCTGAGAAATTCCACTTTCTTCGCCTTGTATTTCTGCTCCTTTGATCTCCACCACATTGTGATTTCATTATTATCCTTACACTTCTCCTATCTTACTTCTTGGTCTACTTAATAGTCTCCTCTGCTGTAACTCCCTGTTTTGTAAAAGTCTCTGTATGAGCTTAGGAGTTTGGCATCAGTCTGGGAAACATAGTAAGACCTTGTATCTGCTAAAAATAAAATAAAACAAAATAAGGCAAAATAAAATAAAATAAAAATTAGCCGGGTGCGACAGTGTGTGCATGCCCATAGTCCCAGCTACTTGGGAGGAAGAATCAAAAGGATCACTGGAGCCCAGGACTTGGAGGCTGTAGTAAGTTATGATCATGCCACTACATCCAAGCTTGGGTGACAGAGCAAGACCATGTCTCCATCAATCAATCAATCAATCAATCAATCAATAAAGTCTCTGTAAACTTGGATTCTATTCTTGGCTCACTCTTCTAAACTTGTCATGTGCTTTACCTGCGTACTCTCATCTGCCCTTGTGCTTTCAGCTAACACTGGCATTCACTAAATCTTGATGTGGAAGCTAAAGTAACTCCATCTAAGATGCTAATTTGCTATGCTGACTTCTGATTAAACCCAGGTCCAGGAATGTCTTTAAGATTTCTACTTTCGGTGGAGCCAAGATGGCCGAATAGGAACAGCTCTGGTCTCCAGCTCCCAGCCCCAGTGACACAGAAGATGGGTGATTTCTGCATTTCTGCTTGAGGTACCGGTTTCATCTCACTAGGGAGTGCCTAACAGTGGGTGCAGGACAGTTGGTGAAGCGCACTGTGCGCGAGCCGAAGCAGGGCGAGGCATTGCCTCACTCGGGAAGTGCAAGGGGTCAGGGAGTTCCCTTTCCTAGTCAAAGAAAGGGGAAGCAGACGGCACCTGGAATATCGGGTCAGTCCCATCCTAATACTGCGCTTTTCCAACGGGCCTGGAAAACGGCACACTAGGAGATTGTGTCCCGCACCTGGCTCGGAGGGTCCTATGCCCACGGAGTCTCGCTAATTGCTAGCACAGCAGTCTGAGATCAAGCTGCGAGGCGGCAGCGAGGCTGGGGGAGGGGTGCCCGCCATTGCCCAGGCTTGCTTAGGTAAACAAAGCAGCCAGGAAGCTCGAACTGGGTGGAGCCCACCACAGCTCAAGGAGGCCTGCCTGCCTCTGTAGGCTCCACCTCTGGGGGTAGGGCACAGACAAACAAAAACTCTGCAAGAACTTCCACAGACTTAAATGTCCCTGTCTGACTGACAGCTTTGAAGAGAGTAGTGGTTCTCCCAGCACGCAGCTGGAGATCTGAGAACGGTCAGACTGCCTCCTAAAGTGGGTCCCTCACCCCTGAGCAGCCTAACTGGGAGGCACCCCCCCAGTAGGGACAGACTGACACCTCATTCAACCCGGTACTTCTCTGAGACAAAACTTTCAGAGGAACTATCAGACAGCTGAATTTGTGCTCTCACGAAAATCCGATGTTCTGCAGCCACCGCTGCTGACACCCAGCCAAACAGGGTCTGGAGTGCACCTCTAGTAAACTCCAACAGACCTTCAGCTGAGGGTCCTGTCTGGTAGAAGGAAAACTAACAAACAGAAAGGACATCCACACCAAAAACCCATCTGTACATCACCATCATCAAAGACAAAAAGTAGATAAAACCACAAAGATGGGGAAAAAACAGACCAAAAAAACTGGAAACTCTAAAAAACAGAGCACCTCTCCTCCTCCAAAGGAACGCAGTTCCTCACCAGCAACGGAACAAAGCTGGATGGAGGATGACTTTGATGAGTTGAGAGAAGAAGGCTTCAGATGATCAAACTACTCTGAGCTACGAGAGGAAATTCAAAACAACAGCAAAGAAGTTAAAAACTTTGAAAAAAAATTAGAAGAATGGATAACTAGAATAACCAATGGAGAGAAGGGCTTCAAGGAGCCGATGGAGCTGAAAGCCAAGTTTCGAGAACTACGCGAAGATTGCAGAAGCCTCAGTAGCAGATGCGATCAACTGGAAGAAAGGGTATCGCTGATGGAAGATGAAATGAATGAAATGAAGAGAGAAGGGAAGTTTAGAGAAAAAAGGATAAAAAGAAATGAACAAAGCCTCCAAGAAATTTGGGACTATGTGAAAAGACCAAACCTACGTCTGATTGGTGTACCTGAAAATGATGGGGAGAATGGAACCAAGTTGGAAAACACTCTGCAAGATATTATCCAGGAGAACTTCCCCAATCTAGCAAGGCAGGCCAGCACTCAGATTCAGGAAATACAGAGAATGCCACAAAGATACTCCTCGAGAAGGGCAACTCCAAGACACATTATTGTCAGATTCACCAAAGTTGAAATGAAAGAAAAAATGTTAAGGGCAGCCAGAGAGAAAGGTCGGGTTACCCACAAAGGGAAGCCCATCAGACTAACAGCTGATCTCTCAGCAGAAACTCTACAAGCCAGAAGAGAGTGGGGGCCGATATTCAACATTCTTAAAGAAAAGAATTTTCAACCCAGAATCTCCTATCCTGCCAAACTAAGCTTCATAAGTGAAGGAGAAATAAAACACTTTACAGACAAGCAAATGCTGAGTGATTTTGTCACCACCAGGCCTGCCCTAAAAGAGCTCCTGAAGGAAGCACTAAACATGGAAAGGAACAACTGGTACCAGCCACTGCAAAAACATGCCAAATTGTAAAGACCATCGAGACTAGGAAGAAACTATAGCAACTAACGAGCAAAATAACCAACTAACATCATAATGACAGGATCAGATTCACACATAACAATATTAACGTTAAATGTAAATGGGCTAAATGCTCCAATCAAAAGACACACACTGGCAAACTCGATAAGGAGTCAGGACCCATCAGTGTGCTGTATTCAGGAAACCCATCTCACGTGCAGAGACACACATAGACTCAAAATAAAGGGATGGAGGAAGATCTATCAAGCAAATGGAAAACAAAAAAAGGCAGGGGTTGCAATCCTAGTCTCTGATAAAATAGACTTTAAACCAACAAAGATCAAAAGAGACAAAGAAGGCCATTACATAATGGTAAAGGGATCAATTCAACAAGAAGAGCTAACTATCCTAAATATATATGCACCCAACACAGGAGCACCCAGATTCATAAAGCAAGTCCTGAGTGACCTACAAAGGGACTTAAACTCCCACACAATAATAATGGGAGATTTTAACACCCCACTGTCAGCATTAGACAGATCAACGAGACAGAAAGTTAACAAGGATATCCAGGAATTGAACTCAGCTCTACGTAAAGTGGACCTAATAGACATCTACAGAACTCTCCACCCCAAGTCAACAGAATATACATTTTTTTCAGCACCACACCACACCTATTCCAAAATTGACCACATAGTTGGAAGTAACGCTCTCCTCAGCAAATGTAAAAGAACAGAAATTATAACAAACTGTCTCTCAGACCACAGTGCAATCAAACTAGAACTCAGGATTAAGAAACTCACTCAAAACCGCTCTACTACATGGAAACTGAACAACCTGCTCCTGAATGACTATTGGGTACATAATGAAATGAAGGCAGAAATAAAGATGTTCTTTGAAACCAACGAGAACAAAGACACAACATACCAGAATCTCTGGGACACATTCAAAGCAGTGTGTAGAGGGAAATTTATAGCACTAAATGCCCACAAGAGAAAGCAGGAAAGATCCAAAATTGACTCACTAACATCACAATTAAAAGAACTAGAAAAGCAAGAGCAAACACATTCAAAAGCTAGCAGAAGGCTAGAAATAACTAAAATCAGAGCAGAACTGAAGGAAATAGAGACACAAAAAACCCTTCAAAAAATTAATGAATCCAGGAGCTGGTTTTTTGAAAAGATCAACAAAATTGATGGACCGCTAGCAAGACTAATAAAGAAGAAAAGAGAGAAGAATCAAATAGATGCAATAAAAAACGAAAAAGGGGATATCACCACCGATCCCACAGAAATACAATCTACCATCAGAGAATACTACAAACACCTCTATGCAAATAAACTAGAAAATCTAGAAGAAATGGATAAATTACTCGACAAATACACCCTCCCAAGACTAAACCAGGAAGAAGTTGAATCTCTGAATAGACCAATAACAGGTTCTGAAATTGTGGCAATAATCAATAGCTTACCAACCAAAAAGAGTCCAGGACCTGATGGATTCACAGCTGAATTCTACCAGAGGGACAAGGAGGAACTGGTACCATTCCTTCTGAAACTATTCCAATCGATAGAAAAAGAGGGAATCCTCCCTAACACATTTTATGAAGCCAGCATCGTCCTGATACCAAAACCTGGCAGAGACATAACCAAAAAAGAGAATTTCAGACCAATATCCTTGATGAACATTGATGCAAAAATCCTCAATAAAATACTGGCAAACCGAATCCAGCAGCACATCAAAAAGCTTATCCACCATGATCAAGTGGGCTTCATCCCTGGGATGCAAGGATGGTTCAACATACGCAAATCAATAAATGTAATCCAGCATATAAACAGAACCAAAGACAAAAACCACATGATTATCTAAATAGATGCAGAAAAGGCCTTTGACAAAATTCAACAACCCTTCATGCTAAAAACTCTCAATAAATTAGGTATTGATGGGACATATCTCAAAATAATAAGAGCTATCTACGACAAACCCACAGCCAATATCATACTGAATGGGCAAAAACTGGAAGCATTCCCTCTGAAATCTGGCACAAGACAGGGATGCCCTTTCTCACCACTCCTATTCAACATAGTGCTGGAAGTTCTGGCCAGAGCAATCAGGCAGGAGAAGGAAATAAAAGGTATTCAATTAGGAAAAGAGGAAGTCAAATTGTCCCTGTTTGCAGATGACATGATTGTATATCTAGAAAACCCCATTGTCTCAGCCGAAAGTCTCCTTAAGCTGATTAGCAACTTCAGCGAAGTCTCAGGATACAAAATTAATGTACAAAAATCGCAAGCATTCTTGTACACCAATAACAGACAAACAGAGAGCCAAATCATGAGTGAACTCCCATTCACAATTGCTTCAAAGAGAATAAAATACCTAGGAATCCAACTTACAAGGGATGTGAAGGACCTCTTCAAGGAGAACTACAAACCACTGCTCAATGAAATAAAAGAGGATACAAACAAATGGAAGAACATTCCATGCTCATGGGTTGGAAGAATCAATATCGTGAAAATGGCCATACTGCCCAAGGTAATTTATAGATTCAATGCCATCCCCATCAAGCTACCAATGACTTTCTTCACAGAATTGGAAAAAACTACTTTAAAGTTCATATGGAACCAAAAAAGAGCCCGCATCGCCAAGTCAATCCTAAGCCAAAAGAACAAAGCTGGAGGCATCACGCTACCTGACTTTAAACTATACTACAAGGCTACAGTAACCAAAACAGCATGGTACTGGTACCACAACAGAGACATAGATCAATGGAACAGAACAGAGCCCTCAGAAATGATGCCGCATAGCTACAACTATCTGATCTTTGACAAACCTGACAAAAACAAGAAATGGGGAAAGGATTCCCTATTTAATAAATGGTGCTGGGAAAACTGGCTAGCCATATGTAGAAAGCTGCAACTGGATCCCTTCCTTACACCTTATACAAAAATTAATTCAAGATGGATTAAAGACTTATATGTTAGACCTAAAACCATTAAAATCCTACAAGAAAACCTAGGCAATACCATTCAGGACATAGGCGTGGGCAAGGACTTCATGTCTAAAACACCAAAAGCAATGGCAACAAAAGCCAAAATTGAAAAATGGGATCTCATTAAACTAAAGAGCTTCTGCACAGCAAAAGAAACTATCATCAGAATGAACAGGCAACCTACAGAATGGGAGAAAATTTTTGCAACCTACTCATCTGACAAAGGGCTAATATCCAGAATCTACAATGAACTCAAACAAATTTACAAGAAAAAAACAAACAACCCCATCAAAAAGTGGGCAGAGGACATGAACAAACACTTCTCAAAAGAAGACTTTATGCAGCCAGAAAACACATGAAGAAATGCTCATCATCACTGGCCATCAGAGAAATGCAAATCAAAACCACAGTGAGATACCATCTCACACCAGTTAGAATGGCCATCATTAAAAAGTCAGGAAACAACAGGTGCTGGAGAGGATGTGGAGAAGTAGGAACACTTTTACACTGTTGGTGGGACTGTAAACTAGTTCAACCATTGTGGAAGTCAGTGTGGCGATTCCTCAGGGATCTCGAACTAGAAATACCATTTGACCTAGCCATCCCATTACTGGGTATATACCCAAAGGACTATAAATCATGCTGCTATAAAGACACATGCACACGTATGTTTATTGCAGCACTATTCACGATAGCAAAGAGTTGGAACCAACCCAAATGTCCAACAACGATAGACTGGATTAAGAAAATGTGGCACATATACACCATGGAATACTATGCAGCCATAAAAAATGATGAGTTCGTGTCCTTTGTAGGGACATGGATGAAACTGGAAAACATCATTCTCAGTAAACTATCGCAAGGACAAAAAACCAAACACCGCATGTTCTCACTCATAGGTGGGAATTGAACAATGAGAACTCATGGACACAGGAAGGGGAACATCACACTCCGGGGACTGTTGTGGGGTGGGGGGAGGGGTGAGGGACAGCATTAGGAGATACACCTAATGCTAAATGACAAGTTAATGAGTGCAGGAAATCAACATGGCACATGGATACATATGTAACAAACCTGCACATTGTGCACATGTACCCTAAAACCCTAAATTATAATAAAAAAAAAAAAAGTTTTCTACTTTCATATACTTACTGGAAATCTTGCCCTTAGGTCAAAACAACCTGGATGTTATCTTAAACACATATTTACATTAAGTCCTGCCCTTAGGCAAATTCCCTATCTTGCAGCTGCTGGAGACATGGCTTCTGTTCATAAGTCTCTATTAAATGTTTCTTTCTAAGAAACTAGATTTGTCAGCCTCCTTCTACAGCTTCTCGACTCCCTTGACCTTTGGTTCTAGGTTTATATAAACCTGTTCACTACAGAATACTAGCTCTGCAGCCTGAGTTGTCTCCTGATTTTCATTTTGTAGATCCAGCCTATTGGAAATCACAATTTACACATCTTTTAGGGAATTCAACTGATTGCTTGCAGTGTTAAAGCTGAGCTCCTTAACTTGTATTTCTGAGAATACATATTAATTTATTCTCAACACCTTGCCTGGCTAGTATGCATCTCCCCATCACCACTTTCTATTGCTTTCTGATCCACAATATATGTTCTATAAATCCTGAATTTATTAAGACCATTGATAATTATAACCACCATTGTTGAGTCCTGTATCTGTTAACTATTCCTACGCAACAACCATACAACCTCAGTGGCATGACATGATATAATTTTTTTTTCCTTCACACACACACCCACATGCACACACTCACCCACACACAAATACACACACAGTCATGTGTCATTTAACAATGGAGATATGTTCTGAGAAATGTTTCATTAGGTGATTTTATTGTTTTTCAAACACCATAGAATGTATTAACACAAACCTAGATAGTACAGCTTATTACACACCTAAGCTATATGGTGCAGCCCAGGTGTCCTCAACCCCCAGGGCATGGATAAGTATTGGTCCATGGCCTGTTAGGAACCGGGCTGCACAGCAAGAGGTGAGTGACAGGCGAGTGAGAGAAGCTTCATCTATATTTACAGCTGCTCCTCATTGCTCACATTACCACCTGAGCTCTGCCTCCTGTCAGATCCACTGTGGTGCTAGATTCTCATAGATGTACAAACCCTATTGTGAACTGTGCATATGAGAGATCTAGGTTGCACACTCCTTATGATAATCTAATCCCTGATGATCTGTCACTGTCTCTCATCACCTCCAGATGGGACTGTCTAGTTTCAGGAAAACAAGTTCAGGGCTCCCATTGATTCTACATTATGGTGAGTTGTGTAATAATAATAGAAATAAAGTGCACAATAAATGTAATGCACTTGAATCATCCAGAAACCATTCCACCCCCATCCATGGAAAAATTATCCTCTATAAAACTGGTCTTTTGTGCCAAAAATGTTGGGGACTGCTGGTATAGCTTATTGCCTCTAGGTTTGTAGCCTAGGAGCAGTAGACTGTACCTAGCATGTTACTGTACTAAATACTGTAGACAATTGTAACACAATGGTAAGTACCCGTGTATGTAAACGTAGAAAAGGTACTGTTAAAAAACATTATCATTGGTCAGGTGCAGTGGCTCACACCTGTAATCCCAACACTTTGGGAGGCTGAAGCTGGTGGGTCAGCTGAGATCAGGAGTTCAAAACCAGCCTGGCCAACATGGTGAAGCCATATCTCTACTTAAAATACATAAATTAGCCAGGCATAGTCGTGGGCACCTGTAATCCCAGCTACTTGGCAGGCTGAGGCAGGAGAATCACTTTAGCCTGGGAGGCGGAGTTTGCAGTGAGCCGAGATTATGCCATTGCACTCCAGCCTGGGTGACAGAGCAAGACTCTGTCTCAAAACAAACAAACAAACAAAACAAAAATCAATGTAGTATCATTATCTTATGGGACCATCCTTGCATATGAGGTCTGTTGTTGACCAAGACAGAGCTATGCTGTGCATTACTGTATTTGTGTGTTTATATATACATAAGTACTTACTATGGTAAATGAGGAAGAGAGAAAATAAACAATAAACTAACAAATACCTGGACAGCCTGTTTTATTAGAAGTCGATGTGTACATAGAAAAATGAAAAATGAAGCTTGGTAAGGAGGACCATCAGGGCTGGGGATGGTCTGCAACATTAAGCAGGTGTTCAGGGAAGGCTTCATGGAGAGCATCATGCTGAACAAATACTTGAACAGGGTAAGGGAAACAGCCATGTGGATACTGCATAAAGTAGTGTGTCTACTGGATTTGAGAAATAGTAAGCTGGCCAGTGAGGCAGAAACCCAGAGGATAGGATGAAGTGAGGTCATTCATAGAGAGAGTGGTGAACATCATATTTTTTCCTTTTTTTTTCTATTTTCATTAAGATGGAGTCTCGCTCTGTTGCTAGGCTGGAGTGCAGTGGCCTGATCTCAGTTCACTGTAACCTCCACCTCCTGAGTTCAAGCGATTTTCATGTCTCAGCCTCCCAAGTAGCTGGGACTACAGCCACCTGCCACCATGCCTGGCTAATTTTTGTATTTTTCGTACAGACGGGGTTTCACCATGTTGGCCAGGATGGTGTCTATCTCCTGACCTTGTGATCCACCCACCTTGGTCTCCCAAAGTGCTGGGATTACAGGCACGAGCCACTGGGCCTGGCCTGAACTTCATTTTTAATGAGAGTGAAATAGAGTACCATGGGGAGTGTTAATCCAAGGACAGACAAGGATTGAATTACTTGTGACGATTTCACTCTGGCTGCTGTATTAAGATTCCACTGGCATGAAGTTGAAGTTGGGGGGCAGCAGATGCAGAAGGAGGTGGGCAAGTTAGGGAGTGAATTCCGGTAATTAGGTGGAAACTAAATGTGACTCACATTTAGGGTGATGCTAGTGAACGCTGTGAAAAAAATGTTGGGTTCTGGATATATTTTAAAGGTAAAAGCAGCAACATTTCATGTTCAATTAGATGTGAGGGACGAGATGGAATAGTGAAGAATGACTCTAAGGTTTGAGGCCTGAGAAATGTATGGACTCTTCATCAACTGAGGACAGGAGTCCCACAGGAAGAGTTTGGACATGGTTGTGATGGTGGTGGTGGTGAGGGGCTGTGGAATCAAGGTAAATTATTTTGACATTCTGAATTTGAGATCTTTATTAGGCAACAAAGTGGATATTTAGACAGCAATCAGATATATTAAGTCTGATGTTGGACAGCATGGTCCGGGATGCAGATAAAAATTTGTGAGCATTCAGCAGTTAGATAACATTTAAAGCTATGGAATTGGATGCATTTACTGAAGCAGTGTTTATTGACAGGAAAAGATGACCCTGGCTGAGCCCTGGGGAGCTATAATCTTAAGAGGTCAGGGAGAAAAAGCAGACTCAGCAAGAAGGAGAAGGAGTGACCTGTGAAGGAGGAAGAAAACCAAGAAACCAAGATGTACTGGAAACTGGGTGAATAAAATATAAGAGATGGTAAGAATGAAGAAGTGTTTCTAATATTGCTTGATAGGTCTAGTAAAATAATAGGTGAGAACTGACCGCTGGATTTAACAATGTGGAGGTGATTTGCAAAATCGAAAAGAAAAATTTGTTAAGGTAGAGTGGTGGGGAGACCTTCCTTGTACAGATTTGAGATGGACTCAGAAGAAAGGAATTAGAGGGAGCAAGTCTTCCAACACATTTCATTTTGAAGAGAAATAAATCAATGGAAAAAAATAACTGGCAAATAAGTGGCGTTATGATAATAACTTTTTAAAGATGGGAACTTTAAGGGATATTTTCATGATAATGGGAATGATCTTGTAGAGAGCAAGCATTGCTAAGGAGAGAGAAAAGTGAATTATCAGGCCACTGTTCTTATGTAAATGAGAAGAATGTGATCTGGTGCATGAGTGAAGGTACTGGCTTTAGATAGTAGCACCGACAGCTTATAGGTAGCAAGATTTTATGGTAACAGGCAGAGAGGCTGACTATGTGGGCACAGATGCTGGAGGGTGGGGTCATAGGGTGATGTGAATTTGTATAAAATGTTTTCTGATTCGTTTACGGCTTCTCTGTGAAGTAGAAAGTAGAGTCATCAAGAGTCATTGACACTGAGTTAAAGAAAGGAGCTATTGGCTGGGCGCGGTGGCTCATGCCTGTAATCCTAGCACTCTGAGAATCCAAGATGGGTGGATTGCCTGAGCTCAGGAGTTCGATACCTGCCTGGGCAACATGGGGAAACCACGTCTCTACTAAAATACAAAAAACACACCCAGCCAGGCTTGGTGGCGGGTCCCTGTAATCCAAGCTACGTGGGAGGCTGAGGCATGAGAACTGCTTGAACCCAGGAGGCAGAGGTTGAAGTGAGCCAAGACTGTGACACTGCACTCCAATCTGGGCAATGAAGTAAAACTCTGTTAAAAAAAAAAAAAAAAGGAGCTATAAGGAGCTATTAAAGTTACAGGGAGGGGTGTGAAATAGTCCTTTAGGACATGGGGAGCATAAATGGACTATGGACCTCCAGACGCTCTATCCACTTCAAGAGCTCACTTGAGATCCAGGTCATTTAGTGAAACCATTTAGTGTGGTCTCAAAGTAACACTTATAAGGTGAGGCACAACTTGTTAAAAAATTCACTCAATCTATTAACATTTTCTGAAGACATAAATCAATCTACCAAATGCTCCCGGAATAGATTAAACTTGAGTTTGGTGAGGTTCAAGGAGCTGCGACTTGGCTTGCTATTTGACTTGAGCTCCACCTTGTGGGAAAATCACATCAGGTCAAATGAGTAAAATCATGATGGAGCTACAGAAATTATTGTTAACCACATTGTCCTAATCTGAGCAGGGATTAGGGTATGTGGTTTGTTCCCATGTCTGTTTAGGAAATGGTCCTGAGAATTGATATTTATCTGAAAATTTATAATATTATAGATCTAGCTTATTTATCCATGGGTGTGACAAATTTACTACTTAATAAAAATGTATTCTCAACTCTTTTATTAATAAGCTTTTCTTTTTCCCTTTGTCTTGAGAGTCTTTGTCCCATTATTCTTCTCTGAAATATCTGAACAGTCATGAGAAGTTTAGTTCACTTATTAGCTTCAGTTATTAGTTCTGTAAATGGTTTATTTTTCACCCTCTCCAAATAGATTTCAAGACATCTTAAATCTGGAGGTAGTCCAGATACCAAAGCTATTGCTGTCTCAGGAGCAGTCTTGAGCATCATCTGTTCCTGATGATATTCCAAACAATTTTAGCAAAATTTCCAAACATTAGCAAAATTCTTCCACTTTATTGTACCTTTCATGGTGAATTTGGTTGCAATCATTTTTCATGGAACAGTTTCATTTTCACCTAAAGCAGGCCAGTTGGCTTCAGCTCTTTGGAGGATGGTTTCTAATCTCAGAGGATAGGGTGGTTATCTAAACTGATAGATACTTGCCAAAGCAGAATTATACAGTAGAAAGCCATTCCTGAAAATCTACTTTTTCCTGAAGATGAGGCCATTTTTTATAAATTGGTATTTCTTATACTTCATGAGGCTTTAAAATTTACAAATAACTCAATGTTTAGCTTTGATTTAGGGCATTTTTATATCGGCCAGCACAGTCAACTTTCAGGGGATCTAGGAGGGAGGAGTTGTGACTATATCAAGTAGACATCTACATTTGGGTCTTCAGTAATTGTCACATACATGTAAAAGTATTAGGATGAGAATTCTCTTATGTTGTGACTAAAGTTACTTTTTACAATAAGGGAAGATGAGTCAATGTTGAATTTGCTGATGTAGAAATCACATTATTGTATTTACACATATGTTTACCATTTCTGGTGGCCTTTACTCCTTTAAGTAGATACACATTTCCATGTAGAATTATTTTCCTTCTGACCAAATAACTTGCTTCATACTCGTAGTGAAATCTGGTGTTGATGTGTTCCTTGGCTTTTGTATATCTGAAAGTCTTTACTTCACTTTTGTATTTGAAAGATATTTTTGCTGAATATTGATTCTAGGTGACAATTTTGGTTTGAGTATTTTATTTTTATTCTAATCATTACTGTATATATTTAAGGCATGCAACATGATGTTTTGATATATTTATACGTAGTAAAATTGTTATTATAGTCAGGCAGATTAACATATCCATCATCTCATATAGGGTTCCCCAACTTTTTGGGCAAAACTACCTAAAAACCAACTCTCAGGGAAAATCCTGTATACAATACAATTTTATTAACTATAGTCCTCGTGTCTTGCATTTGATTTTTAGACTTATTCATCCTACATATCTACTACTTTGTATAATTTTATCTACATCTTTCCACTTTTCTCTCCTCTTCCAACCTCTTGCCCTGGTACATTTTATTCTCTATCTTTGTGTATTCACTTAAAAAAAGTTTAGATTCATATGTAAATGAGATCATGGGGTGTGTGTGTGTGTATGTGTGTGTGTGTGTCTGGATCAGATGTTGCTCCATGGTCTTCTGGTTTACATGGTTTCTGGTGAGAACTTCATTATAATTCTTACCTTTATTCCTTTGTACATAAAATCTCTTTTCTCTTTGGCTAACCAGAAGGTCTTATGTCTTAAGCCTGTCTACATGCCCAGTACATTACTACTACAGCTGACATTTGAGAAAGCTTATATACTAAGGCTATTTAAAACTAAGGGAATATCCATCACAGAGACTACATCATTCCTCACCATCCCCAACAGAGCTGGTGTTGCTGCCCACTTCTGGGAGACTACAGGACAGGGTAGCATCGTCCAACTTCACCCAACATGGCTCCCTAATGGGGCTAAGAGTGGAGCCCAAGCCACTGCACATCCTGCAGACCTGTCCACAGGCTGTGGCATCGGAGAACTTCTCTCAGTTGGCTGAAAAGAGATGTCCATAAACAATTCCCCTCAGAAAGAACCAAAGTCACAGATAAATAATGAGACCAAATGGAAAGTTAACCTGTTTCCTATTTAGGAAAAAAAATGTGAAACTTGTTGCCACTGTTCATTTCTCAGGGCACACAGGAAACAGGTTAAGGGGAGCATACTGAAGTTTAATGGAAAGTTCATTGGAAGAAGCTACAACACACACACACACACACACAAGTAACCGGCTGGGCACCGTGGCTTATGCCTGTAATCCCAGCACTTTGGGAGGCCGAGGCAGGCAGATCACGAGGTCAGGAGATTGAGACCATCATGGCTACCATGGTGAAAACCCGTCTCTACTAAAAATACAAAAAATTAGCTGGGCGTGGTGGCAGGTGCCTGTAGTCCCAGCTACTCGGGAGGCTGAGGCAGGAGAATCGCTTAAACCCAAGAGGCAGAGGTTGTAGTGAGCTGAGATCATGCCACTGCACTCCAGCCTGGGTGACAGAGCAAGACTTGGCCAAAAAAAAAAAAGTAAGAAGAAGCTGGCAGATATCAAACTCTGAGACTGAGTAATCCATAAAATGATAGCTGGGAGTGTTCTCAGCCCCTCTAGCCCCTGTGGCAGACTGCTGACATCAGAGCTCAAGAAGAGCTTTCTTTCACCCATGAGCACAAGTACTGGAGTGGGATGCAATTTGGAGTCTTATCGAGGGTATTACCTTGTTCATACAAGGTCCCTCTACTTGCCTCCTGGAGCTAAGCTATAGTAATGGGCACCATACTGGGTGTGAACCTATTGTGGGAATTTGTTCTGCACGGGGACTTTGAACCCTTGTATCTTCACATCACTTGATCTCTTGCAGACATTCCCCATCACAAGCCTGGAGTGTTACAGCCCCACTGTAGGGCCAGACCCAGAGGAGCAACAGGATTCATTGTAGTCTGGCTCTCAGGAACTTCTACTCCTATAGTAAAGGTCAGGGGTGCACCATATCAAAAGAGCACCTTGTGGGACAGAAGAAACCAGGTTGCTTGAGATCCAGAACTTTCTGGTTGTGAGACCTTTCTTTCAGCAGAGGTAAAAGTGAAGTGCTAGGCTCAATGGGGGAAAGTCTGAAACTCTATCCCAATAGTCAAGCAGCCCTGGTGCCCATGAAGGTCTTGGAGAAGGGGATTTCTTCTTCCCTTTGTCCATCACTGCAGACACAGATGGAACTTCTCCCATAGGAGCTCAGCATAAGCGCACCTGTAGATAGCCTTTCTGGAACATTTCAGGGTGACTGCGTCTTCATAGGAGAAGTGCCCTGCAGGTTCAGCCTTTCATGAAGGGTAGAATCATAATCCCTCTCTAAATGGAGCATCAACATTCCTGCAGATGAAAAGAAGCACCTGTCTGATTTGAACAGCCAAAACACCAAGTCAGGAGTCTGAAAAGGAGGCAGATCACTTTCCTACTGGTTTGAAAAGGAAACTGAGGTGGCACCCTCCCTACCCCTTGTAAATATCTCAGTACATTTCACTGAGAGCTCCCTCAGCTGCTTCTGTCAAGGCTGGGACCTCTGCCAACTATAGCCACCTGCTGTACCTGCAGCTGGTTATTACTCGTGAGCACCTCCTATTGGCTTGAAGCCTATACTGTTCAATGTAGTGAATAAAATACTGGGGTGGAAAAGGAAATTTAAAAAATGCACCGCACTGGGGAATGACGTAAGCTTCATGAGACTTCTTCCATTTTGGTCCCAAAGGAGACAGTAAAACTGCACACATAACCAGCACATCACTGCTACAACCAAAATCTGAGAAAGATATTGTACAAAGACTCTTTATAACCAAGGAACTCATACAGAGTCTTTGCTACTGAAAGCACCAAGAGGCAAAGGTAGGTGACAATAAACTATAAACATTAAATTCATATCTTCAAGGGGAAAAATGTAAGAAAAACCCTGGTTGAGTAGAAACTAAATTCAAAAATATTTAGAAGAAATTATCTACCCAAATGAGAAGGAGTCAGAAAAATAATTCTGGAAATATGAAAAAAATAGGGTTCTATAAAATTCCCCAAAATTTACAGTAACTGCAGCAGCAGATCCAAACAAACATGAAAGCTCTGAAATACCAGGTAAAGAATTAAAAAGGGTTTATTATTTAATTACTCAATGAGATACAAGAGAAAGTTGAAAACCAACCTAAAGAAACTTTTAAAACTTCAGAATATAAATACAAATATTTTAAAAAGAGAAAGATATTTTAAAGAAAAACACAGTCAGAACTTCTGGAAATGAAAAATAATTTTAGAGAATTACAAAATGCAGTGGAAAGTTTTAATAACAGACTAGACCAAAGAGAAGAAAGGATTTCAGAGGTCAAAGACAAAGATTTTGAATTAACCAAATCAGGCAAAAATAAAGAAAAAAATAATTAAAATAAATAAACAATCCACCAAGAAACATGGAATTATGGTAAAATGTCCAAACCTAAGAATCACAAATGTTTTTGAGTGAGAAGAAAAAGCAAAACGTTTGGAAAATCTATTTGGGGGAATAATTGAGAAAAATTTCCCTGGCCTTCCTAGAGATTTAGACATTCCAATAAAAATCTCAAACGCCTCTTGTTAGATTCATTGCAGAACGGACATCATCAAGGCATATAGTCATCAGGCTAAAGTCAATGTGGAGGGAATAATTCTAAAAACACTGAGAAAAAAAGCATCAGATAAACTAAAAATGGAAATATATCTGACTAATGGCAGAGTTCTCTGCAGAAATCTTAGAAGCTGGAAGGAATAGGGCTCCTATCTTTAGTCTCCTTAAACAGAATAATTGTTGGTCAATAATTTTATATCTCACAAAACTAAGGTTCATAAATGGAGGGGAAATAAAGTCTTTCTCAGACAGGCAAATGCTGAGGGAACTTGTCACTACTAGACCAGCCCTACGAGAAATGATAAAAGTAGTTCTAAAACTAGAAACAAAAGTTTTATATTCCCCAAAATAGGAACACTTAGCATGAAACTCAAAGGGCTGATAAAACAATCACACAAAGAAAACAATGTAACTAGGCTCAACATGATGGCTGAAACAGTATCTCACTTCTCAGTATTAATGTTGAATGTAAATAATCTAAATTCTCTACTTAAAGATACAAACTGACAGAACAGATAAAAATTACAAACCAAATATCTACTGTATTCAAGAGATATGCATAACATAAAAATTCATATAGACTCAAGGTAAACTGGTAGAAAGATATGTTCCATGCAAATGGAAACCAAAAGCAAGCAGGAATAGCTATTCTTATATCAGATAAAACATACTTTAAAGCAAACATTAAAAAAGGAAAAAAAGTCATTATAAAATAAAAAATTAATTCAGCAAGAATATATAATAATTCTAAACACATATTAATTTAACTCCAGAAATCCCAGATTCATAAAACAATCCTTACTATATCTAAGAAAAGGGTCAGACAGCAACAAATAGTGAGGGGCTTTGACACACCACTGGCAACACTAGGCAGATCAATGAGGCAGAGAGTCAACAAAGAAACACTGGATTTAAGACTTACTCTAAAGTAAATGAACCTAACAGATATTTTTAGAGCATTATATCCAAGAATTGTGGAATTTTTATTCTTTTCATCAGAACACAGACAGTTCTACAAGATAGATCATATAATAGACCAAAAACCATGTCTCAATACATTTTTTAAAAAATGAAATCACATAAAGTATCTTCTGAGATTACAGTTGAATAGAACTAAAATTAATTTCAAAAGGAATCTGGAAAACTATACAAATACACAGAAATTAAATAATCTGCTCCTGAATGATGTTTGGGTTAACAATGAAATCAAGATGGAAATTTAGAAACTTTTCAAAATGAATGATAACAGTGACAAAAGTTATCAAAACCTTTGGGAAACAGCAAAAGCAGTGCTAAGAAGAAAGTTTATAGCACTAAATACCAAAGATCAAACAGTCAGAAAGATCACAAATTGACAGCCAATGTCACAATGCAAGGATCTAGAGAAGCAAGAACAAACCAAGAATAAAGCTAGCAGAAGAAAAGAAATAACACAGATCAGAGCGGAGCTAAATGAGTCAGAAGCCTCCTGCCAAAAAGAAATACAACAAAATCAATAAAATGAGAAGTTTGTTCTTTGAAAAATAAACAAAATTAACAGACCACTAGCTGGATTAACCAAGAGAGTAAGAGAGAAGATTCAAATAAATTCAATTAGAAATGAAAATGGAGATATTATAACTAACACCAAAGATAGACAAATATCATTGGCGACTACTGTGAGGACCTCTACACACACAAACTAGAAAATCTAGAGGAAGTGGATAAATTGCTGGAAACATATAACCACTTCTAGCTTGAATTAGGAAGGAATAGAAATGCTGAATAGGCCAATAAGAAGCAATTATATTAAATCTATAATAAGAAATCTGCCAGCCAAAAATAAAGTCTATAATCAGATGGAGTCACAGCTGAATTCTACCAGACATCCAGTGAAAAATTAGTAACAATCCTACTTAAAATATTTCAAAAGATGGGAATCCTCTCTAACTCGTGGCTTTGGCTTTCTATGAAGCCAGTATCATCTAGATACCAAAGCCTGGAAAGAACATAACAAGAAAAGAAAACTACTGCCAAATAACACTGATGAACACAGATGCAAAAATCCTCAATAAAATACTAATAAACTGAATCCAACAGCAGATCAAAAAACTAATTCATCATGACCAAGTGGGTTTCATAAAAGGATGCAGGAATGGCTCAGTACATGCAAACCAATAAATATGATTCATCACATAAACAGAATTAATAACAAAAATCATATGATCATCCCAATAGATGTAAGAAAAGCATTCAATAAAATAAAAAATCCCTTCAAAATAAAAACTCTCAACAAACTAGGCACAGAAGGAACACAACTCAAAATAACAAAGACCATATATGACAAACCCACACCAATATCATATTGAACAAGGAAAAGCTAGAAGCATTCCCACCAGGAACTGCAACAAGAAAAGGATGCCCACTTTCACCACTTCAATTTAGCATAGTACTGGAACTTCTCTTTATTTTATTTTATTTTCTTTTTTTTGAGATGGAGTCTCACTCTGTCTCCCAGGCTGGAGTGCAGTGGCACGATCTCTACTCACTGCAAGTTCCGCCTCCTGGGTTCCCACCATTCTCCTGTCTCAGCCTCCTGAGTAGCTGGGACCACAGGCGCCCGCCACTGTGCCAAGCTAATTTTCTTTTTTTTTTTTTTTTTTTGTATTTTTTAGTACAGACAAGGTTTCACTGTGTTAGCCAGGATGGTCTCGATCTCCTGACCTCGTGATCTGCCAGCCTTGGCCTCCCAAAATGCTGGGATTACAGACGTGAGCCACCGTGCCCGGCCAAGTACTGGAACTTCTAGCCAGAGCAATCAGGAAAGAGAAAGAAATAAATGTCATTGAAATTGAAAAAGAGGAAGTCAAACTATCTCTGTTTGCTGGTGATATGATCTTATACTTAGAAAACTCTAAAGAATTCTTCAGAATACTCCTAGACTTGATCAGTGAATTCAGTAATGTCTCAGGTTACAAAATCAATGTACGTAAATTAGTAGCAGTGTTATACAATAATGACCAAGCTGAGCATCAAAGCAATAACTCAATTCCTTTTACAGTAGCTGAAAAAAATCTAGGAATATAATTAACCAAGAAGGAAAAAGCACTCTACAAGTAGAACTACACAAAAACTTCTGAAATAAATCATAGATGACATGAAAAAATGAAAATACATCCCATGGTCATGGATTGGAAGAATCAATATCATGAAAATGACCATACTGCCCAAAGTAATCTACAGATTCAGTGCCGTTCCTATCAAAATACTAACATAATTTTTCACAGAATTAGAAAAAAAATCTTAAATTTTATATGGAATCAAAAAAGAGCCCAAATAGCCAAAGTAATCCTAAGCAAAAAGAACAAATCTGGAGGCATCACATTACATGACTTCAAATTATATTACAAGGCCATGGCTATCAAAACAACATAGTACTGGAATATATTAGACAAATAGAACAATGAAACAGAATAGAGAACCCAGAAATAAAACCAAATACTTACAACCAACTTATCTTTGACAAAGCATACAAAAACATAAACTGGAGGAAAGAATAACGTATTCGATAAATGGTGCTGGGAAAATCAGATAGCCACATGTAGAAGAATGAAACTGGATCCCTGTCTCTCATCATATAAAAAAAAGTATTAAAGATTTAAATTTAAGTCCTGAAATCATAAAAATTGCAGGAGAAAATCTAAGAAAAACTCCTCCAAGCTTGGCCTAGGCAAATAACTTATGCTTAAGACCCAAAAAGCAATGCAACAAAACAAAAATAAATAAATTGGACTTAATTAAACTAAAAATCTTCTGCACAACAAAAGAAATAACGGAGTAAACAGGCACCTGACAGAGTGGGAAAAAATATTTGCAAACTCTGTATTTGACAAAGAATTAATATCTAAAATCTATAAGAAACTCAAACAAATCAACAAGAAAAAAATGAGCCCATTAAAAAGTGGGCAAATGATATGAATAGACACTTCACAAAGGAAGGTATATAAATGGTCAACAAACATGAAAAAATGCTCCACATCACTAATCATCAGGGAAATGCAAATCAAAACCACCATGAGATACTACCTTACCCAGCCAGAATGGTGATAATTAAAAAGTCAAAAGACAATAGGTATTTGTGTGGATGTGGTGAAAAGGAAATTATTGTACACTGCTGGTGGAAGTGTAAATTAATGCAAACTTTATGGAAAACAGTATGGAGATTTCTTGAAGAATTAAGAGTAGATCTACCATTTGACCCAGCAATCCTACAACTGAGTATCTACCCAAAGAAAAAAAAGTCATTATATCAAAAAGATACCTACACACATATGTTCATTGCAACACAGCTCACAACTGCAAAAATATAGAATCAATCTAAGTATCCATCGACTGATGACTGGATAAAGAAAATATGGTGTATATGTATATATATACACACACATGCATGCATATATATGTATACATGTGTGACATGTGCATGTGTGTGTAAAGATATGTATTTATATATGTGTGTGTGTGTGTGTGTGTATATGTGTGTAACACATACCTTGTGTTACATACCATGGAAAACCACTCATTCATAAAAAATCATGTCTTTTGCAGCAACTGGAATGAAACTGTAGGAACTTATTTTAAATGAAGTAACTCAAGAATGGAAAACCAAATATCATATGTTCTCCAGTATAAGCTGGAGCTATGAGATATGGGTACACGAAGGCATATAGAGTGGTATAATGAACTCTAGAGACTCAGAAGTAGGGAAGATAGATGGCAGGGTGAGAGATTAAAAACTACTGTTTGGGTACAACGTACACTACTCAGGTGATGTGTGCAGTAAAATCCTAGACTTCACCACTATACAGTTCATCCATGAACCAAAAACCACTTCTACCCCTATAGCTATTGAAATTAATATATATATATATATAATATGACTTTCATATACCTTAAAAGATTATATGTGTGTGTGGAACACACAGAAATATTATAAAATTATCAGATGTTTTTATTAATGTTTGAGGCAAGAAGATAAGAAAGCATTCCATTCATTAGCAATAATTGTGATATGTTAAAAAAAAAAGTGAAGAAAGGAAAAAAATGCACAACTTTTTTTTTTTTTTGAGACGGAGTCTTGCTCTGTCACCCAGGCTGGAGTGCAGTGGCGCAATCTCGGCTCACTGCAAGCTCCACCTCCCGGATTCATGCCATTCTCCTGCCTCAGCCTCTCCGAGTAGCTGGGACTACAGGCGCCCGCCACCACACCTGGCTAATTTTATTTTTATTTTTTGTATTTTTATTAGAGACGGGGTTTCACTGTGGTCTCGATCTCCTGACATCGTGATCCGCCCGCCTCGGCCTCCCAAAGTGCTGGGATTACAAGCATGAGCCACTGTGCCTGGCCAAAAGTGCACAATTTTATTTTCCTTTGTGACCCTATTCACGTTTGTTACTGAAATGATTTAGTGTCAGTTGCAGCTGTGTTTGTCATGTCTGTGTTCACTTTTGGAAAGAGGTTAGTATTATCACTATTTATACTATACAAATGTTAATCTGGTTAATGTTTGCTATCCAAAAGGAAACCAAAGTGAAAAACGAACAAACAAAACAAAGGAGGAGATACTCTTTCCAAGATACATCTGTAATGTTCATCAATATTTGGAAGTGGATATTCATATATTGACAATGACTCTTCTTTCCAAAACTAATTTATAATACTGCTATGCAGATTGGACATGATAATCTATACAGTTGTATCCCTGCAGGGCAGAGACAACAGAAATGACACTGATGTAGGCCTTTAGCTCTTCAGCCTTTCAGATGAAGTCTAAGCTGATAGATGATTTTGTCTGAATACCAGGGCTAAAGCTGATCTTCAGAGCATCTCTATTTAAAAGTCCTTAGCCACGTACTCAAATTTGAGAAACAATTGTCTACATATTAAAAAGGTACCCTCAGGTTCCATGTATATAAATAATGGAAACGTCTAAAGACACACAAGTCTATTTTTTTTTTTTTTTTGAGATGGAGTCTCGCTCTGTTGCCCAGGCTGGAGAGCAGTGGCACAATCTTGGCTCACTGTAAGCTCCTCCTCCTGGGTTCACGCCATTCTCCTGCCTCAGCCTCTCCGAGTAGCTGGGACTACAGGCGCCCGCCACCATGCTCGGCTAATTTTTTGTATTTTTTAGTAGAGACGGGGTTTCACCGTGGTCTCAATCTCCTGACCTCGTGATTCGCCCACCTCGGCCTCCCAAAGTGCTGGGATTACAAGCGTGAGCCACTGCGCCTGGCCAACACACAAGTCTTGAGTAAGGATGGAGCTTTGCCCATGCTCTGTGTGACAGGAAGGAAAGCAGTGTGATCTTAGGAAAATGCTCTGTGCAAAAGCAGAGAGTTGGCGTAAACTCGTATGGAGAAAAAGGAATGGGCCTCAGCTGCAGTTCTTGACTAGCCAGGGCATTAGAGACAGAAACACCATGAAAATGGCTAATATGATAAGTTTAGAGAATCTTTTACTCTGTTGGGGGAATTGGGACCTACTCATAGGGACCATTTTTGGTATTTCAATAATGGGATTAAGCCCTGAATTTTCTTGCCAAGAAACCATTGGCTGACAGAAATTGTCACTGGGGAGCTGATAAACAACAGTGCCTGTCAGCGTGGAAGCAGTTTCAGTAGCAAACATTCTGAATAGTTAAAGCATTACATCAGCCTTGGAGACCAAGAGACCATGTTGGAAGGAGATATTGACAATTTTACCATATACCCCAGGGAATGCATTTTTTCCTTTGCTGCTTCATTAGCTGAGATTATGTTCCTTTGCTGCTTCATGAGCTGAGATTGTGTTCCTTTGCTGCTTCATGGGCTGAGATTGTGTTCCAAGGAATCTGTAAACAAGGCTGATCTAAAGAATACATCATTGTCATGACCTCAGCATAGCTCCTGGCACCAATAAATTACACCCTAGAGAAACATGACATATGCAATCAATCTCTATACATTATCTAAAAAAAATTTTATTGGGTTTTAAATTATGAAGTAGGATGAAGATGTCTTTATCTTTGAGGCAAAAATATCTGCAGACAGTGTGCTAGTAGAAGGCATCAGTTCCATTAAAAACTCATGGACATTTGCCTCTGCTAGCCTGTGCAAGTCTTTATTTTTTAACTTATTTATTTATTTATTTATTTTCCCCATTATAAACAGATGTGAGTCATCTTTAATTGATGCCAGTATGTTGGGGTAGAAGAAAATATTTTTATAAATATGGTTTTTATTAATAGAAAAAATAAACTTATGGCTCAGATCTAAGATTCTAGATCACATATTTTAATACTATTTAATAAGTAAAGCAATCTTTATGCCTCAAAGGAACTATTTCTTTTACCAGATATCAGTCTATTTAGTGTTCAAGAAATTTTAGTCTAAATGACACAGATCAAGTGACTAAGTATTGACATTTTAAAATTGACATTGAAAAAAGAAGCCCATGTTTTTTGTGGATTGCCAATTTATTCATGCACCTAATTAAAACAACAATAACGAAATACAGCATTCTTCAAATTAATTTTTTAAATCATACTGTAGAGGTTTTAGGGTCTGTTCACAAATACTACATACAATGGAATATTTGGGGGTTTTGGCACATGAGCTCGTATTTCCTGTACCTCTTACGGAGATGTCATAGTATTATCCTGTAAAGATAAATGTTGGCACATCCTGTAATGCATTCCTGCCAATTGCATTCCAAGGGACATGTTAAAAAGTGTTCATAGTTGCACTGTTCATAGTAGTCAAATATTCACTGATAGGATAATGAATAAGCACATTTTTAAATGATAACACAGTAGAATGTGGTATAGAAGTGAAAACGATTCAACAACAACATTCAACAATGGAAAAAAACTTAGTAACTTAAGGCTGAGGGAAAAAATTTTAAAAGCTCCTTAAGTGTTTTCATATAGTATGATAAATTGTGTGCAAGTCTAAACCAAGGAAAAATAAAAAATACATATCTGAGAAAGATAACTTACCTTTAAGAAGTCAGATAGTTACACATTAAAAGATCAGGACATTGTTTACATTTAGAGTGAGGCAGGGAGCAGGATAGGAAAGGAGTTAAAAATAGATTTAGTCATTGGTAATGTTTTAATTTGGGGGATAGAAAGTTTACAAGTATTTGTTGTACTACATAAATAAATGTAGGAAAATCAATAATATAGATAAAGGAGTTTGGAAATACATGAACTCTACAGTTGACATCTTATTAGTAGTAGAACTGTTTTCTTCTACTTGTTTGTTGTTTCTGCTTTCTTCTGTGTTGGCTCCATTTTTTATCAGGGTCTCTTTACTCCCGGTAAGATTATAGGCAGGAGTTGTGGGTCTGCTCTTTCAGAAACGCTTTTAGGAAAAAGAAGCAGCATTATGCAATATATCCATGTAACAAACTTGCACACATACCCCCTGAAAATAAAGCTTTTTGAAAAAGAACAACTTTTCCCAATAGTTCAAACAAAAGTACTAAGTCTGCATTTCATTTGCTGCTGGATTCCTGACCTGATCATTACAGCTTTGGAGATAAGTTTTCTGATGATCAAACTGGAGTCATATTAACATTCTTGGGAGGTATCATTACCCAGACCTTACATACTAAAAACAGACAGGTTATGATTTTTCAGAGGAATATCAGGATTCAGATATCCAAGAAGGAGGATGGATTCCTCTCAGTCATGGACAATCAGGGCCCACTGATGCAGTTTTTAAAACTCATCTTCAGCCATCATTATGAGACAGGGCAGGTGTATCTGCAAAACTATTTAGATATTGTGCAGCAAAGCAGCAAATGTCCTGCAAAGGGTTGAATACATCCTCCTTATTAATACTACATTCCACACTACATCAGGAAAATTACCACATTTCTATTATGGGGGACAACCTAACATTTTTTATGTCCCATGATATCTCCCAGTGCTGTAGATAGTGCTAGTGTTGTAGGACTTTCTCCTTAGTTCAGCAAAATACAGGGTCCTTGCCCTGCAGCCAGGAGAGATTAGGCTCACAGACACTTTGAAGGGTTAGAAAAATGGAATTTGTTGGGCAAAAAGGGAAACAGGGACTGTTAGAGCGAGAGTCCTGCTAGTAAAGGCTTCCCGCCTCACAGATTGAATCCTAGGTACCACCCAGGAAGAGGAGTAGCCAAGCCGCTCCTCTTCCCTGCAAAGGGGTGAGCTTCCTAAGGCTCTACCCCAGTGCGCATTCCTCTCAGTGTGCAGGCTGGTAGGAGGTTCTTCAGGGACCCCTTTCTACTTGGCTAACTAGTAACAATCTATGAAAGGGATTCCTCGAGGAGTATTTGTGGTGTCCCACAATCAAACTTCATTTCTATTAGCAAACAGAAATAAATGATGCCCTTCTACATTAGTGACCTCAGTGTAGTTCCAAAAGAAACAGAAGAGTTTATTTTATTGAACACTATAGAGGTAGTTTTTAAGAAAAGATAATTATACTTTGTAACTCAAATTCTTTGTCGATTTGGTTTGCTTTGCTTTATTTATTCATTCACTTACTAAACTCTTGATTATTAATTGTATACTAGAAATTGTGGTTTATAAATGCTTACTGTGGTAGCTGTGGTAGCTATGGTAGAGAACAAGATAGTCATGATCCCTACCTTCAGTAAGTGCTTATAATTTATAGAACATGCTAAGAGTTTGAGGAATAAATAAGGATTCTTTCCTGGTTTCTAGCCTTATGCAAACTTTTTCTATATTGAAGTTTTGGCCTTATGTAAACTTTTTCTATTTTAAAGTTCTTTAGTCATTAATCACTTGGGTCAGGACTTGTATGTGTGTGAGTTCATGGTTCTAGTGCTCCTGTGGTCTAAAGCAAAAGCTCATGAACTTCTTTCTGAAAGTCTACTCTTTGGGATTCCATATGGCTACTCTTTCATGAGTTTATCATGATTCTTCGAACATGCATCTTGAGATCCTTCAGAGATTCTTTCATTTGTTTGTGTAACCCTACATCTTGTTGTTGGCTCCATTCTGTAATCTCTCCAGATGTTTTCTTTGGGTAACTGCAAACAAACATATAATTTAAGCTGTCATTTACAAATAATAATTTGCAAATCCAGTTCTGCAGTACTGATTTGGAATTCATACTTAAAAAACCAACGGTCTACTGAACACTTTCACTTGTCAATCCCTTGGCTACCTGAATTTCAACCTGTCCTTTTTGCTTTAATTCTAAGATCCTCAATCTGAGATACTATAGCTTAGCCGTGAGAAACGTCTTTTACCATTATCACTTTCTAGTACTCTCTGGTCTGCAGTTTAGGCTAGTGTAAGGAAAATGTGTGGCAAGTGGAAAAAATAATCACAGATTAGAGCAGTCATTCATACAAATATTAATATTGAACTTACTGAATACGTAACCAGGGCAAGCTGCTTAGTTTCTGTGAGTTTTGGTTTTCTCTCACATGAAATGTCATTGTTAACACCTATCTCATGGAATAACTATGTGAATTTAAAGATATAGCAGGTAAAATGACAAGCACAGAGCCTAGTATGTAAAATGTATTCAATAAATATTTGGTGAAGTAATATTATTTCAATAAAATGTATTTCTTAATGAATGTCTTTTACTAACATGAATTAGTAAATCAAATGGAAATAAATTTGAAAAAAATACGAGATTTCATGCTCATCACACATGTCAATCTTCAGACCACTTGCTATAAATATGTGGGGGTTGTCTATAGACCACAGAAGAGAATCTCTACTTTTACAGCTGCACTCTGCTTTCTCTGGACTGTACTTGCAAATGTAAGTTACAGGTGTTTTACAGGAGAGAAAAAAGTCTGCTTCCTAATGCAGGGAATGGTGGCTTACGGCACTGGATTAGAGCAGAGTTAATGTCTTGCTGATACACCCTTTTTTTAACCAGTGACATTGTTTGTGATTTTTGTTGTTTTCTTTTACGCTCTCCATCACCCAGTTTATTTCTTCTCTTTTTCACCAGTACTTTTGGTGTGCCTGAGGTACCTAACACCTCCATACCCTTGTTCATAAGGATATGAGGAGGGTTAACTTGTTATTATAGGCTAAATAGACAAAACAAAAGTTAGATATGATTATCAAAAGAAGAGAAACTTTAGGGAATAATTTTCTCTAGGATGCTAATCTCTTATGTCATTATGCATTAAACTATTCCCTTAAGGTTGCAGAAAGGAACATTTAAAATAAATTTTATGGGAAGGCTACTTTCCAAAAGGAATAGACAGACAACACTAAGACAGTCTTCTAACAG
This sequence comes from Nomascus leucogenys, assembly GCF_006542625.1. NCBI lineage: Eukaryota > Metazoa > Chordata > Mammalia > Primates > Hylobatidae > Nomascus > Nomascus leucogenys. The sequence goes on from NC_044384.1 coordinate 74,976,691, forward strand.
GTAAGATTATTTTCATCTTTGAGAGCTCAGAGAGTTATCACTACAAATTAATTCAAAATAATTTAAAAATATATTTTTATATTTCTCATAACTATATAGTTCCCACATCCTCTGAAAATGGAAGAGGGAAAAAAACAATAACCTAAATTTTTAAAATTTACTGTTAACATAGGAAATAAATAGATGAAATATTATCTCTGGAACAAAATGATCTTTTGAACTCAACAAATATTTTATGAGCACCAGGCATGTGAAAAGCCATCATTGTGTGGGGAGAGAAGAAGGCATTTCATGTCTTGAGTTTTATTACAGTTTCTTGAAATGGCAGAGTAAATAAAAGCTCACTATTTTTTTTTAAGGCAAGCCATTGGGGAAAGGTAAGTCTTCGCTAAGAGCTGACAGGTACTAGAAGCTTAGAAGAAACTATGTTTGATAAAGAATTAGAGAAAAGGTTAATAGAGAAAGTGACCTTGACAAAATTTTCCAAGAATGCCAGATTTTTCATATCCAAATGACAGATTTGAAGAAAATATTGTTTATCACAGCATAGAGTTGTTACTACTTGCTTGTTTTGAAAGTGATATCATAAGAATACAATTTGAAATTGGCATGCATCTGAGATTTAGTATTAAAAGTTAAATAATCCTCAGGAAATATTCAGAGTAAACATGAAAATGTGGAGGCTAAATGTTATACAGTGAAGGTGAAAGATAATGTGCTATATATGTGGTAGGGACATTGCTCAAAATATTTCGGGTAAGAAAATCTTCCCTCCTTTGCTCAATATTGCCCCTGCCCAACCTCTTTCTTATCTATCCATGCCCCACCAGAATGCTTATCCATGCCCCACCGTCATCTTATTTATCCATGCCCCACCAGAATGCTCCTGCTCTCTGTCGAGGATGATTTGGAAAGAGGGATATTTAGATGGTAATTTCATATCATTTGGGGCAACCAGATACAGGAAACATAAATAATGGATATTAAATTTGATGATGACTTTTGATTCTCTGGCCATTTATTTTGAAGGGCATTCCTTGATTGGATAGCAGAAATCATGGGACTCAGTTATATATAGGAAGAAACTCAAGGAGAGTAGATTATATCACACTTGAATTTAAGAATTTAAGGGATACAGCAGCTTGGGAAAATCTGTTTTATTTACCATAAGAATGGTAAATTGTGCAGAGAAATGAGTGAGGATAGGGATTCTCTCAAATATAGAAGTCTAGTATAACTAATTTAGGGAGGGTTTAGTGGTTTAAGAGATTCCTTAAGGAGAACAATGCTTCTCACCATGGCCTCTGCAATACCACATAGAAGCATAGGAGGAGCCTCCCAACCTTGGATTCCACTCCCATCTGTCCACCGTTTCCTGGTTGCTTTTCTTTTAAATCTTCTCTGTTACCTCCAACATCAACACATTGTCTGTTTACCATTGTTTTAACCAGTGTATCTAGCCATTCTAAAGTTGGCTAATCTTGTTTGAAGCGTTGTAGAGAGTGCAGTAGTTATTAGATCATGTGCTGTATTACTGGTCATGCTTTGTCTCCAGACCGTTGTAACCCCTTTTTGTGTCTGATTCCTTTGAGAATTTGTTGAAAGGTCTTAGCACACCTCTGCAAAGAAAATGGATGTAGAGTCATACACATAGACATGTACAAAGTGTGCATCAGTATCAGAAGGCTATGAAAAACATCAAGGCTCTCCTTGTATCTCTTAAGAGCCAAGGATTCATATGAAGAAAAAAAACCAACAAATTCTTGAGATGATCATTTTCATGGGAGTCAGAGTCCCATAGTCTTTCTCGCTGATGTGGTGCCATGCAGAGTACATCTTCTACTCCAGGTCATGGAGCTAATTCATGGAGTTATCTGAAATTGATCTCAGCCTTTCTTTTTTTTTTTTGCTTTTTAATTGAGGAACATAATTGTCAGTCTACTATTCATAATACATAGAACTCTCCAGTAAGTAATATATGGACTTTTTTGCCATCAGAATAGTACTGAAATAATTAGATGTTAATATTACATTTTTAGTGGAAGAGAGAATGTTCAATTACAAAACACCAAGTACTATTAGCAATAGCAAAACAACAGTACAGAAAGCAAAACAAAACAAAGCACTAAGCACCTACATTACACTAGACATTGGGTTTGGTACAGTGGAGAATAATATCCAGAGAACACATAGTTTTCCAGTATTCTTATTCTAGGGTGGAAGCTAAGCACACACAATAGAGTTTAAGCAATTAAATGTAATAGCATAAGAAAAGAATAAGGGAATAATTAAAAAGCAGCAGAGAGAATTTCCTTTATCACAAGGCAATTGATGAAGGCTGCTTAAATGAAGTTTCTTCACAGTTGTGTTTTGAAATTTTGCAATAGTTGAAGTAGCTAGAAATGGAAAGGAATTCCACGGAAGAAGACAGATACCGATTATTGACTAAACTGTTGACTAAATATTTGATGAGGACCTATAATTATTACCAAGTTAATTACATTACATATTTGTAATCCTTAATTTATCTAAAAAACTTTATGTCCAAATATGTAATATAAATAATATAGACTATCTAGAAAATGGATAGTCTACAGGGATTGCTGATATACAGACCAAAGATTACACCCTTAAATGAGTGCTCAAAGTCATAAAGTATTAGAGGTGAAAACTTCTGCATTATCAGGCCTCCAAAGCCTACCACATTTTCAAGTACAAATATTTTATGATGGATCACCCTTTTAAATGAATAAAGGAAAAAATGAGCTTATTGTAATAATTAAAATACCAACTCAGTTTCCTCATAGTTTCAGATACTTTTCAAAGATTACAGAGTCCAAACATACGTATATATAAAAAATATATATTACAGAGTCCAAAGAGTCCAAAGATATATATCTATATCTGTATCTATACTTTTTTATTCTTAGCATACCGAAGTGAATAACTTCATCTGACCCTTTCTTGGGAGTATTTTTTTTTATTTGGAGGAAGATAAGGGATATTTCAAATCTGGTGAGGAAAAGAATGAGAGGAATCTAGAGAGAGAAGAAGTATATACAAAGGGAATTTTGTGTCTGTTTTGTCTATTGTATTCTGTTTTGGCCAACTTTTAACTTTCATCAATGTTTTGAAGGTATTGATTGAATTTTGTAGAAATACAATGGATTTCCAGACTATATTTAAATAAATTACACTTTGGTTTATATTTCTATTTGCATATATGTACTGTCTAGTGTCATCTTGACAATAAAAATCTACAGAAACTTTGTTCTTGAATGAGAAGCCTTGTGATAATATTTGTTTCCATATTTAAAAAAAAAACAAATCTTCATGAGGAAAAGTGACATTGCGAAGTTGAAGAAGCATTGACTTTTCCAGGACAGAAAATAAATTGAATGAAGAAGGCAGTTAGTATCTACTCTCTCTTCTCTAAAACCACATCACCCTCTTTCTTCCAAATCTCTGCTCTAGTCCAGGAATGTATGGTTTTTGAATATCTGGATAATGAAAACTCTACTGGGGATTACAAACATGATCTGGTTCAATGATAACCCTTCAAACCACCTGAGTTACAAAGTGCTTTTTTGTTTTCACTATTCAAGTTTTTAGCTTGAATCATCAAAACAAACAATTGAGTAGTAATACAGTACACCACCCTCATTTTATTGAAATGCAACCTCAGGGATTCTGAGTGTTCTAGGGGGTGCTTTCAATAAACTAGAGAAAGAAAAATAGAAAGGGGGATATTAAAGAGATAGCCAATTTTCAAAGAACATTATTTTCTGTTTATTAGTATATGTCAGTACTAAATATTACAAGGACACATCAAGGTAGCAACAGATTATTTAGAGGCCATAAGTGTTTTCTTTTACTTTTTATAATCTGGAATATCTGGGAGAAATTTTACAGAGAAGTGGAGTATACTAAGTATTCATAAATAACATATAGCTATATAAATATATATAATGAATATATAATGTATAAACCATGTATTAATAATATGTTATCTACAGTGTGGTGGTGGTGGTGTAGGATTTCATATCATAAAACTCCAAGAGCAGTCAAATATATCTTAAATGTTGACTGATATACAATGCAAAAAATGGGCCTGTAGATTTATTGAAAATGAAAAAAATAAGTTAATATTAAAATAGATCCATATCTCTTACATTTACCTTCATTTAATTGAAAAAATTAATCAGAATGATGCCAAAGCTAACCAAGGCTTGTACTTGAAGAATGCTATAGCAAGGTATCATGTTCATAAGCATATCTGAGAATCATAATAACCCTGTGGTCATTAAAATTAGGAAACAATGTGTTGAAGTGACCTATTAAGAAACCATCAACAGAATGTATCTGATAATAAATAGGTAATTTTGCATAAATATTCCATAACATCACATAGCACACTGTAAATTAATTCCTGTATTTTTTACAGATAAACCATTTCACACTTGCCCCTTCACCTCACTCACGAAAACCATGCAACTGAATAATAATGTGACTGAGTTCATTCTGCTTGGATTGACACAGGATCCTTTTTGGAAGAAAATAGTGTTTGTTATTTTTTTGCTTCTCTACTTGGGAACATTGTTGGGTAACTTGCTAATTATGATTACTGTCAAGACCAGCCAGGCACTGAAGAACCCAATGTATTTCTTCCTCTTCTACTTATCCTTATCTGATACTTGCCTCTCTACTTCCATAGCCCCTAGAATAATAGTGGATGCCCATTTGAAGAAGACAACTATCTCCTTCAGCGAGTGCATGATCCAAGTCTTTTCAGCCCATTTCTTTGGCTGCCTGGAGATCTTCATCCTTATCCTCATGGCTATTGATTGCTATGTGGCCATCTGTAAGCCCCTGCACTACATGACCATTATGAGCCACCGGGTATGTGGTGTGTTGATGGCTGTGGCCTGGGTGGGATCCTGTGTGCATTCTTTAGCTCAGATTTTTCTTGCCCTGAGTTTGCCTTTCTGTGGCCCCAATGTGATCGATCACTATTTCTGTGACTTGCAGCCCTTGTTGAAACTAGCCTGTTCAGACACCTATGTGGTTAACCTACTCCTGGTTTCCAACAGTGGGGCCATTTGTACAGTGGGTTTTGTCATACTGATGTTCTCCTATGTCATCATCTTGCATTCTCTGAGAAACCACAGTGCTGAAGGGAGAAAGAAAGCCCTTTCCACCTGTGTGTCCCACATCATTGTGGTCATCCTGTTCTTTGGACCTTGCATATTTATATACACACACCCTGCAACCACGTTCCCAATGGATAAAATGACAGCTGTATTTTATACAGTTGGAACACCTTTGCTCAACCCTCTGATTTATACACTGAGGAATACAGAAGTGAAAACTGCCATGAAGAAGCTGTGGAGAAAGAAATTGTTTGCAGATGGCAAAAGATAAATGAAGGTTTCAAATCCTTCTTCTTAGTTTGGAGTGCCCTAGAAGAAATCAATAGAGAATATTATCTTTTTCTTGTTGATTTAATGTAATGCTGTCTTGGTGCATGAGGGTTAGCTCCTTTGGGAAAAGAGACAGTGTGGACAAATAACACTGGTTAATGTTGAGTGATTTTTATGTGGCAGAAAATACAGCTTGTGGTACAAACAGATATGTAAAGCTCATTGCCTTCACTGCTGTTCACTACTGTCTCTGGTGCTGCTGCCTGCTTAGCTTCACTCATAGTTTAGGTCTGAAGTTTGCCTGTTCTTCTGTGTGTTGACTTCTGGAATTCCTTGCTAATAGTTACCCATCTACATACCAACAGTCCAATAGGTTTTCCCTCTTCTTAATGGTTTTCTTTATTAGACATGTTGGATTCTTCATATGTCATGATCAACTTAGTTGTTCTTCCTGACTCAACAGGAAGTTCCATATTTCAATAAGTGTAGAAGCTTCATGTTGTAAGAAGCAGTCTGTATGACCTAGGTAATCTCCCTTTCAAGTCTTTGAGCTGTATGCTGAAATCTTTCCATAAATTTGCCTAGGTACTTCTAGAACCATGACAGAACACAGAAAGAAAATTTACGCTTCTGAGAGTTCTTGATCTTAAGAAGACTCTCACAGTTGGTGTTGTAGTCATATAATAATTCTTTTTGTAAAATGACTTTTTGGTCCTAATTTGATCCCTTCTAATTTGGGCTACTATTAATGTTTCTCTTGAACCATATAATTATGGTAATTTGTTTATATTAGAGGGATATTATGACTGTAAGATAGCTCAAATTAAGGCAGAGATACTATGTAGGCTAGAAATAAAGAGTTCAACCAGTTGATTGTAGGAAATTTGAAAATATCAACATATTCCACAAGGTATCTGATAACCTAAAGGCATACTTTTAGAATTTGAAACATAGTCACATCAAATATATAAATTATTGTAATGAGATTTCAATACAATGGTGAAGAGAGGAGCTTGCACCGAGAAGGTGGAGATGTTTCAATAAGAAGCATATTTCTGCAGTTGAAATCTCTATCACCTTTTGTCTCTTTTATTAACTTGTGTGTTCTCTGCTAAAAGCAAATGTGATATGATGGAAAATTATGCTGTCTCAATCACAGCCCCTTTTCCTGAGTACTTTACATTTAATTTGATTATATAAATTTTGGCACTAGGTAAATGCCTAGTTCTCTCTCTTCATTTAGAGAAAATAAAATAAACTCACTTTTACATAACAAGTACAAAAGATACTGAGTGACTGACCAAGAATACCAAAAAAACTTTTGGTATTCACAGTCATCTCTGTAAGGAGTTGGGATGTTGTACTTGGGATTCAGTATATGGGTTGAACAGTTGAACACCAAACTGATGCCTGATATATGGTGTGCAGTCCCCATTTGCCTAACATACATTATTCTTAGACCCAAGAGGTGAAAGTGAAGTGTTTACCATTGTCAGCATTCCTAGGAACTCACTTTTAGATTCTTAATTTCACCAGGATACATGTCCTGGTTTCTGGGAAGGAAAACACATTTGCCAGGAAAGCAGTAGAAAACCAGTAAGGAGCACAAAATAGAGCTCCTTATGCAAGTAAATCAGCAGGTAAAAAAGAGTTATTGTTCTGGCTGGGAACACTGTTGTCTTTGTTGGGAGTAGCTAGAGCTGTTAGTACAGATTAGGACAGAGATGACTGTATCCAGAACACAGAGAATGTAGTGGAATCTCTCTTAGCACTTGCACACCCAAGGATAACTGTAACTGGACAATTTCTGCAATTATAGCCCCACAATAACCAGGCAACTAGGGAGCAGATTCTTGTAGACAAAGTTTTCAATCACCCCACAACACGAACAAGACAAATTAACTGAAGTGATGGCTAAGGGTGAGAGAAATATAGAATGAGTGGTGGAAAAGAGGGAGGTTTTATATCAGCTATTGTTCTGGGAATTGCTGGAGAAATAAGGAATATATCTCAGGTCTATGTCCTTCTTCAGGTCTAGTTTACAAAACATGACTGGTCACAATCTTAAGGGCATTTTCAGTTACCACCTCCCAGACTCTGGCCACATGCTCAGTTGAGAACACTGGCTGCTGCCATGCTCATCTCATCCTCTCACACTGCCAGCTGCTGCTTTGGTGTTCCTGTGGAGAGGACTGTTTTCTGATATGGTCTCCAGTATGTCTGCTGTGGTGAGCACACTTATGTCCAATCCGACTAGACCCTGGGGTTTCATTTGCAAGTGCTGCTATGGAAAGATAGTCAGGGTACATTTTTTTCATAAAGGAGAAAGTTATGTGATAATGTTTATATTCTTTATTTCTGTGACTATAAATACAGCATTAATTAGAAAATATATGTAGATATAGGTGTAAGATTTTTTCAGTTGAATGAATTATAAAAAAACTGTTAATGAATATCTTTTTAAGAGAGGATTGGAAAGAGATGATCAGATTGTTTTTCAGTTTTTGCATTATTGAAATGTTTGAATTATCAAAACTTACGCATGTGCTCCTTTATATTTTCATGCAGACAGGTCATCCAGATGGTTATATTATGTACCTTTTAGTTTTCTTCTTTTCATGTCATTGTATTTAAAAGTATACTTTCAAAATTGGGATTTCTGTTAAAAGTTATCCATAAAAATGTATTTCCTCTGCCATCTGATGGTCACTAACATAATAGTAAAATTAAAAAACTATGGGTTCATAAAAAATGACAAAGAACCAGACAGAAAATACCAGTTGGTGAAAGATTTTTACACATATTTTGAAACATGGAGAAGGGTGTTATTAGATAACTGACTCAGCAGGGTTGGGGAAGTTATAGTCATCTGAGTAGACAGAGAAAACTAGCAAGTTAGTTCATCTGCAGTATTCCCGAGATGGGCAGGGCATCATGGCTCACGCCTATAATCCCAGCACTTTGGGAGGCCGAGGCAGGCAGATCACCTGAGGCCAGGAATTCGAGACCAGACTGGTCCACATGGCAAAAACCCATCCCTACTAAAAATACAAAACAACTAGCCAGGCATGGTGGCTTGTGCCTATAGTCTCAGCTACTTGGGAGGCTAAGACATGAGAATCACTTGAACCTGGGAGGTGTAGGTTGCAGTGAGCTGACATCGCACCACTGCACTCCAGCATGTGTAACAGAGTTAGACTCTATCTCAAAAAACAAAAACAAAAGCAGACAAACAAAAACCTCCTGAGATGCTGAAGGCTTGAAGCATCAGGTTCTATGGAATGTGAGGGTTAAACATACATTGAATTACATCACCATTATTTTATTTCCGCAGACTCTTTTCCACCAAGCTAGGTGATGTCTCCTCTATACTACCCTGCTATATATTGGAAATGTATCCTTTTGACAAACTGAGTGAAAGAATTTCTGGCATTAACATGGAGGACAGTGATAAAATGTGCATCAGTGTGTGAACACCAAAAATTTGAGATAGGTCTCAGTTAATTTAGAAACTTTATTTTGCTAAGGTTGAGGACGTGCACCCGTGACACAGCCTCAGAAAGTCCTGATGACATGTGCCCAGGGTGGTTGGGGCACAGCTTAATTTTATACATTTTAGAGACACATGATACATCAATCAATATATGTAAGAAGTACATTGGTTTTGTATGGAAGTGCAGATGACTTGAAGCAAAGGCAGGAAGACTGGAAGCAGGGAGGGGGTTTCCAGGTCACAGAAAGGTGAGAGATAAACAGTTGCATTCTTTTGAGTTTCTGATTAGCCTTTCCAAAAGAGGAAATCAGATATGCATCTATCTCAGTGAGCAGAGGGATGACTTTGAATAGAATGGGAGGCAGGTTTGCCCTGAGCAGTTTCCAGCATGAAAGGGCCCAAGATATTTTCCTTTCACAATTATTCTCTTTTCTTTTTTTAAATCTTTTGTAGGCCAGGCACGGTGGCTCACGCCTATAATCCCAGCACTTTGGGAGGCTGAGTTGGGTGGATCAGCTGAGGTCAGGAGTTTGAGACCAGCCTGGCCAATATGGTGAAACCTCATCTCTACTAAAACTAGAAAAAATCAGCTGGGTATTTTGGCATGTGCCTGTAATCCCAGTTTCTCAGGAGGCTGAAGCAGGAGAATCACTTGGGCCTGGAGGGCAGAGGTTGCAGTGAGCTGAGATCCCACCACTGCACTCCAGCCTAGGCAACAGAGTGAGACTCTGTTTAAAAAAAAAAAAATATTTTGGAGAAAGCATTTTAGAAGAAAATGAGTCTCTGTTCTCAGGCCTCATCTGATCTCTCATGGCTAGGATGGTTTATTCCTAGGGAAGGAGGTCCTGAAAGCTCACTTTCAGCAGATTGTGAAGTCTCATGTACTATGAAGGGAAAATAGGGAGAGGAAGGGAGAAAAACAACAAATGAAAGAACAATCTTGGAAAATCAATATAGGCCACATTACTCTGAAGTCTGTATGTCAGTAGGAAGGTATGAAAGTGGCTTATGTGTGTAAATAGATTGCTGTTATTTTTTCTCTGAAGTTTAAGTTGTCTAGTTTTAGTTCACAGGGCTTTAAGAAAGCACAGCTTAATTTTCAATGATTCCAATTAGGAAAAATGAAAAAAAGAAGGAAAATAAGAAAAAAATAGAAAACATTATTTTGAAGACTTATAGCCAAAAAAAAATAGAATTCAGCCCAAATGGTCGAAAATATTAAAAATTGAAAAACATTAGGCCAGACAGGACTCTAGCAACAGATGTACTATAGTTTTTGAAACATAATTTTTCTCTCTCCTGTGCCCCATTTTTGTTAAAGACAAATCACGGTAGGACTGGTTTGCTTTATTATATTTGGCCTGATTATATGTATATAGTGCAGCAAGAATAATTTTTTTAAATAGGCTTTTAAATTGGCTTTCATGGAACTTTGTTCCATAGAAGAAATCTCAGATAAGACTTTTTAAAAGCTTAGGCCAGCCAAGGATTTGTGCCATCAAATATCTATGAATTGGGTGATCCTCTCCTCTTGAGGTTGCAAGATAAATTTGGGGCTTGTAGACCAATCAGAAGGTTGCATTCTTTGCTTACCACAGGTTAAGAACCCTGTACAGGGGCTGTGTGCACAAAGGAGGTGTGAAGCCAGTTTCCCAATGGGCTTCATTGGCTCCATAAGTCAAGTTTGATTCCTTAAAGAAACACACACCATTCCAGTTAAAGCCTTGATAAAATAATCAGTTTCTCCAATCCTGTCCTGTTATAAATGAAAACAGATTCTTATTGCACTTATGCAAATAACTGTACTGCCATAAGTTAAGACCACTCACAAATAGTTTCCAAATTCTGGAGAAATTAGGTAGAGAGAAACAAATATGCTCCAAATTTGTTCAATTTAGTATACTAAATTGTTAAAAGCTGTTAATAGCCCAAAAGAAAAATTTTAAGACTCTAAAAAACAAAATAAAGGATTATCAAACATTTTAAGCAAAAATTCTAATAGTTCAGTCCATGTAGTTAATTCCTGTTCTGCTTGACACTCATGAACATTTTAGCTTTCCATGAGCCCTGAAAGTCTTTCCTCTATTCTGATGTCACAATTTCCAAAGTTGTCAGAAAACTGCATTCACTAGCACCTGTTAGAGTTTTATAGTTGATTATAAAACCACCTTTTAAAGAGGACCAAAACAAGACACCAAGTGTCCAGGGATGAAAAAAAGTTTTAGGGCAGCCATTAGTCAAACACATAATTGACAAGAAAATTTGTTACCTCTGTGGCATATGGTAATTTTAGCATAATAATTATGATTATTACAGATAATATACATTAAGTCATATCAGAATTATAGGACTTTTCCATGATTTTGGAACACATACCAATAACATATTTATACAAATACAGCCCAAAGAAAACCAAACACCATTTCATATTTGACAATGCTTCCTGTATAATTTTTATATCAAATAAGCCAAATATGTCATTTTTGGAATTTAGGGAAACTAATATCTTAAAAAAATAGTTAGGTCCAAAAAACAATATAATTTATATTTTGATTTTGATAATTTCATCAAATATAAAAGTTTAAAACACTTGATATCACAAAACAGGATTACAGGTCATTGTGAAGTCACTCATGTAACCAAAGTGATAACTCAATAATTTCAAATAAAAAGCAAAAACCTTCATTCTATGAGAGAGGATACTTAATTTTCCTAGCAAGAAACCCTAATGAAAACAACATGAAGCCAATTAAATTTGTTTTTCAAAATTTTGTAAACAATCTATAACATTTAATCTTGATTATAAAAAATAACTCCCATAAGTTTTTTTATAAACTTTATTACCTTTATTAAAAAGTTGGCTAAAGCTTCGAAAAAATCTTGTTAATCTGACACAGGAATCCATATGCTGTTCTTTCATGAGTGTGCCTTTGAAATTAATGATTGATTTATAGAGAACCTGAACCTATTTGGTGGCTGAAAATCAGCCCTTAAAGTATCACATGCTCACCTCTTCCATGAAAGTCCCTGGGCCTTGATAAGTTGAATAGCTTTAATTTGGGGCCCTGTGTCTTAGGAATGCACTTTATTTTGATTGGCACCTTCTATAAGGCCTGAAGATGAGGCTTTTTAGATTCAGGAGTCAAAGCCCTGTAACTCAATATAAGAAGGACTTTAGAAGTTTATACAGGAAGATACATGGATGTAATAACCTCAATTAAAAAAGATTCCAGATTAAATCCTCTTATTGTGATTTACACTGACTGTTCATGACATGCTTGGAATTTCTGGTTTGTCCTGAAAATCCCTCCTTCTTGAGCAACCAGTCATTTTATTGTAGGACTAAATTTACCATGTAAGATTGTTTCTCATATAAAATTATTTCCCTTTAAGTTTTCTTAAGAATCACACACACACACACACAATCGCAAAATACCTCTTAATTTTTATAACTTTCTTTACATCTTTCTTATATCCTGGTTCCTTTACTTGTTTTATACATAACCTTTAAACAAGCTTTGAATTAGACAAAACTTGTTCACCTTATTTTTTAAAAGGACACACTTTATTTTTTAAGCAAGAATGTTTTCCTACAATATATATTTATTGGAAAATACCCAAATAATAAAATATCTATTATTTAATTCAATAGAACTTTAGACTCTAAATTATGACAAGTTTCTCTACAAGTATTTATCCCATTATATTCACATAATTATTTTATTTTAATTGTTTACCTAGATTATTTATGAAAACTGTCATAGTCATGATTTAAAGTTATAAAATCACCATTGCAAAATCATAACTGAGACAGTGAAAAAATATTACCTAATTGACTCTATCTTGTGTCTAACATCCAAGCTGCCCTTGTTTATTCCTGGACTTTGAGCAGAACTTAGTTTGTAGTTTAGTTTTGAAACAAAAATGGTAACAGTCCTTTCCCAAAACAAATCTCCTTACTGTCTGTGTACTAGACTGCCTAAAGCCACAAGATTAGAAGTTATAATAATTTTACAGAATAATTCAAGATATAGCTATTTTCATTAAACTAATAGCAGTGTCTTATTTATTAAATATTACATAAGCAAAAATCATTCTCTCTTGGGCTGGATTTATATAGTTTCATTATCGCTGTGCCAAATTTTGACACCTTATAGTATTTTGCAGGGATAAGTATGAAATTGCTTGATTAGTAAATGCAAACAAAAACTGTATGCTGGCAATTCTTAAGACATTTTCTAACATTACCAATAATTTTAAAAGTAGCTTATTTACTAAAGATTTTACTTAAGTTACATAAACTTGAAAAAGCATTTGACTAGTGTTTTCTATTTTCCTGATAAAGAATTTGATTTAGACACTTATTTTCTTTAAGCCAATTAATTAGAATCTTTGTATGTATTTTTGGTAGTGAAACATTCCATACACAGTACATAAATACATAGATGTATTAGGCATCCTGATAGAAATACATTTTATAGATTCATAAAGACCTTTTTTTTTCTATCTTAGACTTTTAGATTCTTGATAACCTGTTTTACTACCCTAGGCAAGTGTTAGCTGAACAACTCAGGTGAAAATTAAATGGCAAAATTTACATCATCAGATACAGACATAAAACATCGGGTGGTGCTAGAGGGAGATGCTTTTATTTTTCTTTGAGCCAAATCAAATATAAAATTATAGAAATCTATTATAGGATGTTATGAGGAGTCCAATTTTATTTAGATAGGGACTACTTATATTTAAATGGATCTCTGGGCTCTGGGCAGAACCCATATTGAATTCTGGGTCTCCAAAAATAGGGAGAATTATTTTGAGGTTAGAGCACATGATGCTTTTACAGTGCACTTAAACAATTTTTTTAACAAAGACATTTAGACATTTTTGAGTGTCTAAACTAAAATCTTCCTTGAAAACCCAAGAGTAGCCTTTGTGGCCATAACTATTTTTGCCAAAAAGTCAGGTAAGTACAGAATTCAGTCTGAACTAAAAAAAAATACTTTTGCTCCAAAAAAAAGAAAAAAAAATGACAAGGTCTTAGGAGAGAAAAACAAACAAAAACATAAATATGGAGGCCTTTTAAATACAAATTTGCACACATGCACACACACATCTTAAATGTTAGCCTTTTAATTAAGCTGAATTTTAACCATTGAGCTCCTTAAAAAGCTTTTAAAATTTCATTACTATATTTCAACTAGGACAAAATGCTCCTATTTCAGAAGTACAGCCATTGCTTTTTCAGTTTGGTCTGGCTGGCAAAAAGGTGACTTTGTTATGTAAATAAAGTCCCTTTAGTAGTTAAAATAAAAAAAAAATTCTCTTTTTTTTCCCTCTTTTGGTGGTTGTTTTCCTCCTGCTTCAAAGATCTTGTTCCCCATAATTTTACAGGTCCCCCTCGGATTTGACCAAGTTTGGACATGTGTCAGACCCAAAATGTGCTGCTTGCAGACCTAGTTTTTCAGGACCATTACCCCTGAACTAGTTTGGTCCACCCGTTTCATGGCTACGTGGCACAGTGTATCAGGGGCTCAAAGTGCGGGAAGGCACTTGCCAGCTGAGATTAGACCCTAAGTATGTTCTTCTAAGTGTGAAACCTATTTAGAGCCACTACACAACCCACGAAGCATTCCTCCCAGACACCCTCACACAATTCTCAGTTACCTGAGAATGCCCCAAAGGCTAAGGGGAACAAGGTGCTCTTATTTCTTCCCAGTGAAAGATTTTACAATCATGAGGTAGAGGGTTTGGCATTGGTCAAATCCAATAACGCAAAGGACTGAAACACACCCCAAAATCCTCACAAGACAGAAAAAAACAGCGAAACAGTCAAGCAAAACTAAAAATGATCACACACGTTACATGATTTCTGAGTGCTCTAAGTGTAAGCAGAAATTAGACCAGCTGGTTGTTAATGCTAACTCTAGTTTCTTAAAAAGAATTTGCAAGACAGAATCCCAAACCAGTTTCTTATCTAGTGATGTGTTTCATGCTGTAGACTGCTCTCTACTATCCTTGAAGTAGAAAAAAACAAAAGCAAAAACACAAAAAGCCTTATCTTCCCTGTTGGAAGTGAGCTCAAACTCCATAAAGGAGTTACCTGCCTTCCACCATTAGGGAAGCAGGAAGACTTGCCTTCCTTGTTGGAAGTGAAACATTCTCCCTGAGGCCTGAAAACTTGAGAGGATGAATAACTCCTCCCTTCTCAGGGGCAGTCCCAAGGCACAAGGCTACTTGCACCAATGGCGTGCACCAGCAAGATAGCAGAAGCAGGAAGAAAGCCAGCCAGAAGACACATACCCTGGCAGGAAGACACCTACCTGACTGGAAGACACGAACCCCTGAAGATTGGGAAAGAGGCTGTCTAGGTACTGTGTAGCAGTTATGTCAGACTGGGACACTTCCTGTTTACAGGAGATTATAAAACCCCTGCCCCGTCCTCACTTGAGGCTGATGTTATTTTATGCCTCAGCCCTCCTGCACCCAGACACTCATTAAAAGAGTATGTTGCTCCACACTGCCTCATGTTGTCTTTGGTATGCTTTTCGGGTTTGAACAGATAAAAGAACATTTCATCTGGTGCTGAAACCTGGGGAAGGGCTCAGGTCTACAACCCCTGTGGACCTACCTCTCCACCCCAGACAGCAGGCCACAGCAGTAGGACAAAGGAAGCTCCTCAGGCTCCAGTCACCCCTCTGCATGAAAATCATTACTGATCTCACCTACCAGTAAGTTTTCCAGGACCCCAATTAACAGGGAAAAATCCACATGGCCTCTCTTGGTTTCTCCAGTGGGAAAATCTGGCATTGGTCCAAGAAGGCTCCAGGGTGTGCCAGGCACTCGCTGATCATGTGGTCTTAGGGGGAAGCCTATAAGCCATTTGATCCCATTCTGTGAATGAAATAAGGCAGTTGTGACAATCACTCCTTTTATTGTCTCCCTCTGGCCATCCAGGATGGTTTCCTTTTCCCTGTTCTCTTGAGCCTACCCTCCATTGTGGGAAATTTTGAATCTTCCATTCCAAAGGACAGCCCTCTAGGCTGCCTCATAAATACCTGCAAACCTTAAGCCTCAGGCAAGATATCCACCCTAAGCACCTTGTGTTTTTTTGCAATATAGCCTGGTCAAGTACAAATTAGATAATGGGTCCAAACAGCCCACAAATGAACATTCGACTTCAGAGTTTTAACTGATTTAAGCAATTAATTCTGATGCCTGGAGAAATTGGGAAAAATTCCCTATATCCAGGCCTTTTTGCACTGAGATCACAACCTGGCCTCTTCAGTTCTTGCTCACCTGTTCAAATCCTCCTCCTCATTCCCGTCACCCAGTTCACCTTTCTCCTCCTGACTCTACCTCTTTTTCCTTGTTTGATCCAGTTGACTGCTGTCCACCCCTCCCAGACCCTACCTCTCCCTCTCAACCATCCATCTTCTTTAACCCCCGCAAGCCTCCTCTTTATCTTCCCAGCCACTGTCTTCCCAGCCGCCATCTTCTCAGCCACCATCTTCCCAGCTGGCTTTACTTCTAAATGTAACCACTTCTTTTCTACATTGTCTTCTTCTCAAAACAACTGTAGCATTGCCTGTACCCATTCTCTTTTCTCGCCACCCTCTCCTGAAGCCTATAAACCCATCCTGCCACCTTACACTCCAATCTATTCTCCACTACCTATCAACTCAAGCCCCCTTCCCCCTTTGAACCCTCAGCAGGAACAACTTCCAGCTTCTTCCTTCACTCCCATTGACACTCGCTCAGGCGCCATCTTTGGACCAGGCCCTACCCTTCAGTGCCAGTGCTAGAGTGCCCCCTTCAGGAAGTAACAGGAGCTCAAAGTATTGTTAGAGTTCATGTTCCCTTTTCCCTCACTGATCTCTCTCAAATTAACAAAAGACTTGGTTCTCTTCAAGAAGACCCTACCTCTTATATTAGGGACATTCAGTACCTTATCCAGTCTTATGAACTACGTTATCCTGTCTTCCACCCTCACTCCAGAAGACAGAGACTGTATCTGGACCCTAACTCAGGCACATGCTGATACCATTCATCACCAGGCTTCTGCCCAGCCTACTAGCACGGAGGCAGTCTCCAACCAGGACCCCCACTGAGATTATCAAGAGAAGGTCCCTGGATGCCGCCATCAAGACTACATGATTGTCTGTCTCCTTGCAGGACTCAAAAAGGGTGCCTATAAAGAAGTCAACTATGAAAAACTTTCAGAAATCACCCAAGGTCCCAGTGAAAACCCAGCACCTTTTCTCTCTCGTTTAACTGAAGCCATGAGAAAGTATACCAACCTAGACACAGCCAGCCCAGAAGGAACCACTATCTTAAACCTTCAGTTCGTCTCCCAATCCACCCCCGATATTCAGCACTAGCTTCAGAAGCTTGATGATGGCCCTCAAACCCCACAGTGTGACCTTCTTAATTTAGTCTTCAAAGTCATTCACAGTTGTGATGAGGAAAGTAAAAAGCAAAAACAGGTAGAGTTTCAAATGCTTGCCTTCGCCATCAAGGGTACATGGGGCTGCAGCTCCACATAGAAGTCTCCTAGCAATCCACATCCACCTGGTGCCTGTTTCCAGTGTGACAATGAGGGCTGCTGGCCAAGACAATGCCCAAATCCAGTAAGTCCTCCAGGCCATTCCCCCTCTGCAGAGGACCCCACTGCAAGTTGGACTGTGAGTGGCGCCCACAAGGACTGCCACCATCTCTTCCTAAGCTGGCCAAAACCTCCTACTAGGATCTCATCAGCCTTGCCCCAGAAGGCTGAGGGTGCCATGGGATGGATGCCCTGGCAACTACCATTGCTTCATCAAAGCCAAGGGTAACCCTGATGATGGCAGGTAGGCCAGTATGTTTTTGGTTTTTTTTTCAATTAATTCTTGGGCAACCTACTCTACCTAATTTTCCAGGACCCTCCCAGTCCTCCCAAATCTCTGTTGTGGGAATTGAGAGACAAGTCGCCAAACCCTGAGCCACGCCTCCACTCTTCTGCTCCTTTCACACCTTTTTCTTCACTCACTATTTCTTAGCCCTGCCCTCATGTCCAAATCTACTCCTAGGCAGAGACATCCTTTCAAAACTCCACACTACTCTCCACTTCCATGTTCCCAATAGTACCCAATGCATCAACCCATACCCCTCTGGGGCTTATAACTTTCTTCTACTCCTCCAACCTCACACCTTAAAACATGCAAACTATCCTTATCTCCTATCCATAGTTAACCCCACTGTTTCAGATACCTCCACACCCCCGTCACCAAACACCACACCCCCATCCACATTACCCTTAAAGTCTCCACCCAGTTCCTATCACAGAAGCAGTATCCAATCCCCCAAGCAGCTCTTGTAGGCCTAAAGCCTATCATTTCTTGCCAACTTTCCAGTCACCTACTCTGCTCAACAGACTCCCCTTTCAACACACCAATTCTACCTGTCAAAAAGCCAGATGAAACGTATTGTTTAGTCCAGGACTTCAGGTTCATTAGCTAAGCTGTACTCCCAGTATGTCCAGTAGTTCCTAACCCATACACTTTACTTTCCATGATTCCCTCCAATACCACCCATTTTTCTGTCCTAGACCTAAAAGTTGCCTTTTTCACAATTCTTTTACACCCTGATTCCCAAAATCTTTTTGTCTTTACATGGGAAAACCCCAAAAGCCCCTTTCACGTCACTTCACCTGGTGCACACTACTTCAAGGTTTCAGAGCCAGCCCCCACCAATTTTGGGCAGGCCCTTGCTCGTGACCTCTGTACCTTATCCCTAAAACCATCCACTCTCCAATATGTTAATGATCTGCTCTTGTGTGTCACCTCTCAAAGAGACTGCAATGCCCATACTATCTCTCTTTTAAACTTCTTGGCAGAATGGAGGTATTGGGTCTCCCCTAAGAAAGCACAAATATGCACCTCCTCAGTCACCTATATAGGCCTAGCTCAGTCACCTATATAGGCCTAGCTCTTACCCCATGACCTCAAGGGCTCACAACCAACTGCATATTGCACCTCTACTCCCTTCCACCTCTGCAAACTAAGCAAGACATTCTCTTGTTTCCAGGACTAGTGGGTTATTTTAGGCTCTAGGTTCCCTCCTTCACTCTACTTGCCAAACCGTTATACCAGGCTGCTAAAGGCCCTGTCCATGAGCCTTTAAACCCTGCACAGTCTATTACCCAACCTTTCCATCCTCCAGAAGGCTCTCACCTTGGCCCCCATTCTCACTCTCCCAGACCTCACCAAACCTTTCTCCCTCTATACTGCTAACCTGCATGGAGTTGCAGTAGGTGTTCTAACCCAGTCTAAGGGACCCACCCTCTAGGTTGTTGCCTACCTCTCTAAACAGCTTAAAGCCACAGTTCTTGGATGGCTTGCTTGTCTCTGAGCTTGGGAGTAGCTGCTGTCCTCACTCTTGAAAGCCTAAAATGATCTCTCCATGCCAACCTAACAGTTGGTTCAACCTGTAACATCAAAGACATGTTAGCTCACCACAGTGTACTAAGTCTCATCTCTGCCCCACAGCTCCTCCAACTGTATTTCTATTCATAGAAACTCCCCACATTACCATGTTAACCAGCTCCCATCTAAACCCAGCCATGCTCTTACCTGAAGCTACAACCACCCAAGACCCTACACAATTTTGTGTGAATGCTGTTCTTACATTTTTCCAAACATAGTAGAACAACCCCTTCCAGATGCCTCCTTTACTTGGTTTGTAGATTACCCAGTCCTGCTCTATCTGCTACTCAGTATCACCCCAAGGTTCCCTCCAGCCACAGCTTTTCCTACCCACCAAGCCCAGGGCCTGGTACCTGGGCAAGTTTGGCAAGTAGACTTCACTGACATGCTGCCCAATAAATGGTTCTACTATCTTCTAGTCTTTGTCTGTACTTTCTCCAGGTTGGTAGAAGTGTTCCCAACAACTTCAGAAGGTGCAAATGTCATCACACAAACTCTCATTATGCATATAACTCCCCATTTTGAACTCCCAACATGCATCCAATCCAATAACAGGCCCTCCTTTTATCAGCCAAATTACCTAAGGCATCTCTACAACCTTCAGGCCTCAATCTTCAGGCAAAGTTGGAAAGGTCAACTCTGTCCTTAATGCCCAATTCACCACACTGGCCTTAGAAACCTGCCAGTCATGGACAAAAAAAATTCCCTTTTACCCTCGTGAGACTCCATGCAACACCAAAAGCACCCTCTTTTTATAGTCCCTTTGAAATCATGTGTGGCCAAACTTTAGTCTTAGGGCCTTCACCCTTACCAGACTCTGAGCCACTCAAGAATTACCTCCCCTCCTTAATCCAGACACAGTCTTTCATTCGTGAAACAGCAAATGAGGCCATACCTCTCCCTGTAGACACCTCCTTGTCCTCTCAACATAACTGTCTTTCAGGCACAGACATGTTTATCTGCCAATCCAACCCTCACCAAAAACTACAACTGAAGTGGACAGGCCCCTACACTGTGATACTCAGCATACCAACTGCAGTGAGAGTCTAAGGACTCCCCTACTGGGTCCATCACACCAGGGTCAAGCTCACCCCCAAGGCTACTCCTTCCTCCAAAACATTAACAGCGGGTAACACACTCAGAGTCCCTGTATATAATAACCTAAACAAAGAAAAATGATCCTTAAAGGTAGGAGGAAGCCAAAGATGGCAAGAGGATGAATGGCCTCTATAATGGATCATTGAATATTACTGTCCTGGCACTTGCGCTGAGGATGTTTCATGGTGTTATCTCATTCCCATATATATGATAAATAGAATAATTGGACGACAGGCAGTTTTAGAGATAATTGCTAACCAAACTGCCTTAGCCCTGGAAATGTAAGCACAACAACAAAACCAAATGCATGTGTCAATTTATCGAAACAGGCTAGCACTAGATTAGCAGAAGGTGGGGTCTGTGGCAAGTTTAGTATCTCTAATTGTTGTCTTAACATAGACGATCATGGAAAAGTGGTTCTTGAAATCACTTCAAACATCAGAAAAGTAGCCCATGTACCAGTCCAAACCTGGAAGGGATGGGACCCAACAAACTTTCTAGGAGTGTGGTTCTCTAATTTAGGAAGATTTAAAATACTGGTAGGTAAAGTAATTTTCAACAATGGGTTCCTTCTGTTTTTTTCCCCTGTGTTATCCCACTAATAATAAAAGACATTAAAACTCTTGTTGAAACTACATTTAGTTGCCAGACAATCTAGATGATGCTCCTCCTGCAACGACACAATGGATACCAGCTGGTCTCTCAAGAATACCCCCAAAATTAAGTTTTTCTTTTTCCAAGGTTCCCACACCACCCCTATGTCAGGCCTGAAGTAGTTATTGAAAAAGTTGTTCCTTTTCCTTTTTCTATAACCAAATAGAGAGGAATGAAAGATTTCTGCCCAAGGCCTGAAAACTTGGGGGGATGAATAACTCCTCCCTTCTCAGGCCCAGTCCCAAGATGCAACGCTACTTCTGCCAGCAGTGTGTGCCAGCAAGATAGCAGAAGCAGGAAGAGAGCCAGCTGGAAGACACGTACCCTGGCCAGAAGACACCTGCCCTGGATGGAAGACATGTACCTTAGAAGGAAGACACATACACTTGAAGATCAAGAAAGAGGCTGTCTGTGTACTATGTACCAGTAACATTAGACTGGGACACTATCTGTTTACAGGAGATTATAAAACTCTTGCCCCATCCTCACTTGGAGCTGATGCCATTTTAGGCCTCAGCCCACCTGAACCCAGGCACTCATTAAAAGAGCATGTTGCTCCACACTGCCTTATGTTGTCTGTTGGCACACTCTCAGGGTTCAAACTGATACAAGAACCTTTCAGGAAGCAAGTGAAACTCCAAAGGAAGAGGAGCTGTACAACAAAATATACATTAGACCTCAACAGAATTTTGAGAGATCAGGGATTCTCCTAGGGGATGCTCTCAGACCTCAGCCAATTGTCCTATTGGTTTGACCCATAAAGTTAGCTCATGCTGATACCAAGTTCTGATAAGATATTTGTGAAAGGCCAGGGCATCTCCACTCAGAATCATTCTATGGTTACAAAAAGTATGAACCCCCAAAATTTGAGATAGGTCTCAGTTAATTTAAAAAGTTTATTTTGCCAAGGTTGAGGATGTGCACACATGACATAGACTCAGGATGTCCTGACGACATGTGGCCAAGGTGGCTGGGGCACAGCTTAGATTTATACATTTTAGGGAGACAAAAGACATCAATCAATATATGTAAGAAGTACATTGATTTGGTCTGGAAAAGTTGAACAACTTGAAGCAAAGGCAGGGAGACTCAAAGCAGGGAGGGGACTTTCAGGTCACAGATAGGTGAGAGACAAACAGTTGTATTATTTTGAGTTTCTAATTAGCTTTTCCAAAGGAAGCAATCACATATGCATCTATCTCAGTCAGCAGAGGGATAACTTTGAATAGAATGGGAGGCAGATTTGCCCTGAGCAATTTCTAGTTGGAAGGGGCCCAAGATATTTTTCTTTCACGAGTGTGTACTAGGATAAGTGAAAATCTACATAATGAGCTCTGGGAGTCCTTTCCTCTTGCAGTTCCCAGGATGTCAGCAGCCAGCACGCATAACAACCTTATTGATTTTCCACTACCATGCACATATCATAAGAGATGGCAGATTGTTTTATGTAAGAAAAGGGATGATCTATGTACTGCCTGATAGCTCACAAATTAAGCCAAAAGATATACAAACACTGCCCACACATTTGGAGATTACAAGTAACTATTTTTCAAATTTCCTCATCTTTAAACATAAGTGTGAGGCCTCTGAGCCCAAGCCTGCAAGTATACATCCAGATGGCCTGAGGCAACTGAAGAACCACAAAAGAAGTGAAAATGGCTGGTTCCTGCCTTAACTGATGACATTACCTTCTGACATTCCTTCTCCTGGACAATGAATCTCAGGAGCTCCCCACCAAGCACCTTGTGACCTCTGCCCCTGCCCGCAAGAGAACAATCCCCTTTAACTAATTTCCACTACCTACCCTAATCCTACAAAACTGCCCCATGCCTATCTCCCTTTGCTGACTCTTTTTGGACTCAGCCCACCTGCACCCAGGTGATTCAATAGCTTTGTTGCTCACACAAAATCTGTTTGGTGGTCTCTTCACATGGACTCTCCTGATATTTGGTGCTGAAGACATGGGACAGGAGGACTCCTTTGGGAGACTGGTCCCCTGTCCTCGACCTCACTTCGTGAGGAATCCACCTATGACTTCAGGTCCTCAGACCAACCAGTCCAAAGAACATCTCACCAATTTCAAATCAGGTAAGCAGCCTTTTCACTCTCTTCTCCAGCCTCTCTTGCTACCCTTCCATCTCCCTGTCCTTCCAATTCCAGTTCTTTTTCCTCTCTAGTAGAGACAAATGGGACACATTTTATCCGTGGACCCAAAAACTCTTGGACCATCACAGATGCTTCGTGTAACTCTTACAGTGGAGGATAACTCCATCTCCTTCTTAATCAATACAGAGTCCAACCACTACACGTTGCCTTCTCTTCAAGGGCCTGTTTCCCTTGCCTCCATAACTGTTGTGGGTATTGACAGCCAAGCTTCTAAAACTCTTAAAACTCCCCCACTCTGGTGCCAAATTGGACAACATTCTTTTGTGCACGTCTTTTAAATTATCCCCACCTGCCCAGCTCCCTTATTAGGTCAAGGCATTTTAACTAAATTATCTGCTTCCCTGACTATTCCTGGGCTACAGCCACATTTTATTGCTGCACTTTTACCCAACTTAAGTCCCTTTCACATCCTCCCTTTGTATCTCCCCAACTTAATCCACAAGTAGGGGATACCTCTACTCCTACCTTGGTGACCAATCATGCACTCCTTATCATCCCATTAAAACCTAAACACCCTTACCCCATTCAATGCCAATATCCCATCCCGCAGCAGGCTTTAAAAGGGTTAAAGCCTGTTATCACCCACCTGTTACAACATGGCCTCTTAAACCTACAAATTCTCCTTAAAACTTCCCTTTCTTACCCATCCAGAAACTGGACGAATCTTACAGATTGGTTCAGGATCTTCACTTTATTAATCAAACCATCTTTCTCATCTGTCCTATAGTGCCAAACACGTACACCCTCCTATCTTCAATACCCCCTTCCACAACTCACTATTCTGTTATCTACCTCAAAGACACCTTCTTTACTATCCCCTTGCATCCCTCCTCCAAGCTTCTTTTCACCTTTACTTGGACTTACTCTGACACCCACCAATCCCAACAACTTTCATGGACTCTTCTGCCCCAAGTCTTAAGGGACAGCCTACATTAGTTTGGCCAGGCCCTTTCTCATAATCTGCTTTCTTTTTACCCATCTGCCTCCCACATTATTCAATATTTTGTTGATCTTCTTTGAGGCCCTATTACCAATCTTCCCAGCAGGATATTATCCTGCTTCTTCAACATATCTACTCAAAGGGGTACCTAGTATCCCCCTCCAAGGCACAAATTTCTTCCCTGAGTGTTACCTATCTCAGTATAATCCTCTATCAACATACACATCCCCTTCCTGCAGAAGGTATTCAGTTGTTCTCCCAGACCCCAACCCCACTACCAAACAACAACTCCTTTACTTCTTAGGCATTGTTGGATGTTTCCGACTCTGTATACCAGGTTTGCTATCCTAACCAAGCCACTTTACAGGCTCACAAAGGGTAACTTAGCTGATCCCATAGGCTCTAAGTCTTTTCCCCATTCTTCCTTTTGCTCTCTCAAAAAGGCCCTGGAGACAGCTCCCTGTTGCCTTTCTATCAAAACAACTTGACCTCACAGTTCTGGGCTGGCCCTCATGTCTGTGTATTAAAGTGGTGGCTGCCACTTTAATACTTCTAGAGGACTTTAAAGTCAGAGGCTATGCTCCACTTACCCTTTACAGTTCTCACAACCTTCAGGCATCAATCTCCTCCTCAAACCTTTCACATTTATTGTCTACTCCACAACTCCTCCAGCTCTATTCACTCTTTCCTGAACCACATGACTGTATTTCCCTAATACACAGAGCATCTTCCCCCTTTTCTCATATTTCTATTCTTCCAATTCCAAACCCAGACCACACTTGGTTTATTGATGGCAGTTCTTCTAAACTCAATCAATTTTCACCAGCTAAAGCTGGATATGCTGTCGTGTCCCACACCTCTATTATCAAAGCTGCTGCACTTCCTCCCTCCACCACTTCCCAACAAGCTGAACTGATTGCCTTAACTCATGCACTCTCTCTCGCTAAAGGAATGCATATTAACATTTATACTGACTCCAAATATGCCTTCCACATTCTCCATAACCATGCTGCCATCTGGGCTGAAAGAGGCTTTCCTACCACACAAGGCTCTTCCATTATCAATGCCTCCCCAATAAAGGACTTCCTTAAGGTTGCTTTACTGCTGACCAAGGCTGGAGTCATTCATTGTAAAGGAAAACAGAAACCTATTGATGTTATTGCAAAAGGAAATGCCTATGCAGACAGGACAGCAAAAAAATATCCAATGCATCCACTCCCTCTAGTATTCCAGCCCCCACTCCAGAGGGCCAGTAATTTTCTTTCTCCTCTATCACTCCCACCTACTCTTATTCTGAAAACCTGCTCTACCAGTCTTTCCCAACTCAGAGCAAATGGTTCTTAGACCATGGAAAATTTATTCTTCCTGCCTCACAAGCTCAGCCCATTCTTTCTTCTCTTCATGACCACTTCCATGTTGGATACAAGACTCTGGCTCACCTCCTGATGCCCCTCATCTCCTTCACTTCATGGAAATCCATCCTTAAGACTATCACCTCTCAATGCTCTGTCTGCCGTGCCACCAGCCCCCAAGGCTTTCTCAGGCCTCCTCATATTCTTACACATCAGGCTCGTTGATATACTCCAACACAAGATTGGCAGATTGACTTTACTCATATGCCCTGTGTTCGTAAATTTAAATATCCCTAGTTTGGATTGACACCTTCACCGGATGGGTCGAGGCCTTTCCCACTAGCTCCAAAAAGTCTACTGCAGTGATTTCTTCCTTTCTAACAGACATAATTCACTGATTTGGCCTCTCTACTTCTTTTCAATCTGACAATGGTCTGGCTTTTACTAGTAAAATTACCCAAGCCGTCTCTCAGGCTCTTGGTATTCAGTGGAAACTTCATACACCTTACTATTCTCAATTTTCAGGAAAGGTAGAATGGACTAATGGTCTTTTAAAAACACACCTCACCAAGCTCAGCTTCCAACTTATAAAGGAGGACTCTGTATATTTTTAAATAAAGAGTGTTGTTTTTACCTAAATCAGTCTTGCCTGGTATATGACAACATAAAATAACTCAAGGATAGAGCCCCAAAACTTGCCAACTAAGCAAATAACTATGCTGAATCCCCTTGGACACTCTCTAATTAGATGTCCTGGATCTTCCCAATTCTTAGTCCTTTAATACCTGTTTTTCTCCTTCTCTTATTCTGACATTGTGTCTGCCATTTAGTTTCTCAATTCATAAAAAACCTCATCCAGGCCATCACCAATCATTGTATATTACAAATGCTCCTTCTAACACAATGTCACCACTTACCCCATAATCTTTCTTCAGTTTAATCTCTCCCACTCTAGGTTCCCATGCCACCACTAATCCCACTCAAAGCAGCCCTGAGAAACATCACCCATTATCTCTCCATACCACCCCCAAATTTTTGTGCTGCCTGAACACTTCACCACTATTTTGTTTCGTTTTTCTTATTAATATAAGAAGACAAGAATGTCAGGCATCTGAGTTCAAACTAAGCCATCATATCTGCTGTGACATGCATGTATACATCCAGATGGCCTGAGGCAACTGAAGAATGACAAAAGAAGTGAAAATAGCCAGTTCCTGCCTTAACTGATGACATTCCACCATTGCGATTTGTTCCTCCCCCACCCTAACTGATCAATTGATCTTGTGATATTCCTTTTCCTGGACAATGAATCTCATGAACTCCCCACTGAACATCTTGTGACTGTCACCCCTGCTCACAAAAGAAAAGCCCCCATTAACTGCAATTTTCCACTACCTACCCAAATCCTATAAAACTGCCCCATGCCCATCTCCCTTTACTGACTCCTCTTTTGGACTCAGTCCACCTGCACACAGGTGATTGAAGGGCTTTATTGCTCACACAAAGCCTGTTTGGTGTTCTCTTCACACGGACACATGTAACAGCATGGAAGTGGTTTCAGTAACAAACATTCTGTATAGTTAAAGCATTACATCAGGCTTGGAGACCAAGAGAACATGTTGGAAGTAGATATTGACCATTTTAGAATATACCCCAGGGAATGCATTTTTTCCTTTCCTGCTTCATGAGCCAGAGGCCAGGGTTGGGTTCAAAGAAATCTGTAAACAAGGCTTATCTAAAGAATACATCATTGTCATGACCTCAGCATAGCTCCTGGCACCAAGACATTACACCCTAGAGAAACATGACATGTGGAATCAATCTCTACACCTTATCTAAATAAATTATATCAGATTTTAAATTATGAAGTAGGATGAAGATATCTTTAACTATGAGGCAAATTATCTGTAGGCAGTGTGCCAGTAGAAGGCATCAGGTCCATTTAAAACTCATGGATCTGGAGGTGAATCTATGTATTGAACTAACAAATCTGCAGGAGAACATACATCATTATCATTCTCTTAACAACAGGTCTTACTTTACTTGGGCAGGCTTTTGAGACTAGTCTATATTCTAGAAAAAAAAAGAACTCCAGGACATCATCTAATATTCTAAGGTTTTTTAAGAATTATTATTATGCCTCTGCCAGCCTGTGCGAGTCTTTATTTTTAACATTTTAATTTATTTATTTATTTCCCCCACTATAAACAGATGTGAGTCATCTTTAATTGATGCCAGTATGTAGGGATAGAAAAAATTATGTTTATAAATATGGTTTCATTAATAGAAAAAGCATAATCTTATGGCTCAGATCTAACTTTCTAGATCACATATTGTAATACTATTTAATAAGTAAAGCAATCTTTATGCATCAAAGGAACTATTTCTCTTACCAGACATCAGTCTATTTAGTGTTCAAGAAATTTTAGTCCAAATATATGACACAGATCAAGTGACTAAGTATTGACATTTTGAAATTGACATTGAAAAAAGAAGTCCATGTTTTTTGGATTGCAAATTGATTCATGTACATAACTAAAACAATAACAACAAAATACAGCATTCTTCAAATTAAATTTTTAAATCATATTGTAGAGATTTTTGTGTCTGTTCACAAATACTCCACATAGTGGAAAAAAGAAGATTTCATTATATGCCAAAAAAACACAAATATTCCACTATATGGAAAACTCTTTCCTAACGCAGCTATATGGAAAACTATATGGAATATTTGTGGTTTTTTGGCATATAATGATATCTTCTTTTTTGGCGTATAAAGAGATACTATTTCCTGTATCTCTTATGGAGATGTCATAATATTATCCTGTAAAGCTAAATGTTGGCACATCCTGAAATGCATTCCTGCCAACTGTATTCCTAGGGACATGTTGAAAAATGCTCATAGTTGCACTGTTCATAGTAGTCAAATATTCACTGATAGGATAATGAATAAGCACATTTTTAAATGATAAGAGTAGAATGTGGTATAGAAGTGAAAACAATTCAACAACAACATTCAACAATGGAAAAAAATTAGTAACTTAAGGTTGAGGGAAAAAATTGTAAAAACTCCTTAAGTTTTTTCATATAGTATGATAAATTACGTACAAGTCTAAACCAAGGAAAAATAAAAAATAGATATCTGAGAAAGATAACTTACTTTTAAGAAGTAAGATAATTATACATTAAAAGATCAGGACATTGGTTACTTTTAGAGTGAGGCAGGGGGCAGGATAGGAAAGGAGTTAAAATAGATTTGGTCATTGGTAATGTTTACATTTGGAGGACAGATAGTAAGTTTACAAGTATTTGATGCACAATTTAAATAAAGGTAGAAAAATCAATAATATGAAGTTGATAAAGGAGTCTGGAAATACATGAACTCTGCAGTTGACATCTTATTAGTAGAAATGTTTTCTTCAGCTTGTTTGTTGTTTTTGCTTTCTTTTGTGTTGACTCCATTTTTGATCGGGGTTTCTTTACTCATGGTAAGATTACAGGCAGGAGTTGTGGGTCTGCTCCTTCAGAAACCCCTTTAGGAAAAAAGAACCAGCATTACACAATATAACCATGTAAGAAACTTGCACACATACCCCCTGAATATAAAGTTTTTATAAAGGAACAACTTTTCCTAAGAGTTCAAACAAAAGTACTAAGTCTGCATTTCATTTGCTGCTAGATGCCTGACCTGATCATTACAGCTTTGGAGATATGTTTTCTGATGATCAAACAAGAGCCGTATTTCCATCCTTGAGAGATATTATTACCCAAACCTTACATACTGAATACAGACAGGTTGTGATAGTTCAGAGGAATATCAGGGTTGAGTTATCCAAGAAAGAGGATGAATTCCTGTCAGGCATGCACAATCAGGGCCCACTGAGGCAGTTTTTAAAGCTCATCTTCAGCCATCATTATGAAACAGGTAGATGTGTCTGCAAAACTGTTTAAATATTGTGCAGCAAAACATCAAATGTCCTGCAAAGGGTTGAATGCATCCTCCTTATTGATACTACATTCCACACAACATCAAGAAATATATCACATTTCTATTATGGGAGACAACCTAACATATTTCATGTCTCGTGATATCTCCCAGTACTGCTGATTGTGCTAGTGTTGTAGGACTTTCTCCTTAGTTCAGCTAAAAACGGGGTCCTTGTCATGTTGCCAGGAGAAATTAGGCTTTAAGACACTTTGAAGGGTGAGAAAAATGGAATTCATTGGCCTTAAGGAAAAAAAGGGAAACAGGGATTCTCAGCAGAGCAAGACTCTTGCTAGTATAGGTTTTCCACCTCACAGACTGAATCCCAGTTACCACCCAGGAAAAGGAGGGGCAAGACTGCTCCTCCTCCCTGCAAAGGGGTAAACTTCTGGAAGCTCTATCCCAGTGCACATTCCTCCCAGTGAGAAGGTTGGTAGGAGTTTCTTCAGGGAACCCTTTCTACTTGGCTGTCTCACTAGTAATAATCTATGAAAGGGATTGTTCCAAGATCAAACTTCATTTCTATTTGCTGCCTTCTAAATTAGTGGTCTCAGTGTAGTTCAAAAAGAAGCAGAACAGATTATTTTGTTTAACAGCATAGAGGTAGTTTTTCAGAAAAGATAATTATAAATTGTGACTCAAATTCTTTTTCAATTTCTTTCATTTGTTTTATTCATTCATTCACTTACTAAACTCTTGACTATTAATTGTGTGCTAGAAATTGTGATTTATAAATGCCTATTTTGGTGGCTACAGTGGAGAACAAGATAGTCATGACGCCTACCTTCAATAACTGCTTATAATTTATAGAACATGCTAAGAGTTTGAGGAAGAAATAAAGTTTCTTTCTTCGTTTCTACCCTTATGTAAACAATTTTTCTTTAAGTTCTTTAAGTTCTAGGGTACATGTGCACAACGTGCAGGTTTGTTAGGTATATATACATGTGCCATGTCGGTGTGCTGCACCCATTAACTAGTCATTTACATTAGGTATATCTCCTAATGCTGTCCCTCTCCCCTCCCCACTCCCTCCACCCCACAGCAGGTCTTGGTGTATGATGTTCCCCCTCCTGTGTCCAAGTGTTCTCATTGTTCAATTCTCACCTATGAGTGAGAACATGCAGTGTTTGGTTTTTTGTCCTTGCCATAGTTTGCTGAGAATGATGGTTTCCAGCTTCATCCATGTCCCTACAAAGGACATGAACTCATCATTTTTTATGGCTGCATAGTATTCCATGGTGTATATGTGCCACATTTTCTTATTCCAGTCTATCACTGTTGGACATTTGAGTTGGTTCCAAGTCTTTGCTATTGTGAACAGTGCTGCAATAAACATACGTGTGCATGTGTCTTTATAGCAGCATGATTTATAATCCTTTGGGTATATACCCAGTAATGGGATGGCTGGGTCAAATGGTATTTCTAGTTCTAGATCCCTGAGGAATCATCACACTGACTTCCACAATGGTTGAACTAGTTTATAGTCCCACCAACAGTGTAAAAGTGTTCCTATTTCTCCACATCCTCTCCAGCACCTGTTGTTTCCTGACGTTTTAATGATCGCCATTCTAACTGGTGTGTGATGGTATCTCACTGTGGTTTTGATTTGCATTTCTCTGATGGCCAGTGATGATGAGCATTTTTTCATGTGTCTTTTGGCTGCATAAATGTCTTCTTTTGAGAAGTGTCTCTTCATATCCTTCGCCCACTTGTTCATTAATCACTTAGATCAGGACTTGTATGTGTGTGAGTTCATGGTTCTAGAGCTCATGTGGTCTTATGCAAAAAACTCATGCACTACTTTATGTAAGTCTACTCTTTTGGGTTCCACATGGCTACACTTTCATGACTTTATCATGATTCTTTGAACATGCATCTTGAAATCCTGCAGAGATTCTTTTATGTGTTTGTGTATCCCTACATCTTGTTGTTGGCTCCATTCTGTAATCTCTCTATCTGTTTTATTTGGGTGACTGCACACAAACACATAATTTAAGCTGTAATTTACAAATAATAATTTCAAAATCCAGTTCTGCAGTGCTGACTTAAAATCGATACATAAAAAATCAACTGTCTACTGAATATTTTCACTTTTCAATCCCATGGCTACCTGAATTTGAACCTGTCCTCACAGAGCCTAGTATATATAATGTATCTGATAAATATTTGATGAAGTAATATTATTTCAATAAAATGTATTTCTTAATAAATGTTTTCTACTTACATGAGTTAGTAAATCAAATGGAACTAAATTTTTAAAAATATGAGATTTCGTGCACATCACACATTTCAATCCTCAGACCACTTGAAATAAATATGTGGTTTTTTGGTGGGGGTTGTCTATAGCCCACAGAAGAGAATCTCTAGTTTCAGAGCCGCACTCTGCCTTCCCTGGACTTTACTTGCAAATTTATGTGCACACACCTGTGTGTGGGAGAGAGAAAAGTCTATTTCCTAATGCAGCAAGTGGTGGCTTAGAGCACTGGGTGAGAGCAGAGTTGATGTCTTGCTGACCCACTGTTTTTAAACCAGTGATATTATTTTTGATTCTTCTTGTTTTCTATTACCCTCTCCACCAACCATTTTATTTCTCCTCTTTTTCACCAGTACTTTTGGTGTGCTTGAGGTACCTAACACCTCCACATCCTTGTTCGTATATATATGAGAAGGATTAACTTATTATAGGTTAAATAGACAAAACAAAAGTTAAATATGATTATCAAAAGAAGAGAAACTTCAGGAAATAATTCTCTCTGGGATGCTAATCTCTTACATCATTATGCATTAAACTATTCCCTCAAGGTTGCAGAAAGAAACATTTGAAATAAATTTTATAGGAAGGCTACTTTCCAAAAGGAATGGACAGACAACACTAAGAGGCTCTTCTAACAGGTAAGAGTATTTCCATCTTTGAGAGCTCAGAGAGTTATCACTACAAATTAATTCAAAATAATTTAAAAATATATTTTTATATGTCTCATAATTATACAGTTCCCACATCCTCTGAAAATGGAAGAGGAAAAAAATAATAACTTAAATTTTTAAAATTTACTGTTAATATAGGAAATAAATAGAATGAAACATTTATCTCTGAAATAAAATGACCTTTTGATATCAACAAATATTTTATGAGCACCAGGCAAGTGAAAAGCCATCATTGTGTGGGGAGAGAAGAATGCATTTACTGTTGTAAGTTTTATTACAGTTTCTGGAAATGGCAGAGTGAATAAAAGCTATTTTTTTAATGCAAGCCATTGGGAAAGATAAGTGATTACTAAATGTCGACATGTACTAAAAGCTTAGAAGAGATTATGTCTGATAAATAATTAGAGAAAAGGTTAATAGAGAAAGTGACCTTGACAAAATTTCCAGAGAATGCCAGATTTTTCATCTCCAAATGACAGATTTGAAGAAAATATAGTCTATCACAGCACAGACTTCTTACTACTTGCTTGTTTTGAATGTGATATCAAAAGAATATAATTTGAAATTGGTACAAATCTGAGATTTAGTATAAAAATTAAATAATCCTCAGAAAATGTTCAGAGTAAGCATGAAAATGTGGAGGCTAAATATTACATAGTAAAGGTGAAAGATAATGTGCTATATATGTGATAGGGACATTACTCAAAATATTTTGGGTAAGAAAATCTTCCCTCCTTTGCTCAATATTGTCCCTGCCCAACCTTCTTCCACATGTCATCTTATCTATTCTTGCCCCAGAAGAATGCTCCTGCTCCCTGTCAAGTATGATTTGGAAAGAGGAACATTTAAATATTAATTTCATATCATTTGGGGCAATCAGATAGAGGAAGCACAAATAGTGGATGTTAAATTTTATGATGAACTTTTGATTCTCTGGCCAGATTGTTTGGAAGGGCATTCCTTGATTGGATAGCAGAAATCATGAGACTCGGTTATATACAGGAAGGAACTCAAGGAGAGTAGATTATATCACACTTGAATTGATACGATCTCACACCAGTTAGAATGGTGATCATTAAAAAGTCAGGAAACAACAGGTGCTGGAGAGAATGTGGAGAAATAGGAGCACTTTTACACTGTTGGTGGGACTGTAAACTTGTTCAACCATTGTGGAAGTCAGTGTGGTGATTCCTCAGGGATCTAGAACTAGAAATACCATTTGACCCAGCCATCCCATTACTGGGTATATACCCAAAGGACTATAAATCATGCTGCTGTAAAGACACATGCACACGTATGTTTATTGCGGCACTATTCACAATAGCAAAGACTTGAAACCAACCCAAGTGTCCAAAAATGATAGACTGGATTAAGAAAATGTGGCACATATACACCATGGAACACTATGCAGCCATAAAAAATGATGAGTTCATGTCCTTTGTAGGGACATGGATGAAACTGGAAACCATCATTCTCAATAAACTATGGCAAGGACAAGAAACCAAACACCACACGTCCTCACTCATAGGTGGGAATTGAACAATGAGAACGCATGGACACAGGAAGGGGAACATCACACTCCGGGGACTGTTGTGGGGTGGGGGGAGGGGGGAGGGACAGCATTAGCAGACATACCTAATACTATATGATGAGGTAATGGGGGCAGCACACCAACATGGCACACGGATACATATGTAACAAACCTGCACATTGTGCACATGTACCCTAAAACTTAAAGTATAATAATAATAATAATAAGTTACATTTACACCATACTGTAGTCTGTTAAATGTGCAATAGCAATATGTCTAAAAAAAAATACATACCATAATTTAAAAATACCTTATTGACAATAAATTCTAAAGATTAAAAAAAAAAGAATTTGGGGGATACAGCAGCTTGGGACAATCTGTTTTGTTTACTACAAAGAATGGTAAATTATTCATAGAAATGAGTGAGGATAGGGATTCTTTCAAATATAGAAGTCTAGTATAACTAATTTAGAGAGGATTGAGTGGTTTAAGAGATTCCTTAAGGAAAACAATTCTTCTCACCGTGGCCTCTGTAATACCACACAGAAGCATAGAAGGAGACTCTTAACCCTGGACTCCTCTCTCATCTATCCTTCACCATTTCCTGGTTGCTTTTATGTTATCTCTTCACTGTTACCTCCAACATCAATACATTGTCTGTTTAGTATTGTTTTAACCAGTGTTTCTAGCCATCCTAAAGTGGGCTAATCCTGTTTGAAGAGTTGTGGAGAGTGCAGTAGTTATTAGAACATGTGCTGTATTACCGATAATGCTTTGTCTCCAGACTATTGTAACCCACTTTTGTATCTGATTACTTTGAGAATTTGTCAAAAAGTGTTAACACTACTATGCAAATAAAATGGATGTAGAGTCATACACATAGACATGCACAAAAGTGTGCATCAGTGTCAGAAGGCTATGGAAAACATGAAGGCTCTCCTTGCATCTCTAAATAGCCAAGGATTCATATAAAGAAAATAACCCAACAAATTCTTGAGATGATCATTTTTATGGGAGTCAGAGTCCCAAATTCTTTCTTGGCCTTGTGGTGCTGTGCAGAGTATATCTTCTTCTCCAGGTCATGGATCTAATTCATGGAGTTATCTGAAATTGATCTCAGCTTTTTTTGTTTGTTTGTTTGTTTGTTTTTTTGCTTTTTAATTCAGAAACATATTTGTCAGTCTGCTATTCATAATACATAGAAATCTCCATTAAGTAATAAGTGGATGTGTCTGTCCATCACAATAGTACTGAAATAATTAGATACTATTATTACATTTTTAGTGGAACAGAGAATGTTCCATTACAAAACACTAAGCACTATTATCAATAGCAAAACAATAGCACAGAAAGCCAAAAAAAAAGAAAAAGCACTAAACACCTATATTATATTAAACATTGGGTTTGGTACAGTGGAGAATGATATGCAGAGAACACATAGCTTTCCTGTATACTTATTCCAGGATGGAAGATAAGCATACACAAATAACTGAGTTTAAGCAATTATATGTAGTAGTATAAGAAAAGAATAAGGGAATCCTTTATTTTTATTTTTTATTTTTTTTATTATACTTTAGGTTTTAGGGTACATGTGCACAATGTGCAGGTTTGTTACATATGTATCCATGTGCCACGTTGTTTTGCTGCACCCATTAACTCGTCATTTAGCATTAGGTATATCTCCTAATGCTGTCCCTCCCCCCTCCCCCCACCCCACAACAGTCCCCAGAGTGTGATGTTCCCCTTCCTGTGTCCATGAATTCTCATTGTTCAATTCCCACCTATGAGTGAGAACATGCGGCGTTTGGTTTTTTGTCCTTGCAATAGTTTACTGAGAATGATGTTTTCCAGTTTCATCCATGTCCCTACAAAGGACATGAACTCATCATTTTTTATGGCTGCATAGTATTCCATGGTGTATATGTGCCACATTTTCTTAATCCAGTTTATCATTGTTGGACATTTGGGTTGGTTCCAAGTCTTTGCTATTGTAAATAGTGCCAAAATAAACATACGTGTGCATGTGTCTTTATAGCAGCATGATTTATAGTCCTTTGGGTATATACCCAGTAATGGGATGGCTGGGTCAAATGGTATTTCTAGTTCTAGATCCCTGAGGAATCACCACACTGACTTCCACAATGGTTGAACAAGTTTACAGTCCCACCAACAGTGTAAAAGTGTTCCTATTTCTCCATATCCTCTCCAGCACCTATTGTTTCCTGACTTTTTAATGATGGCCATTCTAACTGGTGTGAGATGGTATCTCATTGTGGTTTTGATTTGCATTTCTCTGATGGCCAGTGATGATGAGCATTTCTTCATGTGTTTTTTGGCTGCATAAATGTCTTCTTTTGAGAAGTGTCTGGTCATGTCCTTTGCCCACTTTTTGATGGGGTTGTTTGTTTTTTTCTTCTAAATTTGTTTGAGTTCATTGTAGATTCTGGATATTAGCCCTTTGTCAGATGAGTAGGTTGCAAAAATTTTCTCCCATTCTGTAGATTCCCTGTTCACTCTGAGGGGAATTTCTTTTGCTGTGCAGAAGCTCTTTAGTTTAATTAGATCCTGTTTGTCAATTTTGGCTTTTGTTGCCATTGCTTTTGGTGTTTTAGACATGAAGTCCTTGCCCACGCCTATGTCCTGAATGGTATTGCCTAGATTTTCTTGTAGGATTCTAATGGTTTTAGGTCCAATATTTAAGTCTTTAATCCATCTTGAATTAATTTTTGTATAAGGTGTAAAGAAGGGATCCAGTTTCAGCTTTCTACATATGGCTAGCCAGTTTTCCCAGCACCATTTATTAAATAGGGAATACTTTCCCCATTGCTTGATTTTGTCAGGTTTGTCAAAGATCAGGTAGTTGTAGATATGCGGCATCATTTCTGAGGGATCTGTTCTTTTCCATTGATCTGTGTCTCTGTTGTGGCACCAGTACCATGCTGTTTTGATTACTGTAGCCTTGTAGTATAGTTTGAAGTCAGGTAGCGTGATGACTCCAGCATTGTTCTTTTGGCTTAGGATTGACTTGGCAATGCAGGCTCTTTTTTGGTTCCATATGAACTTTAAAGTAGTTTTTTCTAATTCTGTGAAGAAAGTCATTGGTAGCTTGAGGATGGCATTGAATCTATAAATTACCTTGGGCAGTATGGCCATTTTCATGATACTGATTCTTCCAACCCTTGAGCATGGAATGTTCTTCCATTTGTTTGTATCCTCTTTTATTTCATTGAGCAGTGGTTTGTAGTTCTCCTCGAAGAGGTCCTTCACGTCCCTTGTAAGTTGGATTCCTAGGTATTTAGTTCTGTTTGAAGCAATTGTGAATGGGAGTTCACTCATTATTTGGCTCTCTGTTTGTCTGTGATTGGTGTACAAGAATGCTTGTGATTTTTGTACATTGATTTTGTATCCTGAGACTTTGCTAAAGTTGCTAATCAGCTTAAGGAGATTTTGGGCTGAGATGATGGGGTTTTCTAGATATAAAATCATGTCATCTGCAAACAGGGACAATCTGACTTCCTCTTTTCCTAATTGAATACACTTTATTTCCTTCTCCTTCCTGATTGCTCTGGCCAGAACTTCCAGCACTATGTTGAATAGGAGTGGTGAGAGAGGGCATCCCTGTCTTGTGCCCGTTTTCAAAGGGAATGCTTCCAGTTTTTGCCCATTCAGTATGATATTGGCTGTGGGTTTGTCATAGCTATCTCTTATTATTTTTGAGATACATCCCATCAATACCTTATTTATTGAGCGTTTTTAGCATGAAGCATTGTTGAATTTTGTCACAGGCCTTTTCTGTATCTATTGAGATAATCATGTGGTTTTTGTCTTTGGTTCTGTTTATATGCTGGATTACGTTTATTGATTTGCATATGTTGAACCAGGCTTGCATCCCAGGGATGAAGCCCACTTGATCATGGTGTATAAGCTTTTTGATGTGCTGCTGGATTAGGTTTGCCAGTATTTTATTGAGGATTTTTGCATCAATGTTCATCAAGGATATTTGTCAGAAATTATCTTTTTTTGGTTATGTCTCTGCCAGGCTTTGGGATTAGGATGATGCTGGCTTCATAAAATGTGTTAGGGAGGATTCCCTCTTTTTCTAACAATTGGAGTAGTTTCAGAAGGAATGGTACCAGTTCTCCTTATACCTCTGATTGAATTCGGCTGTGAATCCATCAGGTCCTGGACTCTTTTTGTTGGTAAGTTACTGATTATTGCCGTAATTTCAGAACCTGTTATTGGTGTATTGAGAGATTCAACTTCTTCCTGGTTTAGTCTTGGGAGGGTGTATTTGTCAAGGAATTTATCCATTTCTTCTAGATTTTCTAGTTTATTTGCATAGAGGTGTTTGTAGTATTCTCTGATGGTAGATTGTATTTCTGTGGGATTGGTGGTGATATCCCCTTTTTCATTTTTTATAGCATCTATTTGATTCTTCTCTCTCTTTTTTTTTTATTAGTCTTGCTAGCAGTCTATCAATTTTGTTGATCTTTTCAAAAAACCAGTTCCTGGATTCATTAATTTTTTGAAGGGATTTTGTGTCTCTATTTCCTTCAGTTCTGCTCTGATCTTAGTTATTTCTAGCCACGTGCAGAGACACACATAGACTCAAAATAAAGGGATGGAGGAAAAGCTATCAAGCAAATGGAAGACAAAATACGCAGGCGTTGCAATCCTAGTCTCTCATAAAATAGACTTGAAACCAACAAAGCTCAAAATAGACAAAGAAGGCCATTACATAATGGTAAAGGGATCGATTCAACAAGAAGAGCTAACTATCCTAAATATATATGCACCCAACACAGGAGCACCCAGATTGATAAAGCAAGTCCTGAGTGACCTACAAAGGGACTTAAACTCCCACACAATAATAATGGGAGATTTTAACACCCCACTGTCAACATTAGACAGATCAATGAGACAGAAAGTTAACAAGGATATCCAGGAATTGAACTCAGCTCTGCACAAAGTGGACCTGATAGACATCGACAGAACTCTCCACCCCAAATCAACAGAATATACATTTTTTCAGCACCACACCACACCTATTCCAAAATTGACCACATAGTTGGAAGTAAAGATCTCCTCAGCAAATGTAAAAGAACAGAAATTATAACAAACTGTCTCTCAGACCACAGTGCAATCAAACTAGAACTCAGGATTAAGAAACTCACTCAAAACCCCTCAACTACATGGAAACTGAACAACCTGCTCCTGAATGACTACTGGGTACATAATGAAATGAAGGCAGAAATAAAGATGTTCTTTGAAACCAATGAGAACAAAGACACAACATACCAGAATCTCTGGGACACATTCAAAGCAGTGTGTAGAGGGAAATTTATAGCACTAAATGCCCACAAGAGAAAGCAGGAAAGATCCAAAATTGACACCCTAACATCACAATTAAAAGAACTAGAAAAGCAAGAGCAAACACATTCAAAAGCTAGCAGGCGGGAATCCTTTAAAAAGCAGCAGAGGGATTTTCCCTTATCACAAGGCAATTTTTGAAGGCTGCTTAGATGAAGTTTCTTCACAGATGTGTTTTGAAATTTTGTAATAGTTGAAGTAGGTAGAAATGGAAATAGTTGAAGTAGCTAGAATTCCAGGGAAGAAGACAGACACTGATTATTGACTAACCTTTTGACTAAATATTTAATGAGGACCTATAATTATTACCAAATTAATTACATTACATATTTGTAATCCTTAAATTTACCTAAAAAACTTTATGTCCCAATATATAATATAAATAACATAGACTATCTAGAAATGGATAGTCTACTAGGATTGCTGATATACAGAACAAATGTTATACCCTCAAAGGAGTGCTCAAATTCATAAAATATTAGAGGTGAAAACTACTTCTACATTATCAGGCCTCCAAAGCCTACCATATTTTCTAGTACAAATACTTTATGATGGATCACCCATTTAAATGAATAAAGGAAAAAATGAGCTTATTGTAATAATTAAAATACCAACTCAGTTCCCTTATATTTTAAAATACTTTTCAAGGATTACAGAGCCCAAAGATATATATACATATAAAATATATATTACTGAGTCCAAAGAGTCCAAAGATATATATGTAAAGTATATATATATATATATACACATATATATAAGATATACATATATACTTTTATATTGTTAGCGTGCCAAAGTGAATAACTTCATCAGACACTTTCCTGGGATTTTTTTTTTTTTATTTGGAGGAAGATAAGGGATATTTCAAATCTGGTGAGGAGAAGAAGGATAGGAATCTGGAGGAGGAAGAAGTATATATAAAGGGAATTTTGTCTCTGTTTTGTCTATTTTATTCTGTTTTGGTCAACTTGTAACTTCCATCAATGTTTTGAGGGTATTGATTGAATTGTGAATGTAAAAACTAAAAGTAGAGGTTCCTCTTCAAAGACTTTCCTCCCCAACTAATTAGGAATAAATAGTAACTTCTCTTAGAAACAAATTTTGTTTAAAGACCTGCCCTACTAAATATTTGCCCTGGCATGCTTAAACTGATCCAAGCAAGCATCAGGTCATAGCCTGTTCCTCTTTCTTATTTAAAAGTGTTTTTACCTTTCTCAGCATTCCACAAGTTACTTCTTGCTTCCTTTGTTCTCCTCTGCCTTTGCCTCTTTTAAAAACTTCTGAGTTGCTAGCCAATCTGGACAAATATAGAATGTGAGGTCGTGTTCCAGCCAATGGAAACCGGACAGAGCAGTTGTCAGGTTATAAATGACCCTGTCTCCTTTGTTCGGTGTGCTCTCGTGGAAAAACTGCTGGCGAGTGTACCCTTTCTGGAGGAAGTAAAAATGACTTTACTAAATAAATTCAATTTGTGTTCAAGAGCTGTTTCTTTATGGCACCAGGGAACAAGCATTTCAAACAGTGGAGAAACACAGTGGGCTTCCAGACTATATTTAAATAAATTATACTTTGGTTTATATTTCTACTTGCATATTATGTACTGTCCAGTGTTATCTTGATAACAAAAATCTAGAGAAATTGTTTTTCTTGAAAGAGAAGGCTTATGATAATATTTGCTTCCATGTATTTTTAAAAACCAATCTTCATTGGGAACAGTGACATTTCAAAGTTGAAGCATTGACTTTTCCAGGACAGAAAATAAATTGAATGAAGAAGGTATTTAGTATCTACTCTCTCTTCTCTAAAACCACATCACCTTCTTTCCTCCAAATCTCTGCTCTGTTCCAGGAATGTGGGGTTTTTGAATATCAGGATAATGAAAACTCTACCGGGGATTACAAACATGATCTGGTTCAATGACAACACTTCAAACCACCCCAGTTATAAAATGTTTTCTTGTTTTCATGATTCTAATATTTAGCTTGAATTTTGAAAACAAACAATTGTGTAGTAATACTGTACCCCACCCTCATCTTATTTAAATGTAACCTCAGAAACTCTGAATGTTCTAGGGGTGCTTTCAATAAATTAGTGGAAGAAAATTAGAAAGGCGGATATTAAAGAGATAACCAATTTTCAAAGAACATTCATTCCTGTTTATTAGTGTATGTCAGGACTAAATGTTATAAGGACACATCAAGGTAGCAACAGATTATTTAGAAGTTATAAGTGTTTTCTTTTACTTTTTATAATCTCAAATATATGGGAGAAATTTTGCAGAGAATTGGAGCAAACAAAGTATTAATAAATAACATCTATATAAATATATATAATGAATATGGAATGCATAAACTACATATTAATAAGATATTACAGGATGGTGGTGGTGTAGGACTTCATATCATAAAATTCGAAGAGCAGTCAAATATATCTTAAATGTTGAGTGATACACAACGTAAAAAATGGGCCTCAGTATTTATTGAAAATTAAAAAATGAAATTTAATATTTAAATAGATCCATAACTCTTACATTTACCTTCATTGAATTGGAAAAATTAATCACAATGATGCCAAAGCTAAACAAGGTTTGTATTTGAAGAATGCTATAGCAAGGTGTCATGTTCATAAGCATATTTGAGAATCATAACAACCCTATGAAGTGGTCATTAAAATTTGGAAGCAAAGCGTTGAAGTGGCTTATTAAGAAACAACAAACAGAATGTATCAGATAAGAAATATTTAATTTTGCCTAAAATATTCCATAACATCACTTAGCACAGCATAAATTAATTCCTTTATTTTTTGCAAGTAGACCATTTCACACTTGCCCCTTCACCTCAATCATGAAAACCATGCAACTGAATAATAATGTGACTGAGTTCATTCTGCTTGGATTGACACAGGATCCTTTTTGGAAGAAAATAGTGTTTGTTATTTTTTTGCCTCTCTACTTGGGAACACTGTTGGGTAATTTGCTAATCATTATTACTGTCAAGACCAGCCAGGCACTTAAGAACCCAATGTTCTTCTTCCTTTTCTACTTATCCTTATCTGATACTTGCGTCTCTACTTCCATAGTCCCTAGAATGCTTGTGGATGCCCTTCTGAAGAAGACAACTATCTCCTTCAGTGAGTGCATGATCAAAGTCTTTTCAGCCCATTTCTTTGGCTGCCTGGAGATTTTTGTCCTTATCCTCATGGCTGTTGACCACTATGTGGCCATCTATAAGCCCCTGCACTACATGACCATCGTGAGCCACTGGGTATGTGGTGTTTTGATGGCTATGGCCTGGGTGGGATCCTGTGTGCATTCTTCAGTTCAGATTTTTCTTGCCC
Source organism: Nomascus leucogenys (assembly GCF_006542625.1). Taxonomy (NCBI): domain Eukaryota; kingdom Metazoa; phylum Chordata; class Mammalia; order Primates; family Hylobatidae; genus Nomascus; species Nomascus leucogenys. The sequence goes on from NC_044384.1 coordinate 75,019,425, forward strand.
TGAGTTTGCCATTCTGTGGACCCAATGTGATCGATCACTATTTCTGTGACTTGCAGTCCTTGTTGAAACTAGCCTGTTCAGACACCTATGTGGTTAACCTACTCCTGGTTTCCAATAGTGGGGCCATTTGTACAGTGAGTTTTGTCATGCTAATGTTCTCCTATGTCATCATCTTGCATTCTCTGAGAAACCACAGTGCTGAAGTGAGAAAGAAAGCACTTTCCACCTGTGTCTCCCACTTCACTGTTGTCATCTTGTTCTTTGGACCTTGCATATTTATGTACACACACCCTGCAACCACATTCCCCATGGATAAGATGATAGCTGTATTTCATACAGTTGGAACACCTTTGTTCAACCCTGTGATTTATACACTGAGGAATACAGAAGAGAAAAGTGCCATGAGGAAGCTTTGGAGCAAGAAATTGATTGCAGATGACAAAAGATAAATGAAGGTTTCAAATCATTCCTTATAGTTTGGAGTGCCCTAGAAGAAATCAATGAGAATACTATATTTTTATTGTTGATTTAATGTAATCTTGCCTTGGTACATGAGGGTTAGTTTCTTTGGGAAAAGAGACAGTGTGAACAAATAACAACGGTTAATGTTGAGTCAGTTTTATGTGGCAGAAAAGATAGCATGAAGTACAAACTAGTATGTAAAGCTCATTGCCTTCAGTGCTGTTCACTGCTGTGTCTCTGGTGCTTCTGCCTGCTTACTGTCACTTATGGTTTAGGTCTGTAGTTTGCCTGTTCTTCTTCATGTTGACTTCTGCAATTCCCTACTAATAGTTACCCATCTAAATAACAACAGTCCAATAGGATTTTTCCTCTTCTTAACGGTTTTCTTTATTAGACACATTGAATTCTTCATACCTCATGATCAACTTGGTTGTTCTTCCTGACTCAATGGGAAGTACCAAGTACCATATTTCAATAATTGTAGGAGCTTCATCTTGGAAGGGACAATATATATTGCCTAGGAAATCTCCCTTTCAATTTTTTGAGCTGTATGCTGAAATCTTTCCATGAGTTTACCTAGATACTTCTAGAACCATGACAGAAGAGAACCAAGATGGCCAAATAGAAACAGCTTCAGTCTACAGCTCCCAGCATGAGCAATGCAGAAGGTGGGTGATTTCTGCATTTCCATCTGAGGTACCGGGTTCATCTCACTAGGGAGTGTCAAACAGTGGCTGCAAGGCATTAGGTTTAGTGCACCGTGTGCAAGCTGAGCTGAAGCATGGTGAGGCATTGTCTCACTCGGGAAGCACAAGGGATCAGGGAGTTCCCTTTCCTAGTCAAAAAAAGGGGTGACAGATGGCACCTGGAAAATTGGGTCACTCCCACCCTAATACTGCACTTTTCCAATGGGCTTGGAAAATGGCACACCAGGAGATTTTGTCCCACACATGGCTTGGAGGGTCCTATGCACATGGAGTCTCACTGATTGCTAGCACAGCAGTGTGAGATCAAACAGAAAGGTGGCAGCGAGGCTGGGGGAGGGGTGCCCACCATTGCCCAGGCTTGCTTAGGTAAACAAAGCAGCCAGGAAGCTCGAACTGGGTGGAGCCCACCACAGCTCAAGGAGGTCTGCATGCCTCTGTAGACTCCACCTCCAGGGGCAGGGCACAGACAAACAAAAAGTCAGCAGTAACCTCCGAAGACTTAAATGTCCCTGTCTGACAGCTTTGAAGAGAGTAGTGGTTTTCCCAGCACACAGCTGGAGATCTGAGAACGGGCAGACTGCCTCCTAAAGTGGGTTCCTGACCCCTGAGCAGCCTAACTGGGAGGCAGCCCCCAGTAGGGACAGACTGACACCTCACTTGGCCAGGTACTCCTCTGAGACAAAACTTCCAGAGGGATGATCAGACAGCTGAATTTGCGGTTCAGAAAATCCGCTGTTATGCAGCCACCACTGCTGACACCCAGGCAAACAGAATCTGGAGTGGACCTCTAGCAAACTCCAACAGACCTGCAGCTGAGGGTCCTGTCTATTAGAAGGAAAACTAACAAACAGAAAGGGCACCCACACCAAAAACCCATCTGTACCTCATCATCATCAGAGACTAAAAGTAGAAAAAACTACAAAGATGGGGAGAAAAGAGAGCAGAAACACTGGAAACTCTAAAAAGCAGAGTGCCTCTCCTACTCCAAAGGAACTCAGTTCCTCACCAGCAATGGAATAAAGCTGGACAAAGAATGACTTTGACGAGTTGAGAGAAGAAGGCTTCAGATGACCAAACTACTCCGAGCTACAGGAGGAAATTCAAACCAATGACAAAGAAGTTAAAAACTTTGAAAAAACATTAGATAAATGTATAACTAAAATGACAAATGCAGACAAGTGCTTGAAGGGGCTGATGGAGCTGAAAGCCACGTTTTGAGAACTATGTGAAGAATACAGATGCCTCAGTAGCCAATGCAATCAACTGGAAGAAAGGGTATCAGTGATGGAAGATGAAATGAATGAAATGAAGCGAGAAGGGAAGTTTAGAGAAAAAAGAATAAAAAGAAATGAACAAGGCCTCCAAGAAATATGGGACTATGTGAAAAGACCAAACCTACATCTGATTGGTGTACCTGAAAGTGATGAGGAGAATGGAACCAAGCTGGAAAACACTCTGCAAGATATTATCCAACAGAACTTCCCCAATCTAGCAAGGCAGGCCAACATTCAGATTCAGGAAATGCAGAGAATGCCACAAAGATACTCCCCGAGAAGAGCAACCCCAAGACATATAATTGTCAGATTCACTAAAGTTGAAATGAAGGAAAAAATGTTAAGGGCAGCCAGAGAGAAAGGTCGGGTTACCTACAAAGGGAAGCCCATCAGACTAACAGCTGATCTCTCGGCAGAAACTCTACAAGCCAGAAGAGAGTGGGGGCCAATATTCAACATTCTTAAACAAAAGAATTTTCAACCCAGAATTTCATATCCAGCCAAACTAAGCTTCATAAATTAAGGAGAAATAAAATACTTTACGGACAAGCAAATGCTGAGAGATTTTGTCACCACCACGCCTGCCCTAAAAGAGCTCCTGAAGGAAGCACTAAACATGGAAAGGAACAACTGGTACCAGCCACTGCAAAATCATGCCAAATTGTAAAGACCATCAAGGCTAGGAAGAATCTGCATCAACTAACGAGCAAAATAACCAGCTAACATCATAATGACAGGATCAAATTCACACATAACAATATTAACTTTAAATGTAAAAGGGCTAAATGCTACAATTAAAAGACACACACTGGCAAACTGGATAAGGAGTCAAGACCCATCAGTGTGCTGTATTAAGGAAACCCATCTCACCTGCAGAGACACACATATACTCAAAATAAGGGGATGGAGGAAGATCTACCAAGCAAACGGAAAACAAAAAAAAGGCAGGGGTTGCAATCCTAGTCTCTGATAAAATAGACTTTAAAGCAATAAAGATCAAAAGAGACAAAGAAGGCCATTACATAATGGTAAAGGGATCAATTCAACAAGAAGAGCTAACTATCCTAAATATATATGCACCCAACACAGGAGCACCCAGATTCATAAAGCAAGTCCTGAGTGACCTACAAAGGGACTTAAACTCCCACACAATAATAATGGGAGATTTTGACACCCCACTGTCAACATTAGACAGATCAATGAGATAGAAAGTTAACAAGGATATCCAGGAATTGAACTCAACTCTGCACCAAGCAGGCCTAATAGACATTTACTGAACTCTCCACCCCAAATCAACAGAGTACACATTTTTTTCAGCACCACACCACACCTATTCCAAAATTGACCACATAGTTGGAAGTAAAGATCTCCTCAGCAAATGTAAAAGAACAGAAATTATAACAAACTGTCTCTCAGACCACAGTGCAATCAAACTAGAACTCAGGATTAAGAAACTCACTCAAAACCACTCAACTACATGGAAACTGAACAACCTGCTCCTGAATGACTACTGGGTACATAACGAAATGAAGGCAGAAATAAAGATGTTCTTTGAAACAAATGAGAACAAAGACACAACATACCAGAATCTCTGGGACACATTCAAAGCAGTGTGTAGAGGAAAATTTATAGGACTAAATGCCCACAAGAGAAAGCAGGAAAGATCCAAAATTGACACCCTAACATCACAAATAAAAGAACTAGAAAAGCAAGAGCAAACACATTCAAAAGCTAGCAGAAGGCAAGAAATAACTAAAATCAGAGCAGAATTGAAGGAAATAGAGACACAAAAAACTCTTCAAAAAATTAATGAATCCAGGAGCTGGTTTTTTGAAAAGATCAACAAAATTGACAGACCGCTAGCAAGACTAATAAAGAAGAAAAGAGAGAAGAATCAAATAGATGCAATAAAAAACGATAAAGGGGATATCACCACCGATCCCACAGAAATACAATCTACCATCAGAGAATACTACAAACACCTCTATGCAAATAAACTAGAAAATCTAGAAGAAATGGATAAATTTCTCAATAAATACACCCTCACAGGACTAAACTAGGAAGAAGTTGAATCTCTGAATAGACCAATAAACAGGCCCTGAAATTGTGGCAATAATCAATAGCTTACCAATCAAAAAGAGTCCAGGACCTGATGGATTCACAGATGAATTCTACCAGAGGTACAAGGAGGAATTGGTTCCATTCCTTCTGAAACTATTCCAATTGATAGAAAAAGAGGGAATCCTCCCTAACACATTTTATGAGGCCAGTATCATCCTGTTACCAAAGCCTGGCAGAGACACAACAAAAAAAGAGAATTTCAGACCAATATCCTTGATGAACATTGATGCAAAGATCCTCAATAAAATACTGGCAAACTGAATCCAGCAGCACATCAAAAAGCTCATACACCATGATTGAGTGGGCATCATCCCTGGGATGCAAGCCTGGTTCAACATATGCAAATCAATAAATGTAATCCAGCATTTAAACAGAACCAAAGACAAAAACCACATGATTATCTCAATAGATACAGAAAAGGCCTGTGACAAAATTCAACAACACTTCATGCTAACAACTCTCAATAAATTAGGTATTGAAGGGACATATCTCAAAATACTAAGAGCTATCCATGAGAAACTGACAGCCAATATCATACTGAATGGTCAAAAACTAGAAGCATTCCCTTTAGAAACTGGCACAAGACAGGGATACCCTCTCTCACCACTCCTCTTCAACATAGTGTTGGAAGTTCTGGCCAGGGCAATCAGGCAGGGGAAGGAAATAAAGGGTATTCCATTAGGAAAAGAGGGAGTCAAATTGGCCCTGTTTGCAGATGACATGATAGTATATCTAGAAAACCCATTATCTCAGCCCAAAATCTCCTTAAGCTGATAAGCAACTTCAGCAAAGTCTCAGGATACAAAATCAATGTACAAAAATCACAAGCATTCTTGTACACCAATCACAGACAAACAGAGAGCCAAATCATGAGTGAATTCCTATTAACAATTGCTTCAAACAGAATAAAATACCTAGGAATTCAACTTACAAGGCACATGAAGGACCTCTTCAAGGAGAACTACAAACCACTACTCAATGAAATAAAAGAGGATACAAACAAATGGAAGAAGATTCCATGCTCATGGGTTGGAAGAATCAATATCATGAAAATGGTCATACTGCCCAAGGTAATTTATAGATTCAATGCTATCCCCATCAAGCTACCAATGACTTTCTTCACAGAATTGGAAAAAACTACTTTAAAGTTCATGTGGAACCAAAAAAGAACCCGCATTGCCAAGTCAATCCTAAGCCAAAAGAATAAAGCTGGAGGCATCATGCTACCTGACTTCAAACTATACTGCAAGGCTACAGTAACCAAAACAGCATGGTACTGGTACCACAACAGAGACATAGATCAATGGAACAGAACAGAGCCCTCAGAAATAATGCCACATATCTACAACTATCTGATCTTTGACAAACCTGACAAAAATAAGCAATGGGGAAAGTATTCCCTATTTAATAAATGGTGCTGGGAAAACTGGCTAGCCATATGTAGAAAGCTGAAACTGGATCCCTTCCTTACACCTTATACAAAAATTAATTCAAGATGGATTAAAGACTCACATGTTAGACGTAAAACCATAAAAACCCTAGAAGAAAAACTTAGGCAATACCATTCAGGATATAGGCATGGGCAAGGACTGCATGTCTAAAACACCAAAAGCAATGGCAACAAAAGCCAAAATTGACAAATGGGATCTAATTAAACTAAACAGCTTCTGCACAGCAAAAGAAACTACCATCAGAGTGAACAGGTAACTTACAAAATGGGAGAAAATTTTCGCAACCTACTCATCTTACAAAGGGCTAATATCTAGAATCTATAGTGAACTCAAACAAATTTACAAGAAAAAAACAAACAACCCCATCAAAAAGTGGGCAAAGGACATGAACAGACACTTCTCAAAAGAAGACATTTGTGTAGCCAAGAAACACGTGAAAAAATGCTCATCATCACTGGCCATCAGAGAAATGCAAATCAAAATCACAATGAGATACCATCCCACACCAGTTAGAATGGTGATCATTAAAAAGTCAGGAAACAACAGATGATGGAGAGGATGTGGAGAAATAGGAACACTTTTGCACTGTTGGTGGGACTGTAAACTTGTTCAACCATTGTGGAAGTCAGTGTGGCGATTCCTCAGGGATCTAGAACTAGAAATACCATTGGACCCAGCCATCCCATTACTGGGTATATACCCAAAGGACTATAAATCATGCTGCTATAAAGACACATGCACACGTATGTTTATTTTGGCACTATTCACAATAGCAAAGAGTTGGAACCAACCAAAATGTCCAAGAACGATAAACTGGATTAAGAAAATGTGGCACATATACACCATGGAATACTATGCAGCCATAAAAATGATGAGTTTATGTCTTTGTAGGGACATGGATGAAACTGGAAACCATCATTCTCAGTAAACTATAGCAAGGACAAAAAACCAAACACCGCATGTCCTCACTCACAGGTGGGAATTTAACAATGATAACACATGGACACAGGAAGGGGAACATCACACTCCGGGGACTGTTGTGGGGTGTGGGGAAGGGGGGAGGGGCAGCATTAGGAGACATACCTAATGCTATGTGATGAGTTAATGGGGGCAGCACACCAACATGGCACATGGATACATATGTAACAAACCTGCACATTGTGCACATGTACCCTAAAACTTAAAGTATAATAATAATAATAATAATAAAAGAAAAATACCTATTAAAAACACTTCTCAACCACAAAAAAAAAAGAAAAGGTGTTTGAGGTGACCTGCAAACTGAAATGTTTTCTACATAGTTGAGATTAAGACAAATACATAATTTCATATCCTGATTTTTTCTAGTACATTGTAACACAAGTATCTTACCACGTGATAAAGTTTTTATAAATATAAATTTTTAATAACTGGCAAAAAACAAAGAACCATGATGGAACAAAGAAAGAAAATTTACCCTTCTGAAAGAGTTCTTGATCTTAAGAAGACTCTCACAGTTGGTGTTGTAGTCATATAATTATTCTTTTTGTAAAATCACTTTTTGTTCCTTATTTGATCCCTTCTAATTTTGGGGACTGGTTTGCTTTATTACATTTGGCCTGATTATTTGTATATAGTGCAGCAAGAATAATTTTTTTTTTAACAAATGCTTTTAAATTGGCTTTGATGGAACTTTGTTCCATAGAAGAAATTTCAGGTAAGACTTTTTAAAAGCTGAGGCCAGCCAAGGATTTTTGCCATCAAACATCTGTGAGTTGGATGATCCTCTACTCTTGAGGTTCCAAGATAAACTTGGGGCTTGTCAACCTGTCAGAAAGTGACATTCTTTACTTACCGCATGTTAAGAACCCTATAGAGGGACTATGTGGACAAAGGTGGTATAAGGCCAATTTCCCAAGGGGCTTTATTTGCTCCATAAGTTAAAGTTGATTCTTTAGAGAACCACACAACATTCCAGTTAAAGCCTTGGTAAAATAACCAGTTTCTCCAATCGTGTCCTGTTATAAATGAAAACAGGTTCTTATTGCATTTATGCAAATAACTGTACTGCCATAAGTTAAGACTACTCACAAATAGTTTCCAAATTCTGGAGAAATTAGGTAGAGAGGAACAAATATGCTCCAAATTTGTTCATAGGAGTATACTAAAATGTTAAAAGCTGTTACTAGCTCAAAATAAAATTTTTAAGACTCTAAAAGACAAAACACAGGATTAGCAAACATTTTAAGCATAAAGTCTAATAGATTAGTTCAGTCCATGTAGTTAATTCCTGTTCTGCTTCATACTCATTAATATTTTAGCTCTCCATGATTCCTGAAAGTTTTTCCTCTATTCTGATGTCACAATTTCCAAAGTTACTAGAAAACCGCATTCACTAGCACCTGTTAGAGTTTTATAGTTGATTATAAAATCACCTTTTAAAGAGGACCAACACAAGACAACAAGTGTTCATGGATGAAAAAAAGTTTTAAGGCAGCCATTAGTCAAACATATAATTGACAAGAAAATTTGTTACCTCTTTGGCACATGGTAATTTTGACATAATAATTGTTTGTATTACAGATAATATACACTAATTCATATCAGAATTACAGGACTTTGCCATAATTTTAGATCACATACCAATAACATATTGATATTAATACAGCCCAAAGAAAAGCAAACACCATTTCATATTTGACAATGCTTCCTGCATAATTTTTATACCAAATAAGCCAAATATATCAGTTTTGGACTTTAGGGAAATGAATATCTTAAAAAATTACTCAGATCAAGAAAAGATAATTTATAATTTTATTTTGGAATGTTCATCAAATATAAAAGTTTAAAAAATTTCATATCACAAAATAGGATTACAGGTCATTGTAAATTCTGTAAATTCATTCATTTTACCAAGGTGATAACTCAATAATTTCCAAAAAAAGCAAAAACCTTCATTGTATGAGAGAGAAGACTTAATTTTCCTAACAAGAATCCCTAATAAAAACAACATGAAGCCAATTAAATTTGTTTTACAAAATTTTGTAAACAGTCTATAAAATTTAATCTTGATTATAAACTATAACTCCCATAAGTTTTTAATAACCTTTATTACCTTTATTAAAAAGTTGGCTAATCCTTCAAGAAAACCTTGTTAATTTGACGCAGGGATCCATATGCTGTTCTTGCATGAGTGTGCCTTTGACATTAATGACTGATTTATAGAGAACCTCAACCTATTTGGTCTCTGAAAATCAGCCCTTAAAATCTCACATGCCCACCTCTTCCAAGAAAGTCCCTGGGCTTTTGGAGTTGAATGAGTTTAATTTCTGGCCCTGTGTCTTAGGAATGCAGTTTATTTTGATTGGTATCTTCTATGAGACCTGAAGATGAGGCTTTAATTGCTGTCATTGTTTAAGATTTAGCATATCTTGGTGTTCTTTTTAGACTCAGGAGTCAAAGCCCTGTAACTCAATGTTGAAAGGACTTTAGAAGCTTATACAGGAAGATACATGGTTGTAATAACCTTAATTAAAAAAATTATCCCAGCTTTGTTTATAAGCAAGCCAAAACTTAATAATTATATGACAAATTGATCTATTAACTTTTTAAAAATAAATCCTCTTATTGTGATTTGCACTGACTATTCATGACATACTTGATATTTCTTGTTTGTCCTGAATATCCCTCCTTCTTAAACAACCAGTCATTTTATTTTAGGACTAAATTTAGCATGTAAGATTCTTTGTTATATAAAATTACTTCTCTTTAAGTTTTCTTAACACACAAACACACATACACAAATCACAAAATATCTCTTTATTTTTATAACTTTCTTTACATCTTTCTTTTTTCCTGCTTCCTTTATGTTGGAGTGATGAGACCCACCACCATGTCATGGGGGCTACCAAGTCTGGCGGAGTCAAAGAAATGAGACAGGACAAGTTAAGACTACATAGGATGGGTCCAGGGGGCCAACGTCAGTTTGGAGGCTGTGAAGACCCCAAGCTCTGGGAGCACACAATATTTATTGGTAATCAAACAAAGAAGCATGTGGTGAGTACGTGCAGATGTGGGGGAAAACAAGTGAGAGGATATGAGGATAGAAAGGCTGTGGTGCATCAAGCATAGCTGTGATGGTTAGGCATATTCTCTGCTACTTGAGATAAGGGAGTACAGGTTCTTCTATATCAAGATACAATCAATTTACGATCTTGGGAGAGCATGGAGCAAGGGTCCAGTGAGTTTGGACACATTCCAGAGGCTACAAGGGGTTTTATGCCCTGTGCCCTGGGCTTTCTTCAAGCTACAAGGGGTTTTATGCCCTGGGATTAGACTGTAGTGTGGAAGGGCAGCCTTCCACCTTTTGGCACAGAGCTTGGTGTTCCACAGGCCACAAGAGGTTTTAGACCCTGGACCCAGGACATATTCCAAGACACTTTTACATTATGTCAGACAAGCGAGCCCTGCCTTGTTTTATACATAACCTTGAAATAATCTTTGAATTAGACAAAACTGGTTCTTCTTTTTTTTAAAAGGACACAAATTTTTTTGGCAAGAATGTTTTCCTACAATATGTATTTATTGTAAAATACTCAAATAATAAAATATCTATTATTTAATTTAACTTTAGATTCTAAATTATGACAAATTTGTCTACAAGTATTTATCCCATTACATTCACATAATTATTTTGTTTACCTAGATTATTTATGAAAACTGTCATAGTCATGGTTTATGGTGATTTATGAAATCACCATTGCAAAATTATAACTGAGACAGTGAAAAACATATTACCTAATTGACTCTACCTTGCTTCTAACATCTAAGCTGTCCTTGTTTATTTCTGGACTTTGAATGGAACTTAGTTTATAGTTTAGTTTTGAAACAAAGACAATAACGGTATTTTCCCAAAACAAGTCCCCTTACTGTCTGTGGACTAGACTGCCTAAAGCCACAAGATTAAAAGTTATAATAATTTTACAGGATAATTCAAGATGTAAGTATTTTCATTAAACCAATATCAGTGTCTTATTTTTTAAATATTACACAGCAAAGATCATTCTCTCTTGGGCTGGATTTATATAGTTTTGTTATCTCTGTGCCAAATTTTGACACCTTATAGTATTTGGCAGGAATAAGTATGAAATTGTTTGATTAATAAATGCAAACAAAATATGTATGCTGGAAATTCTTAATACATTTCTAATATTACTTTACCAATAATTTAAAAAGTAGCTTACTTACTAAAGATTTTACTTAAGTTACATGAACTTGAAAAAGCATTTGACTAGTTTTCTTTTTTCCCGATAAAGTATTTGATTTACATGCTTTTATTTTCTTTAAGCCAATTAATTAGAACAATTTTATGTAATTTTGGTAGTGAAACTGTGTACACAGTAGATAAATACATAGATGTATTAGGCATGCCAATGGAAGTATATTTTGTAGATTCATAAAGAGCTTTTTTTTTATCTTAGACCTTTAGATTCTTGATAACCTTTTTTAATACCCTAGGCAAGTGTTATCTAAACAACTCAGGTGAAAATTAAACAGCAAAATTTACATCAGGTACAGAGAAAACACGTTTGGTGGTGCTACAGGGAGATGCTTTTATTTTTCTTTGAGCCAAATCAAACATAAAATTGTAGAAATCTATTATAGTATGTTATTAGGAGACCAATTTTATTTAGATAGGGACTACTTATCTTTAACTGGATCTTTGAGATCTGGGCAGAGCCCACACTGAATTCTGGGTCTCCAAAAAAAGGGAGAATTATTTTGAGGTTAGAGCACATGATGCTTTTAGAGTGCACTTAAAAAAAAATTTAACAGATATTTAGACATTTTTGATTGTGTAAATTATACTCTTCCTTAAAAACCCAAGAGCAGCCTTTGTTGCAATAACTATTTCAGCCAAAAATATAAGGTAAAAACAGAATTCAGTTAACTAAGAACTAAAAAAAAAAAAAATTGCTCCAAAAAAAGAAAAAAATAAAAGACAAGGTCTTAAGAGAGAAAAACAAACAAAAACAAAAACATGAAGGCCTTTTAAATAAAAACATGCACACATGCACACACACATCTTGGATGCTAGCCTTTTAACTAAGCTGACTTTTAACCATTGAGCTCCTGAAAAAAAACTTTTAAAATTTCATTACTATATTTCAACTAGGACAAAATGCTGCTATTTCAGAAGTACAGCCATTGCTTTTTCAGTTCAGTCTGGCTGGCAAAAAGGTGGCCTTGCTATGTAAATAAAGCCCCTTTAGTAGTTAAAATAAAAAATATTTTCTCTTTTTTTTTTTTTTGCCTTTTTAGTGGTTGTTTTCCTCCTGCTTCAAAGGCCTTCTTCCCCATAATTTAGAGTTCTCCTTTAGATATGACCAAGATGGGACATGTGTCAGATCCAAAGTGTGCTGCTTGAAGACGTAGTTTTTCAGGGCCATTACCCCGAACCAGTTTGGTCCACCTATTTCATGGGTACCTGGCACAGTGTGTCAGAGACTTAAGGTGCAGGAGGGGTCAGTTCCTTACATGCACTTGCCAGCTGAGATTAGACCCTAAGGGTGTTCTAAGTGGGAAATCTATTTAGAACCACTGCACATCTTAGGAAACATTCTTCCCAGACACCCTCACACAATTCTCAGTTACCTGAGAATGCCCCAAAGGCTGAGGGGAACAAGGTGCTCTTATTTCCTCCCAGTAGAACATTTTACACTCATGAGCTAGAGGGTTTGGAGTTGGTCAAATCCAATAAGGCAAAGGACTGAAACACACCCCAAAATCCTCACAAGACCGAAACAAACAACAAAACAGTCACACAAAACTAACAATGATCACATAAATTACATGATTTTTGAGTGCTCTAAGTGTAAGCAGAAATTAACAACAGTTGGTTGTTAATTCTAACTCTAGTTGCTTAAAAGTAATTTGCAAGACAGAATCCCAAACCAGTTTCTTACGTAATGATGGGTGTCAGGCTGTAGACTGCTCTCTACCATCCTAGAAGCAGGAAAACAAGCACACACACACACAAACAAACAAACAAACAAACAAACAAAAAAACCCTTATCTTCCCTGTTGGAAGTGAGCTCAAACTCCATAAAGGAGTTACCTCCCTTCCACCATTAGGGAAGCAGGAAGACTTGCCTTTCTTGCTGGAAGTGAAAGATTTTCCCCAAGGCCTGAAAACTTGGGGGGATGAATAACTCCTCCTTTCTCATGCCCAGTCCCAAAGCACAAGGCTACTTGTGCCAGCAGCATCCACCAGCAAGATAGCAGAAGCAGAAGAGAGCCACCAGAAAGACATGTACCCTGGCCGGAAGACACCTACCCTGGCCAAAGATAGGTACTCCTGAAGATTGGGAAAGAGGCCGTCCAGGTACTGCGTAGAAGTTTTGTCAGACTGGGACACTTCCTGTTTACAGGAGGTTATAAAACCCCTGCCCTGTCCTAACCTGGGGCTGACACCATTTTAGGACTCAGCCCACCTGCACCCAGGTGCTCATTAACAGAGCATGTTGCTGCACACCGCCTTGTGTTGTCTTTGGCATGCTCTCTGGCTTCAAACTGATACAAGAACCTTTCAACTGGTGCTGAAACCCGGGAGGGGCTCAGGTCTACATCGCCCATGGACCTACCCCTCCACAGCAGACAGCAGGCCACAGCAGGTGGACAAAGGAAGCTTCTCAGCCTCCAGTCGCCTCTCTGTGCATGCACATCGGTTACTCATCTCACCTACCAGTAAGTTTCCAGGGAGGCTGGTTAACAGGGAAAAATCCACACAGCCTCTCTTGGTTTATCTGGTCTGAAAATCCAATGTTGGTCCAAAAAGGCTCCGGCATGTGCCAGGCACTGGCTGATCATCTGGTCTTAGGGGGAAGCCTCTAAGCCATTTGATCCCATTCCAGGAATGAAACAAAGCAGTGGTGATGATTACTCCTTTTATCGTCTCCCTCTGGTCATCCAGGATGGTCTCCTTTTCTCTGTCCTCTTGAGCCTACCCTCTGTTGTGGGAAATTTCCAATCTTCCATTCCAAAGGACAGCCCTCAAGGCTGCCTCATAAATACCTGCAAACCTTAGGCCCCAGGCAAGATATCTGCCCTCAGCGCCTTGTCTTTTTTTGCAATACAGCTGGGACGAGTACAAATTAGATAATGGGTCCAAATGGCCCACAAATGGAAGACTCAATTTTACAGTTTTAACTGATTTAAGCAATTATTGCTGATGCCTGGAGAAATGGGGAGAAATTCCTTATGTCCAGTCCTTTTTGCACTGAGACCTCAGCCCAACCTCTGCAGTTCTTGTTCACCTGTTCAAATACTCTTCCTCCATTCCCATCACCCAGATGGCCTTTTTCTTCCTGATTCTACCTCTTTTTTCTCGTTTGATCCAGCTGACTGATCTCCACCCCTCCCAGCCTCTACCTCTTCCTTCTGAACCATATTCTTCAACCCCCAAGCCTCCTCTTTATCTTCCCAGCCACCATCTTCTCAGCCACCATCTTCCCAGCTGGCATCACCTCCAAAGGTACCCACTTCTTTTCCTATGCCATCCTATCCTCAGGACAACTCTAGCATTGCCTGTATCCATTCTCCTTTCTCACCACCATCTCCTGATGCCTGTAAACCCATCCTGACACCTTACACCCAATCTATCCTCCAGTGCCTATCAAGTCCCCTTCCCCCTTCAAACCCTCAGAGGAACAATTTCTGGCTTCTTCCTTCTCTCCCATTCATACTTGCTCAGGTGCCATCCTTGGACCAGGCCCTACCCTTACTTCAGAGCCGGTGCTAGAGTTACCTCCTTCAGGAAGTAACAGGAGCAGAAGGTATTGTTAGAGTTCATGTCACCTTCTCCCTCACTGACCTCTCTCAAATTAACAAAATACTTGGTTCTTTTCCAGAAGACTCTTGCTCTTATATTGGGGAGTTTCTCTACCTTACCCAGTCTTATGAACTAAGCTGGCATGACCTCTATGTTATCCTCTCTTCCACCCTCACCCCAGAAGACTGAGACTGTATCTGGACCCTAGCTCAGGAACATGCTGATACCATTCATCACCAGGCTCCTGCCCAGCCTACTGGGCTCAAACCAGGACCCCCACTGGGATTATCAAGACAGGGCCCATGGATGCTGCCATCAAGACCACACAATTGTGTGACTCCTTGCAGGACTCAAAAAGGGTGCCCATAAAGAAGTCAACTATGAAAAACTTTCTGAAACCACCCAAGGTCCTGACGAAGACCCAGCCCCTTTTCTCTCTCATTTAACTGAAGCCATGAGAAACTATACCAACCTAGATACAGCCAGCCTAGAAGGAATCATTATCTTAAACCTTAGGTTCATCTCCCAATCCAATCCTGATATTTGGTGCCAGCTTCAGAAGCTTGATGATGGCCCTCAAACCCCACATTGAGACCTTCTTAATTTAGCTTTCAAAGTCTAACTATCATGATGAGGACAGTAAAAGGCAAAACAGGCAGAATTTAAAATGCTTGCCTCCACCATCAGGGTCTCTGCAGGCCCACGGGGCCACAGCTCCACATGGAAGCCTCCTAGCAATCCACCTCCACCTGGTACCTGTTTCAAGTGTGGCAATGAAGGCCACTGGTCCAGACAATGCCCACATCCAGGTAAGCCCTCCATGCCCCCTCTGCGGAGGACCCCACTGCAAGTTGGACAGTGAGTGGCCCCCACAAGGACCACCCCCATCCCTTCCTGATCTGGCCAAAACTTCCAACTAGCATCTTATCTGCCTTGCTGCTGAAGACTGATGGTGCCCTGAAACAGATGTTCCAACAACTACCATTGCCTCATCCAAGCCAAGGGTAACCCTCATGGTGGCAGGTAGGCCAGTATGTTTTTTTAATTAATACCAGGGGAAACTACTCTGCTTTAGCTAGTTTTTCAGAACCTACTCAGTACTCCTAATTCTCTGTTGTGGGAATTGACGGACAACTCTCCAAAACCCGAGCCACGCCTCCACTCTTCTGCTCCTTTCACAACTTTTTCTTCACTCATTATTTCTTAGCCCTACCCTTATGTCCAACTCCACTCCTAAGCAGAGACATCCTTTCAAAACTCCACATTACTCTCCACTTCCATGTTCCCAATAGTACCCAATGCATCAACCCAGACCCCTCTGGGGCTTATAACTTTCTTCTACTCCTCCAACCTCCCACCTTAAAACATGCAACTTTTCCTTATCTCCTATCCATAGTTAACACCACTGTTTCAGATACCTACACACCCTCAGTCACCAAACACCACACCCCCATCCACATTACCCTTAAAGTCTCCACCCAGTTCCTATCACAGAAGCAGTATCCAATCCCCCAAGCAGCTCTTGTAGGCCTAAAGCCTATCATTTCTTGCCTCCTTTCCAGTCACCTACTCTGCTCAACAGACTCCCCTTTTAACACACCAATTCTACCTGTCAAAAAGCCAGATGAAACTTATTTTTTAGTCCAGGACCTTGGGTTCATTAGCTAAGCTGTACTCCCAGTATGTCCAGTAGTTCCTAACCCATACACTTTACTTTCCATGATTCTCTCCAATACCAACCATTTTTCTGTCCTAGACATAAAGGATGATGCCTTTTTCACAATTCATTTACACCCTGATTCCCAAAACTTCTTTGCCTTTACATGGGAAAACACCAACACCCACCTTTCATGTCAGCTCACCTGGTGTGCACTATTTCAAAGTTTCAGAGCCAGCCTCTACCATTTTGGGCAGGCCCTTGCTTGTGACCTCTGTACCTTATCCCTAAAACTCTCTCCTCTCCAATATGTTAATGACCTGCTCCTGTGTAGCCCCTCTCAAAGAGACTGCAATGTCCATTCTATCTTTCTATTAAACTTCTTGGAAGAACAGGGGTATCGGGTCTCCCCTAAGAAAGCACAAATATGCACCCCCTCAGTCACCTATCTAGACCTAGCTCTTACCCCATGGACCTAAGTCTCACAACTAACTGCATATCCCTCCTCCAGTACCTCCTGCCTCCACAAAATAAGCAAGAACTTCTCTCTTTTCTAAGACTGGTAGGATATTTTAGGCTCTGGGTTCCCTCCTTCACTCTACTTGCCAAACCATTATACCAAGCTGCTAAAGGCCCTCTCCAAGAGCCTTTAAACCACACACAGCCTATTACCCAACCTTTCCATCTACTCCAGAAGGCTCTCATCTCAGTCCCCATCCTCACTGTTCCAGACATCACCAATCCTTTCTCTCTATATACTGACAAACAGCATGGAGTTTCACTGAGTTTTCTAACCCAGTCTAAGGGACCCACCCTCCAGGTTGTTGCCTACCTCTCTAAATAGCTTGAAGCCACAGTGTCAGATGGCCTGCCTGTCTCTAATCATTAGCTGCAGCTGCTGTCCTCATCCTTGAAAGCCTAAAACTATCTCTCCTTGCCAACCTAACAGTTTATTCAACCCATAAAATCAAAGACATGTAAGCTCACCTCAGGTACTAACGCTTATCTCCGCCCCATGGCTCCTCCAACTGTATCCTCTATTCATAGAAACTCCCCAAATCACCATGCTAACCCGCTCCCATCCAAACCTGGCCACACTCTTAACTGAAGCTACAACCACCCAAGACCATACACACTTCCGTGTGAACACTGTTCTTATGCTTTTTCCAAATTTAACAGACCAACCCCTCTCAGATATCTCCTTTATTTGGTTTATAGATTATCTACTCCTACTGTATCTGCCACTCAGTATCACCCCAGGGCTCCCTCCAGCTGCCACCTTTTCCTACTCACCAAGCCTGGGGCCAGGTACCCGGGCAAGATTGACAAGTAGACTTCACTGATGTGCTGCCTAATAAATGGCTCCTTTATCTTCTAGTCTTTGTCTGTACTTTCTTTGGGTAGGTAGACGTGTTCCCAACAACTTCAAAAGGTGCAAAAGTTATCACACAAACTCTCATCGTGTACATAATTCCCCATTTTGGACTCCCAACATGCATCCAATACAAAAATGGGCCCACCTTTTATCAGCCTAATTACCCAAGGCATCTCTACATCCCTGGGAATAAAATCGGTTCTCCACACACCCTACAGGCCTCAATCTTCAGGCAAAGTTGGAAAGGTCAACTCTGTCCTTGAAGCTCAACTCACCAAGCTAGCGCTAGAAACCCACCAGTTATGGACAAAAAATCTCCCTTTCACCCTCCTGAGACTTTGTGCAACACCAAAAACACCCTCTTTTTATTGTCCCTTTGAAATAATGTGTGGCCAAGATTTTGTCTTAGGGCCTTCACCCTCACCATACTTTGAGCCACTCAGAAATTACCTCCCCTCCTTAATCCAGACATGGTCTTTCACTCTTGAGGCAGCAAATGAGGCCATGCCTCTCCCTGTTGACACCTCCTTGTCCTCTCAACATAACTGTCTTGCAGGCACAGACATGTTTATTTGCCAACTCAACACTCACCAAAAGCTACAACTGAAGTGGGCAGGCCCCTACACTGTGATACTCAGCACACCAACTGCAGTGAGAGTCTAAGGACTCCCCCACTGAGTCCATCACACCAGGGTCCAGCTCATCTCCAAGGTTACTCCTTCCTCCAAAACATTAACAGTGGGTAACACTCTCAGAGTCCCTGTATATAATAACCTAAACAAAGAAAAAATGATCCCTAAAGGTAGGAGGAAGCCAAAGATGGCAAAAGGATGAATGGCCTTCACAATGGATTATTGAATATTATTGTCCTGCCACTTGGGCTGAGGATGGCTCATGAGGTTGTTGCACTTCCATATATATGCTAAAGAGAATAATTACAGGCAGTTCTAGAGATAATCACTAACCAAACCACCTCGGCCCTGGAAATGCTCACGCAACAACAAAACCAAATGGGCACGGTAATTTATCAAAACAGGCTAGCTCTAGACTACTTATTAGCAGAAGAAGATGGGGTCTGTGATAAATTTAATATCTCTAATTGCTGTCTTAACATAGACGATAACAGAAAAGTGGTTCTATATATCACTTTAAACATCAGAAAAGTAGCCCATGTACCAGTCCAAACCTGGAAGGGTTGGGACCCAGCAAATCTTCTAGGAAGGTGGTTCTCTAATTTAGGAGGATTTAAAATGCTGGTAGTGACAGTAATCTTCATCAACGGGTTCCTCCTTTTTCTCCCCTGTGTTATCCCACTAATAATAAAAGCCATTAAAACTCTTGTTGAAATTACATTTAACTGCAAGACAATCCAGATGACGCTCCTCCTGCAACGACACAATGGACACCAACTGGTCTCTCAAGAATACCCCCAAAATTAAATTTTTCTTTTTCCAAGGTGTCCACACCACCCCATGTCATGCCTGAAGTAGTTGTTGAGAAAGTTATTCCTTTTCCCTTTTCTATAACCAAATAGACAGGAATGAAAGATTCTCCCCAAGGCCTGAAAACTTGAGGGGATGAATAACTCCTCCCTTCTCAGGCCCAACTCCTCCCTTCACCTGCACCAGCAAGATGGCAGAAACAGGAAGAGAGTTACCTGGAACACAGGTACCCTGGCCAGAAGACACCTACCCTGTCTGGAAGACACGTACCCCTGAAGATCGGGAAGCAGGCCGTCTGGGTACTACGTAGCAGTTACATCAGACTGGGACACTTCCTGTTTACAGGAGATTATAAAACCGCTACCTTGTCCTCACTTGGGGCTGATGCCACTTTAGGCCTCAGCCTGCCTGCACTCAGGCACTCATTAAAAGAGCATGTTGCTTCACATTGCCTTGTATTGTCTGTTGGCGCGCTCTCGGGGTTTGAACGGATACAAGAACCTTTCAGGAAGCAAGTGAAACTCCAACAGAAGAAGAGTTTTACAGCAAAATAAACTTTAGATCTCAACCAAATTTTGGGAAGTCAGGAATTCCCTGGAGGGGGTGCTCTCAGGCTCAGCAAATTGTCCTATTGGTTTGACCCATAAAGTTAGCTTATGCTGGGACCAAGCTCCAATAGGAGATTTGTCAAAGGTCAGGGAATCTCCACTCAGAATCCTTCTGTGGTCACCAAAAATGTGAACCCCCCAAATTTGAGATAGATCTCAGTTCATTTAGAAAGTTTATTTTGCCAAGGTTGAGAACGTGCACCCATGACACAGAATCAGAAAGTCCTGATGACGTGTGCCCAAGGTGGCTGGGACACAGCTTAGTTTTATACATTTTAGGGAGACATAAGACATCAATCAACGTTTGAGTTTCTGATTAGCTTTTTCGAAGGATGCAATCAGATATGCATCTATCTCAGTGAGCAGAGGGGTAACTTTGAATAGAATGAAAGGCAGATTTGCCCTGAGCACTTTGCAGTGTGAAGGGCCCCAAGATGTTTTTATTTCACAAGTGTGTAAGAGGATAAGTGAAAATCTACACAATGAGCTATGGGGCCCTTTCCTCTTGCAGTTCCCAGGATGTCAGCAGCCAGCACACATTACAACTTCATTGATTTTTCACTACCATGCACATATCATAATAGATGGAGGATTTTTTGGAAGAAAAGAGATGATCTATGTACTGTCTGATAGCTCAAAAATTAAGCCAAAAAATATACAAACACTACCCACACATTTGGAGATTCCAAATAACTATTTTTCAAATTTCCTCATCTTTAAACATAAGTAGAAAGTTTTTGCTTTCAGGTATGATGGCAGGACTAGTGAATGGGAAGACAGATCAATAGAAATCTGCCTTCAAATGAAAGCAAAGTAAAACCGATAGTCTACACATTTGGGTGTAGCATCTCTCGTACTTTCTTTAACTGTTCAGTTTTGACACTAAGTTTGCAAAATTAAGACCTTGTTGTTGACCAGATTTATCTGTCCACGTCTTCGTGGGGTTTGCAATCATCTATTAATACCTAGTTAGTAATCTGTTAATACTTTTATAATACTAAAAGTTCTCACCTTACCCTTTATCCCAAACAACCAGACATTGTATTTCTGCCTACTATTTATCGTGCAATTCTGCAAGGCTTCTTTGGTGAACATCCGTGTTTCACATGGATATTATCATGAAAGAATGGCAGGCAGCATTTAGTTGTTTTATTTCTTGAATGCCATAATAAAATTGTAATTGGCATTTTAGAGATAATGAATAATGCAATGGATCCAGTCAGTCTCATTGCATTATTAAAAACAAGACTGATCATATTTTGATAAAAGCTGATCAGTAATAAGGGCCCTTGTAGACTCCAGGAAAAATTAGAAATTCATTAGTAGCTCAGATTTGGGAAGAGCAGACTTCTGTCATCTCTGGTATTCTCTGAGCTGGGACGTGATTTTTTGTAGTAACTCACTTTTTATTTACTATTTACTATCTGTTCTCCCAAAATATCTGCTTTCACGTAGGTTTCAGTTTTTAAGACGCAGATTCTCTTTCCAATATTCTATAAGCTTCTTCTTCCTCCTTCCAGCCTGTTCAGAATTCCAAGAGGAACCCTGAGCAGACCTGCTTTTGAATTGGGTGAACTAAATTTACATGGACAATCTGTGGACTAACTGTGCAAATTCAGATGCCAATGCTACTTCAGTCTGCCATGATTTAGAAGAAATAGGTAAAAGGGTAATAAGATCCAAAATACAGCAACCTATGATGTTTGGTCAGCATCAACTGTAACTAATAGCCAAGCATACTGAAAAAAAAAGATAAAAACATTTTATTAGCTGATTTTATCAGCTAAAGTATGTCTAGACATTTTAATCAATTACTTGTTTTCCGAGGTTAATTCATTCTTCTTTGAGTTTCCAAATTCCTTTTCTTCAAACTCTTCTACAATTATTTTCTATTGAGTTAAACAGCTCCGAAATCAAATATTCTAGATTCAAAATTTAAAAAATATTAAAAAAAATTTTTTTGAGACAGGGTCTTTCTTTATTGTCCAGGCTGCAGTGCAGTGGTAGGATCTCAGCTCACTGCAACCTCAGCCTCCTGGGCTTGAGCGATTCTCCCACCTCAGCCACCCAAGTAGCTGGGAGTACAGTTGTGTGCCACCACATCTGGCTAATTTTTTTATTTTTGTTTTTTGTGGAGATGGAGTTTTGCCATGTTGCCCAGTCTGGTCTGGAACCCCTACGCTCAAGTGAACCACATTCTTTGGCCTCCCAAAGTGCTGGGATTACAAATATGAGCCATGGCACCTGGCAACAACAACAACAACAACAACAACATAAACTTATGTATTGAGTTTGAGAAAATTATTTTGAAATTTCCTCTCTAAACTTTTTAATTTTTCCCCAAAACGGATGCTGTTGTACTGTGACCAATACTTTTTAAGAGACTTCACAGAGGTTCCTAAGGCTTCAATGTACTTATTCCAAGTTAAATTAATCCTTCATTTCTAAAACACATTCTTCTCCAGAAGAGCAGAGGATATGTCTGGGTGCAAGGTGTTAACTGCTAGTTTAAGAGTGTTGGCATGTCCATATTTGCTCTGTTCATAGAGAAATTCTCAAGTGGTTCCCTTCAGTTGGGGAGTGATCATACCTTAACACCAGGTGACCAAGGC
The DNA here is from genome assembly GCF_006542625.1 of Nomascus leucogenys. Classification (NCBI taxonomy): domain Eukaryota; kingdom Metazoa; phylum Chordata; class Mammalia; order Primates; family Hylobatidae; genus Nomascus; species Nomascus leucogenys. Next base: position 75,041,943 of record NC_044384.1, read on the forward strand.
AACACCTCCTTTAGGATAACTTACACATTTTTAGGACTATAAAATTAGTGTAGTGAAATTAAAATTATCTTCAACATTTGGTCCTGTCGGTGTTTTGGATTTTAGCTTGTCAAATATGTATATGCGATAACTCACTGTTTTAATTTGTAATTCCCTATGACTTAATTTCATTCGCTTGTTTCCTGTGTATATATATTGTCCTAGGTGAGGTGTCATTTGAGATCTTTTGACCACTGTTTTTTTTCTTTTCTTTTTAAATTGGGTTGCTTGCTCTTTGTTATTGTTGAGTCTTAAGGGTTCTTTGTAAATTCCGTTTAAGAGTCATTTGTCAGATGTGTTTTGCAAATGTGTTATTCCAGGCTCATCTTTATATTAAGTGTTTTACAGAACAGGATTTTTAAATTTTGTGACATACAATTTGTTAATTCTTCCTTTCATTGTTGTAAACATAATATTTTTAATAGATATTATTTATAGAGCAGTTTAGGTTCTAAGAAAAATTGGGCAGAAGTTATACAGACTTCCCATATACTCCCTGCCCCCCACATACATAGCCTTCTCCATTATCAACATCCTTTACCATGGTGGTATATTTGGTATAATTGATAAAGCTACATTGACACATTATTATCACTTAGACTCTATATTTTATATCATGGTTCACTCTTGCTATTGTACATTCTATGGTTGTGAACAGATGTCTAATATATGTATCCACTATTATAATAGCACTGATTTTTTTCACTGCCCTGAAAAATATCTATGCTATGCCTCTTCTTCACTCCTTCCCTCCAGCCCTAGAAACCACTGACCTTTTTACTGTCTCCACAGTTTTTTTTCCAAAATGTTGTGTATTTGGAATCATACCTTTCAGACTGACTTCTTTCACGTAGTCATTTAAGCATTGCATTTAAATTTTCTCCATTTTTTTTTTTTTTTGAGATGGAGCCTCACACCGTCACCCAGCTTGGAGTGCAGTGGCACAATCTCAGCTCACAGCAACCTCTGCCTCCTGGGTTCATGTGATTCTCCTGCCTCAACCTCCTGAGTAGCTGGGATTACAGGCACCCACCACTACTCCCAGCTAATTTTTTGTATTTTTAGTGGAGACAGGGTCCACCATGTTGGCCAGGCTGGTCTTGAACTCCTGACCTTTTGATTCACCTGCCTTGGCCTTCCAAAGTGCTGGGATTACAGGCCTGAGGCACCGTGCCTGGCCTTTCCATGTCTTTTTATGGCTTAATAGCTCATTTCTTCTTAGCACTGAATACTATTTTATTGTGTGGATATACCATAGTTTATTTATACATTCACCTACCAAAGACATTTTGGTTGCTTCCATATTTCGCATTTCTGGATAAACTTGCTGTAAACATACGAGTGCAGGTTTTTGTGTGACATAAGATTTCAACTCATTTTGGGAAATACAAAGGAATGCGATTGCTGCATTGTATGTAAGAGTATGTTTAGTTTTGTAAAGAACTTCCAAACTGTCTCGCAGAGTAACTGTACTATTTTGCCTTTGTAGAGAATTCTCAAAACAAGAGTTCCTAATAAGAAGAGTTCATAATAAGAGTTCCTGTTTTTCCACCCCCATGCCAGCATTTTGTCTTGTCAGTATTTTGGTTTGGCATCCTAAATAAGTGTGTAGTAATCTCCTATTGTTTTAATTTGCAATTATTTAATGACATTATGATGTTCAAAATCTTTTCATTGTTATTCAATTCTTTTTTTCTCATTTTAAATTAGATTATTTGTTTTTGGAAATTGAGTTGAAGTTCCTTATATATTTTGAGTATTTGTCTCTTAGGTACATATTATGTGAATATTTTCTGCTTTTCTGCTATGTATTAGTCTGTTCTCATGCTGCTAATAAAGACATACCCAAGATTGAGTAATTTATTAAAAAATAAAGAGGTTTAATGGACTCACAGTTCTATGTGGCTGGGAAGGACTCACAATCATGGTAGAAGGTGAAAGGCATGTCTTACATGGTGACAGACAAGGAAGAATGAAAACCAAGTGAAAGTTGTTTCCCTTTATAAAACCATCAGATATTATGGGACTTACTCACTACCAAGAGAACACAATGAGGGAAACTGCCCCTGTGATTCAATTATCTTTTTCCAAGTCCCTCCCACAACACATAGGAATTACTGGAGCTACAATTCAAGATGAGATTTGGGTGGCGACACAGCCAAACCATATCATGCTGCTTATCTCTTACTGTGTTGATTGATTCCTTTGCTGTGTAGAAGCTTTTCGTTTGGTGTCATCCCACTTGTCTTATTTGTCTTCGGTTGCCTGTGCTTTTGTTGTTGTATCTATGAAATCACTGCCAAGACCAATGTGATTAATCTTTTCCTGTTTTTTTTTTCTACTAAAAGTTTTACAGTTCTACTTCTTTGCTTTAAATCTCTAATTAAATTTGAATTGATTTTTAAACTATGCTGTACAATGGGTCTGTTTTTGTCATTTGGCTTATGGATATTCAGTTTTCCCAGTATCATTGTTTAAATGACTCTCTTATCCTTAGGGTGTACTTTTGTAATTCTTGTTGAAGACGAGTTGGCCATACCTGCCTGGATTTATTTGCAGAATCTCTATTCTGTTCCATTGAACTATATGTCTGGGTTTATGCTAGGGTCATACTACTAAAATTAGTACAGTTTTGTAAAATATTTTGAAGTCAAGAAGTGTGGTATCTGCAGCTTTGTTCTTTCTAAAGATTACTCTCATTATTCTGGGTTCTTATGAGGTCTGCATGGATTTTAGAATATTTTCTTTCATTTCTGTATAAAAAGCCACTGAAATTTTGATAGGGATTGGATTGAATCTGTTGATCCCTTTGTTGCATGAACTGTTAACAATGCCAGGTCCTCCAATCTATGAACAGAGGGTATCTTTTCATTTATTTGTGTCTTCTTTAATTTTGTTCATCAATAATTTGTAGTTTTATAGCACAAGTCTTTCATCTCCTTGGTTAAGTTTATATCTACAAATTTTATTCTTGGCTGAGCATGGTGGTGCATTCCTGTAATCCTAGCACTTTGGGAGACTGAAGCGGGATAATCCATTAACCTCGGGAGTTTGAGGTAAGCCTGGGAAGTATAGTGAGATCTTGTCTCCACACAAAAAAGTAATAATAATTAAAATTAAAAACAAATAGCTGGGTAGGTGGTGCATACATGTAGCCCCAGCTGTTTGAGAGGCTGAGGCTGGTGGATGGCTTGAATCCAGGAGACTGAGGCTGCAGTGAGCCATGATTGCACCACTGCACTCCAGCCCTAGACAACAGAGTGAGAAGACCCTGTCTTACAAAAATAATAATAAAAATAAAATAAAATAAAATAATTTCATTCTTTTTGATGCTATACTAAATGGGATTGTTTTCTTAATATCCTTTCCAGTGATTTTGTCATTAGTGTATAGAAATTCAACTGATTTTTGTATATTGATTTGTGTTTGGCAACTTTACTGTATTTTTTGAGATCTAGCATGTTTGTATTTGTTTTTGTATTTTGTTATGTCATCTTTAAACAGGCATAATTGTGTTTCTCTCTTCCCATTTGTATGTCTTTTATTTCTTTATCTTGCCTAATTGATCTGGCTAGTACTTTCAGTACTAATTTAAATATAAAAATGAATTTTGAGAATGGACATCTTTGTCTTTTTTCAATGCATCTGTTCATTTTTAAACATGAGGTACTATTATTTTATGTCAGACTCCTTTCAGAACATTTAATAATTGGTTTTTAAAATTATTTATTTTTATTTTTCTCAATATTTAATATTAACCAAATTATTTATTTTTATTTTTATTTTTTGAGACAGGACAGGAGTCTAGGTTGAAATGTAGTGGTGCTATCATAGCTCATGCAGCCTCAAACTCCTGGACTCAGTGATACTTCTGCCTCATCCTACAGAGTAGCTGGGATTATAAGTATGAGTCACCACACCTGGCTAAAAATTTATTTATTTATTTAGATGCTCTGCTGTTCAATTGGGTTCAGATATAGTTAATTGTTATGTCTCTTGGTGAATTCATCCTTTTATCATTATATTAATAGAATTATCTTTGTCTCTTTACAAAGTTTTTGGCTAAAAGCTTATTTTGAGATATAAATATAGCTACCTCTGCTTTCTTTTGGTATCCATTTGCATGGAATATTTTCTTCCATCCCTTCACTTTTAATTTATGTGTGTTCTTACTAGTAAAATGAGTCTCTTATAGGCAGCATATTGTTGTATATTGTTTTTTAATCCAATCAATTGCTGTAAGTGTTTTTATTGGAGAATATAACTCATTTATATTTAAGGTAATTATCAATAGGTAAGAACTTACTACTGCCATTTACAATTTGTTTTCTGATTTTTTTATTTTTATTTTTTTTCAGATCTTTTGATTCTTCCTGTCTTGTCTTCTTTTGCAGTTTGAAGGTTTTATGTGGTGGTGTGCTTTGAGTCCTTTCTTTTCATGTTAGGTGCAACTACTGCAGGTTTTTGTTTTGTGGTAAACATGGAGCTTACATAAAATATCTTACCCTTAAAACAGTATACTTTGAGCTGATAACAACTTGCCTTTCATTGCATAGAAAAACTCTACATTTTCATCCCATTCATCTTTTATGATTTTGATGTCAACGTTTATTTTTGTTTTTGTAATTTTTATGCCTTAACAATTTATTGTAGCTACAGTTGTTTTCAATAGTTTTGTCTTTTAAAACTCAAGTAGAGATACAACTTTTTTACACACTAACCTTACAGTATTAGAGAATTCTGAGTATGAATTACTTATGCCGTTGACATTATTTTAGTTTCATATGTGTCATGTCATTAATTATTAGTCTTTCAGTAATTCCTCTGAAGACCTCCTGGTGATGAACTCCCTTAACTTTTCTTTGTCTGGGAATGTTTTTATTTCTCCTTTGTTTCTGAAGAACAGATTTTCCAGGTAAAGTATTCTTAGTTGACCCTTTGTTTGTTTGTTTGTTTGTTTTCAGCACGTTGAATATATAACCCCAATTTCTTCTTGCCTAAAGAGTTTCTGCTGAAAAATCTTCTGAAAACTCTATTTGGGCTTCTTTCAATGTACATTTTTTTTTATACTTTAAGTTTTAGGGTACATGTGCACAATGTGCAGGTTAGTTACATATAAATGCATGTGCCAGGATGGTGTGCTGCACCCAGTAACTTGTCAATTAATATTCGGTGTATCTCCTAATGCTATCCCGCTACCCTCCCCCTACCCCACAACAGGCCCCAGAGTGTGATGTTCCCCTTCCTGTGTCCATGTGTTCTCATTGTTCAATTCCCACCTATGAGTGAGAACATGCAGTGTTTAGTTTTTGTCCTTGCGATAGTTTGCTGAGAATGATGGTTTCCAGCTTCATCCATGTCCCTACAAAGGACATGAACTCATCATTTTTTATGGCTGCATAGTATTCCATGGTGTATATGTGACACATTTTCTTAATCCAGTCTATCATTGTTGGACATACGGCTTGCTTTCAAGTCTTTGTTATTGTGAATAGTGCCACAATAAACATATGTGTGCATGTGTCTTTATAGCAGGATGATTTATAATCTTTTGGGTATATACCCAGTAATAGGATGGCTGGGTCAAATGGTATTTCTAGTTCTAGATCCCTGAGGAATCGCCACACTGACTTCCACAATGGTTGAACTAGTTTACAGTCCCACCAACAGTGTAAAAGTGTTCCTATTTCTCCACATCCTCTCCAGCACCTGTTGTTTCCTGACTTTTTAATGATCACCATACTAACTGGTGTAAGATGGCATCTCATTGTGGTTTTGATTTGCATTTCTCTGATGGCCAGTGATGATGAGCATTTTTTCATGTGTCTTTTGGCTGCATAAATATCTTATTTTGAGAAGTGTCTGTTCGTATCCTTTGCCCACTTGTTGATGTAGTTGTTTGTTTGTTTTCTTTTAAATTTGTTCGAGTTCATTGTAGATTCTGGATATTAGCCCTTTGTCAGATAAGTAGATTGCAAAAACTTTCTCTGATTCTATAGGTTGCCTGTTCACTCTGATGGTAGTTTCTTTTGCTGTGCAGAAGCTCTTGACTTTAATTAGATCCCATTTGTCAAATTTGGCTTCTGTTGCCATTGCTTTTTGTGTCTTAGACATGAAGACCTTGTCCATGCCTATGTCCTGAATGGTATTGCCTAGGTTTTCTTCTAGGCTTTTTATGGTTTTAGGTCTAACATGTAAGTCTTTCATCCATCTTGAATTAATTTTTGTATAAGGTGTAAGGAAGAGATCCAGTTTCAGCTTTCTACATATGGCTAGCCAATTTTCCCAGCACCATTTATTAAATAGGAAATCCTTTCCCCATTTCTTGTTTTTGTCAGGTTTGTCAAAGATCAGATGGTTGTAGACATGCAGCATTATTTCTGATGGCTCTGTTCTGTTCCATTGGTCTATATGTCTCTTTTGCTGCCAGTACCATGCTGTTTTGGTTACTGTAGCCTTGTTGTGTAGTTTGAAGTCAGGTAGCGTGGTGCCTCCAGCTTTGTTCTTTTGGCTTCAGATTGACTTGGAAATGCGGGCTCCTTTTTGGTTCCATATGAACTTTCAAGTAGTTTTTTCCAATTCTGTGAAGAAAGTCATTGGTAGCTTGATGGGGATGGCATTGAATCTATAAATTACATTGGGCAGTATGGCCATTTTCATGATATTGATTCCTCCTACCCATGAGAATGGAATGTTCTTCCATTTGTTTGTATCCTCTTTTATTTCATTGAGCTGTGGTTTGTAGTTCTCCTTGAAGAGGTCCTTCACGTCCCTTGTAAGTTGGATTCCTAGGTATTTTATTCGCTTTGAAGCAATTGTGAATGGGAGTTCACTCATGATTTGGCTCTCTGTTTGTCTGTCATTAGTGTATAAGAATGCTTGTGAATTTTGCACATTGATTTTGTATCATGAGACTTTGCTGAAGATGCCTATCAGCTGAAGCAGATTTTGGGCTGAAATGATGGGGTTTTCTAGATATACAATCATGTCATCTGCAAACAGGGACAATTTGACTTCCTCTTTTCCTAATTGAATATCCTTTATTTCCTTCTCCTGCCTAATTGCCCTGGCCAGAACTTCCAGCACTATGTTGAATAGGAGTGGTGAGAGAGGGCATCCCTGTCTTGTGCCAGTTTTCAAAGGGAATGCTTCCAGTTTTTGCCCATTCAGGATAATACTGGCTGTCAGTTTGTCATAGATAGCTCTTATTATTTTGAGATACATCCCATCAATACCGAATTTATTGAGAGTTTTTAGCATGAAGCATTGTTGAATTTTGTCAAAGGCCTTTTCTGCATCTATTGAGATAATCACGTGGTTTTTGTCATTGGTTTTGTTTATATGCTGGATTATGTTTATTTATTTGTTTATGTTGAACCAGTCTTGCATCCTAGGGATGAAGCCCACTTTGTCATGGTGAGTAAGCTTTTTGATGTGCTGCTGGATTCTGTTTGCCAGTATTTTATTGGGGATTTCTGCATCAATGTTCATCAGGGATATTGGTCTAAAATTCTCTTTTTTTTTTGTGTCTCTGCCTGGATTTGGTATCAGCATTATGCTGGCCTCATAAAGTGAGTTAGGGAGGATTCCTTCTTTTTCTATTGATTAGAATAGTTTCAGAAGCAATGGTACCAGCTACTCCTTGTACCTCTGTTAGAATTCAGCTGTGAATCCATCTGGTCCTGAACTTTTTTTGCTTGGTAAGCTATTAATTATTGCCTCAATTTCAGAGCCTATTATTGGTCTATTCAGAGATTCAACTTCTTCCTGGTTTAGTCTTGGGAGGTTGTATGTGTCGAGGAATTTATCCATTTCTTCCAGATTTTCTAGTTTATTTGCATAGAGGTGTTTTTAGTATTCTCTCATGATAGTTTGTATTTCTGTGGGATCGGTGGTGATATCCCCTTTATCATTTTTTATTGCATCTATTTGATTCTTCTCTCTTTTCTTCTTTATTAGTCTTGCTACTGGTCTATCAATTTTGTTGATCTTTTCAAAAAAACAGCTCTTGGAATCACTGATTTTTTGAAGGGTTTTTGTGTCTCTATTTCCTTCAGTTCTGCTCTGATCTTAGTTATTTCTTGCTTATTACTAGCTTTTGAATGGGTTTTCTCTTGCTTCTCTATTATTTTAATTGTGGTGTTAGGATGTCAATTTTAGATCTTTCCTGCTTTCTCTTGTGGGCATTTAGTGCTATAAATTTCCCTCTATACACTGCTTTGAATGTGTCTCAGACATTCTGGTATGTTGTGTCTTTGTTCTCATTGGTTTCAAAGAATATCTTTTTTTCTGCCTACATTTTACTACATTATGTACCCAGTAGTCACTCAGGAGCAGGTTGTTTAGTTTCCATGTAATTGAGCGGTTTTGAATGAGTTTCTTGATCCTGAGTTCTAGTTCAATTGCACTGTGGTCTGAGAGACAGTTTGTTATGATTTCTGTTCTTTTACATTTGCTGAGGAGTGTTTTACTTCCAACTATGTGGTCAATTTTGGAATAAGTGCAATGTGGTTCTGAGAAGAATGTATGTTATCTTGATTTGGGGTGGAGAGTTCTGTAGATGTCTATTTGGTCCACTTGATGCAGAGCTGAGTTCAATTCCTGGATATCCTTGTTAACTTTCTGCCTCATTGATCTGTCTAATGTTGACAGTGAGGTGTTAAAGTCTCCCATGATTATTGTGTGGGTGTCTAATTCTCTTTGTAGGTCTCTAAGGACTTGCTTTATGAATCTGGATGCTCCTGTTTTGGGTGTATATATATTTAGGATAGTTAGCTCTTCTTGTTGAATTGATCCCTTCGTCATTATGTGATGGCCTTCTTTGTCTCTTTTGATCTTTGTTGGTTTAAAGTCTGTTTTACCAGAGGCTAGGATTGCAACCCCCGCCTTTTTTTGTTTTCTATTTTCTTGGTAGATCTTCCTCCATGCCTTTATTTTGAGCCTATGTGTGTCTCTGCATGTGAGATGGGTTTCCTGAATACAGCACACTGATGGGTCTTGACTCTTTATCCAATTTTCCAGTCTGTGTCTTTCAATTGGAGCATTTAGCCCATTTTCATTTAAGGTTAATATTGTTATGTGTGAATTTGATCCTGTCATTTTGATGTTAGTTGGTTATTTTGCTCGTTAGTTGATGCAGTTTCTTCCTAGCCTCGATGGTCTTTACAATTTGGCATGTTTTTGCAGTGGCTTGTACTGATTGTTCCTTTCCATGTTTAGTGCTTCCTTCAGGACCTCTTGTAGGGCAGGCGTGGTGGTGACAAAATCTCTCAGCATTTACTTATCTGTAAGGGATTTTATTTCTCCTTCATTTATGAAGCCTGGTTTGGCTGGATATGAAATTCTGGGTTGAAAATTCTTTTGTTTAAGAATGTTGAATATTGGCCCCCACTCTCTTCTGGCTTGTAGAGTTTTTGCTGAGAGATCAGCTGTTAGTGTGATGGGCTTCCCTTTGTGGGTAACCTGACCTTTCTCTCTGGCTCCCCTTAACATTTTTTCCTTCATTTCAACTTTGGTGATTCTGACAATTATGTGTCTTAGAGTTGCTCTTCTTGAAGAGTATCTTTGTGGCATTCTCTGAATTTCTTGAATTTGAATGTTGGCCTGCCTTGCTAGATTGGGGAAGTTCTCCTGGATAATATCCCGCAGAGTGTTTTCCAACTTGGTTCCCTTCTCCCCATCACTTTCAAGTACACCAATCAGACGTAGATTTGGTCTTTTCACATAGTCCCATATTTCTTGGAGGCTTTGTTTGTTTCTTTTTATTCTTTTTTCTCTAAACTTCTCTTCTCACTTCATTTCATTCATTTGATCTTCCATCACTGATACCCTTTCTTCCAGCTGACAGAATTGTCTACTGAGGCTTGTGCATTTGTCATGTAGTTCTCTTGCCTTGGTTTTCAGCTCCATCAGGTCCTTTAAGGACTTCTCTGCATTGATTATTCTAGTTAGCCATCCATCTAATTTTTTTTCAAGGTTTTTAACTTCTTTGCCTTGGGTTCGTACTTATTCCTTTAGCTTGGAGTAGTTTGATCACCTGAAGCCTTCTTCTCTCAACTCATCAAAGTTATTTTCCATCCAGCTTTGTTCCATTGCGGGTGAGGAGCTGTGTTCCTTTGGAGGAGGAGAGGTCCTCTGATTTTTAGAGTTTCCAGTTTTTCTGCTCTGTTTTTTCTCCATCTTTGTGGTTTTATCTACCTTTTGTCTTTGATGATGGTTATGTACAGATGGGGTTTTGGTGTGGATGTCCTTTCTATTTGTTAGTTTTCCTACTAACAGTCAGGACCCTCAGCTGCATGTCTGTTGTAGTTTGCTGGAGGTCCACTCCAGACCCTGTTTGCCTAGGTATCAGCAGTGGGGATTTCAGAACAGCGGATATTGGTGAACAGCAAATGTCGCTGCCTGATCGTTCCTCTGGAAGTTTTGTCTTAGAAGTGTAGCCGGCCATGTGAGGTCTCAGTCTGCCCCAACTGGTGGTTGCCTTCCAGTTATCTACTCTGGGGTTACGGACCCACTTGAGGAGGCAGTCTGTCCTTTCTCAGCTCTCCAGCTGCATGCTGGGAGAACCACTACTCTTTTCAAAGCTGTCAGACAGGGACATTTAAGCCTGCAGAGGATTCTGCTGCCTTTTGTTTGGCAGTACCCTGCCCCCAGAGGTGGAGTCTACAGAGGCAGACAGGCCTCCTTGAGCTGCGGTGGACTCCACCCAGTTCGAGCTTCCCGGCCACTTTTTTTTTACCTACTCAAGCCTCGGCAATGGCGGGCACCACTCCCCCAGCTTCACTGCTGCCTTGTAGTTTGATCTCGGACTGCTGTGCTAGCAATGACAGAGACTCCATGGGCATAGGACCCTCCAAGCCAGGTGTGGGATATAATCTGGTGTGCAGTTTGCTAAGCCCATTGGAAAAGCGCATTATTAGGTTGGGAGTGACCCGATTTTTCAGGTGCCATCTGTCACCCCTTTCTTTGACTAGGAAAGGGAATTCTCTGACCCCTTGTGCTTCCTGGGTGAGGCGATGCCTCACCCTTCTTTGGCTCACACTTGGTGTGCTGCACCCACTGTCTTGCACCTACTTTCCAACACTGCCCAGTGAGATGAACACAGTACCTCAGTTGGAAATGCAATCACCCATATTCTGCGTCACTCACACTGGAAGCTGTAGACTGGAGCTGTTCCTATTCGGCCATCTTGGCTCCACCCCCTGTGAATTTTTTTTTTAATTCTTGCTGTTTTCAGTATTCTCTGTCTTTGATAATTTGATGATGATTGTCTTGGTGAATTCCTCTTTCAGTTGAATTTGATTAGTGACAACTAATCTTCCTGCACCTGGATGATGTTGGCTTTCTCCAGATTTTCAAAGTTTTATCTATTATTTTCTTAAATACATTTTCTGGGTCTTTTGCTGTCTCTTCTTCATAAACTTTTTAAAATATAAATGATGGTTTGTCAGATGATGTCCCATGATTCCTGTAGGCCTTTTTTATTTTTTTCATTCTTTTTTATTTTGCTCCTCTAATTGGATAGTTTCAGATGTCTTATCTTTGAGCTCACTGATTTTTTTCTTTTTTTTCAAGACTGCTTTTCTAGCTTTCTATTGAATTTTTTAAATGTAGTTTTCTTTATCTCTATGATTTTTTCTTTTAAAGCTGTTTCTATTTCTTTGTAAAATCTTTCATTTCATTCATTGTTTTCCAAATTTTACTTATTTTGGTATTTATATTTTCTTAAAATTCTCTGAACTTCTTTAAAAGGATTATTTTGAATTCTTTTGTCAGTTGTTTCACAGATCTCCACTTCTTCTGAGTCTATTATTGGAGCTTTATTAGTTCTTTTCATGGTGTCATGTTTACTTGACTTTTCATAATCTTTGTGTCCTTAGATAGATACCAGTGCATTTGAGAAGATAGCCACCTCCTCTACCTTTGATGGTGATAAACCTTTATTATTTGTCTATTCTGGGTTCTGGATGAGCTGGCTAGTAGCAACTCCAGACAGGCAGACCATGGTGTTGGGTTATCTAGTTGTGCTGGATAATGTTTTGTGTTCCGAGGTTAAATGATACTGATGGCTATGCTTCATGGACACATGAGATCACTCTGACACAAAATGGAGCTGCTGCTTGGCACTACAAACATCTCTGATTAGGCAGGGTGACAGGATGTCTTTCCTAGCTGCACCATGGTTGTTTGGAATCTGTAGTTTTGAAGAGCTGTGTGTTGGAATCTGAAACTGGGTGAGGTCTATGGGCTTGCTGCTAGGCCACACAAGTATGGCAGGGCCTAAGACTATGCTTGGTATGTTTCTACTTGGGCTTGCTTCCCAGCCTAGGATAGTCTTAAGCAGAGTACTCAGGCTTGGTCCACTCATGATGCAGCTGATGGGGTTTAATGGGGGCAGACCCTCCCTCCATGGATAACACAGACTTGCAGTTGGCTCCTGGGCTGAGGAAGATGTGAAAATGTGGTTTTCCTCAGTTCTCTGGTCCAGAAGCGTTTCTCAGACTCACTCTTAAGTTCTGGGATACTCATGATAGTATTTTTTTGCCTCTGGATAGTTGCTAGTTGAATTTCTGTCAGCATCAGGGGAGTGAAGCTGGAGAACTCCTATTCTGCCATGCTGCTAACATTACTTTCCGTAATCAACCTCTTTGTCTTTTCATTCTAACATTTTATTTACAATGTGTCTTTATAATGATCTTTTTAGGTTCAACTTACTTGGAAAACTTTAAGCTTCTTCAATGTCAGTTTTCATTTCCCTTTCTATGCAATGTATAAGAGTTCCTGTTGTCCCACATCCTTGTCAACATTTGATGCTATTATTATTTTGAATTTTGGTTATTATAATAGGGGTGTAGTTGTATCTCATTGTTTTAATTTGTAATTCCTTAATAACATATAGTGTTGAACACGTTTTTATATGCTTATCTACCCATATATATTCCTCACTAATTTTACTTTGTTTTTACAACCCTGCTTCTCAATGGTGTCTTCTAAAAGTTTGTGTACAAACCATGGTAGAAAATAGATGGGAAGGCAAGAGAAAAGGAGGTTAAACAGGAAGGAAATTTTCATTAAGTATTCAGTAGTCCAATCAATTAACCAAAAATTGTTCTTGTGGGACCTCAATATAAATAGATTTTCAGTCATCTGTCTCTTGCACCTTGTTACAGCATTCAGGTGAAATGAAGAATAGAGAAGGAAGCAGAAGAGTGAAAAGTAGAATACACTATTCCAGGTTATGTGCTAATAACTACGTGTAAATGATAATCTAGAGTTTTTTCACCTCTTATCTCTCCTATTTTAAACCTCAGTTACATGCCAGACACCAATTTAAATTGATGTCCCTTTGCCCCACTTTATGATTACCCTCTTATATGTTCATATCAGAAGGATGCTTCTCTCTTTCCTTTACATGCAGATTATTTAAAGTTGAAGATGCAAATGTGTGGATACAGGAACATGTTCCATAAAGACTCCCTCCTTTTATTTTAAAGTGATAACCAATATGCTTAAAATTCTCTTAGGTTTTTATTTAATCCTATTAAAACAAAACTTGACTGTGTTATTTTCAGTTAAACTTTATTTCCGATTATAAATTACATTCTTTGAAAATAAAAGAAATACATCATTAATAAATATGGTTTATATTAAGAAAAACAGATTTAAATTAATTTTTTGAAAAATCTATTTTATTATGAAAATGGTTCATATTAAATTTGTTATTTTTAAGCTCTTTATGAGTATAATTTTCTTTAATTCTGATGACAAGCCAATAAAATAGAAACTATTTTAACTTTTGATTTACAGATAAAAATTAGGCCTAAGATTTCATATATTTTTCTTAAAGTTACAAGGCTTTAAATTGGTAAAGCCAGGATTTGGATTTATGTAGTGTGACTCTAGAGTGCGTACTACTCTAATCATTATATTCCACCACCCATCTTAAAGTTAAAATAAGTGCAGTTCATAATCACTGCATCAACTTCCTTATACTTTTTATATTTTTGTCCATTTGAAAAGATGTTTGAATTAAGATTTTTTACCAACATAGGAGACATATAGAACTGAGTTAAAACCTTAATGCTGTTACCTCTCAGCAAGACAATCTCATGGGACTAATTTGTTCAGTTCTCTAACCTTTAGATTTTTCACCTCAAAATTTAATTTTTCAATAGAAATACCAAACTTTGTATTATTTTAGTAGACACAAGTATAATAAAAACAAAGAATCTGGACACATTTAAACACTACTTGTTCCTGAAATGAAGAGATAATCAGAATTCATACTTTTTCTTTTAGGTCAATCACTTTTGAGGGAGGATGGTCACTCTAAAATCACCCATTGAATAGATATGGTGTTGCAGAACTTTTAAAATATTTTATCTTTATTTTCCATTTTGATTTAACTAATAGTACTTCTACAATACACAAAACATTTCAATATTCTTCCCCTATATAGCTTCTTCTTATTCTATTTTCCAATCTTGATTGATTTATTTATATTTTAGTTTATTCCTTTTCTTTTTTCCTGTGCCTGTGCTTACTCATATACCTTTTCCCTAACTTTTAATGTTCGATTATTTATCTGCAATGCAAATCAACATAAAAGCCTTTATAGGGTATGTGTGTGCATATGTGTGTGCATGTATGTACATGTGTTGTTGTTGTGAAGGATATTAGATAAGTTAATAATGGAATCATTACATTTCCATTGTCTATTAAATATATGGCCTTCCTTGTGTATGGCATGTCAACTTTGGGACACTAGTGTGAACACTAGAAACATTACATCACAGAAAACAAAATGAAGTGAGCACATAAAAAACTCATGTTATTTAATTGAATTTATTTTAAATTTATCTTCGACAGGAGAACATAATTTCAATTGATAATATTTTTCATTAAATGATTATAAATAAGGTTAAAAATGAAATTGAATCTGTTAACAGTTATTAAAGATGTGGTACACTTATTACACTGAAATAGATGAATATTAAAAGTCCATAATATGAATATCTAAAGTGCCGCTTTTTATCTGCTGTCCTCACTCTGGGCATGAAAATTCCATTGCCAATTCTAACTTGTGAATCTATGCAGCCCCAATTATTAGGACAGAATAAATAGAGAGGTAACTTCCTATAGCAGTAGTGGGTTCTCCCTAACCCCACTAGAGACAAGTGTCCTGAGTGTTTTCTGAATTCCTATGATAATTTTGTTTATTTCATTGACATCACCCAACTTTAAACACAATAGATTACATCATTTTTGGTTTCAACCATGTTCTACCCTTCTGCACTTCAAGCTCAGGAAATATGTTGTATCTCCAGTATATTAAGCCTCTGACTCAAAAATGTAGAGCTTTTAAAATACGAAGTAGTGATAAAATGTAAATGGGCATCTTGATATACTGAGTTAGTTCCTTTGCCCTAGAAGTGCTCAGGAGGAAGCTTCATACCTTATTGTAAATGCATTATGGAAGGAATTTGATATTTCTTTGTGGGTGCTCACAAATTTGAACACTTGTGATTGTATAAATGTCTTTCTTTTTATTAAACCAGATTGTAGACAGAGTTGTGATGTGTAGTTCACAATCAGCAATGGCAGAATTGAGCTCTTAGGAAAAGGGGGAGCCAAGTTGAAGATTTCAGGGAGTTTATCAGTCTATGGTCAAAAGCACAGGAAAGAAGTAAGAAAATCAGATGCATTAGATTAGAGTGCATAGAGATAGTCAGGCTTACACTTTAGAAAATGCATGTCTGGAAAGGAAGATAATCTGAAAAGGAAAGACTACTGGTCGGTAATCACCTGAATTAATCTATACTCTACCTAGTTCTGGTACAAAAGACAATGTCTTGGTAGTCATAGCTCCTGTTAACTAGAAAACATAGGAACCCACAAACTTAGATATGATGATATACTATTCCCACAACATTCAGGTACTTTCCTATTTGGTATCTATACTTACTCAGTTAAATCATGATTTGACTGAAAAAGTAATCAGGTCAGGCCCTCAATTTATCCGTTGTTTTCTGAAATAATTTTGCCATGCCATAACTTTCTCATGGCATTTTTCACTTCTGCATTCCTCAGTGTGCAGATGAGTGGATTGAGAAAGGGTGTTCCAATAGTATAAAATACCACCACCATCTTGTCCATGGGGAAAGTGGTTGGGGAGCATGTATATATGAATATACATGGGCCAAAGAATAAGATGACTACAATTATGTGGGAAGTGCAAGTGGAGAGAGACTTTTTCCTCTCTTCGGCACTGTGTTTTCTCAGTAAATGCAAGATGACAATATATGAAATTATGAAAATCGTGAAACTACTTGAGCAAATTGCCCCACTGTTAGACACCAACAGCAGGTTGATCGTGTAAGTGTCCATGCAGGCAAGTTTCAACAAGGGCTGCGAATCACAGCAATAATGATCAATCAAATTGGCTCCACAGAAAGGCAATCTTAAGGCCAGAATAATCTGAGCCATAGAGTGTATAAAAGACCCTATCTAGGCAAGAAAAATCAGCATGATGCAGAACTGCCGGCTCATGATGATTGGGTAATGCAAGGGCTTATAGATGGCCACATAGCAATCAACAGCCACAAGGATGAGGACAAAGATCTCTATGCAGCCAAATAAATGTAGTGCAAAGACTTGTGTCATGCACTCATTGTAGGATATAATTTTCTTTGCAGAGAGAGCATCCACAATTAATCCAGGGGCTGTGGAAGTTGAAAAGCAAGGATCAGCAAAGGACAAATAAAATAGGAAGAAGTACATGGGGCTTCCTAGTGTCCGGCTGGACTTTATGGTCACAATAATGAGCATATTCCCCAACACAGTTCCCATATAGAAAATTAAGAAGATTACAAACACTGTTCTCTGCTTCAAGGGATCCTGTGTTAATCCTAACAGTATGAATGCAGTCACACTGTTATTTTGCTGCATTGTTTCAGTTGATATGAAGAAACCACAGATTAGAAATAGTTAATCTGCAAAGGAAAAAAAAAGGAAATAAATGCTAAATTTAGGGGTCAAATACATATTCTTGCAATGAAATTGCAACTTTCCAATGGATTATTATTGACAATTCTGTGTATTTTTTTCTGAGTAAAATGGAATTCATAGTAACTATTCAATATATTTACCAAATTACTTTTTTTTTTTTTTTTGAGACAGAGTGTCGCTCTGTCCTCTAGATTGGACTGCAGTGGCATGACAAAATTACACATGAAAATAATACAATGAGAAATAGAAAAATAACTTAAAAGCAAATCATTTTTCAAACAAAGTAAACATTAATTTAGGCGTTCGGTATGGGTAGGTATCTTCTGAGCTGAACGTGTTTCTTTAGCTGATAGCCAAGAATAATACATATTTTGTACTGTGTTGCAGTAACAGAGGAAAATGTACATGACTTACTACAACAGGCTTTCACATTATTTGAACCTGACAGTGCCATTATAATATAGATACTCTCTCACCACTCCTATTCAACATAGTGTTGGAAGTTCTGATGAGGGCAATCAGGCAGGAAAAGGAAATAAAGGGTCTTTGATTAGGAAAAGAGGAAGTCAAATTGTCCCTGTTTGCAGATGACATGATTGTATATCTAGAAAACCCCATAGTCTCAGCCCAAAATCTCCTTAAGCTGATAGGCAACTTCAGCAAAGTCTCAAGATACAAAATCAATGTGCAAAAATCACAAGCATTCTTATACACCAATAACAGACAGAGAGCCAAATCATGAGTGAACTCACATTCACAATTGCTTCAAAGAGAATAAAATACCTAGGAATCCAACTTACAAGGGACGTGAAGGACCTCTTCAAGGAGAACTACAAACCACCGCTCAATGAAATAAAAGAGGATACAAACAAATGGAAGAACATTCCATTCTCATGGGTAGGAAGAATCAATATCATGAAAATGGCCATACTACCCAAGGTAATTGATAGATTCAATGCCATTCCCATCAAGCTACCAATGATTTTCTTCACAGAATTGAAAACAACTACTTTATGGTTCATATGGAACCAAAAAAAGACCCCGCATTGCCAAGTCAATCCAAAGCCAAAAGAACAAAGCTGGAGGCATAATCTTTATAAGAAGAAGAACAGTGTCTTTTAAGATAGGTTATTTTTCCAATGTTCATTCGTGTCATGTTTTTCAGAAACTTACGTGTGAAATCCATTTACATTTGAAAAAGCTATGCTTTTGTCTGGCATATGTGTTGTAAATGTATTTTATCATATTGGCACTTCCCTTTTAATTTTTTACTGTGTTGCTATTTGGAATATATATGTGAAAAGGTATATGGAACAATTGTTCAATATTTGAAATATGCAAATAAATATTAGTTCCCATTATATATTTAACTTCTCTTTCTTGCAGTCAGGATATGGGATTCTCAAGAACATACAAACTAAAAATTCTATTGCAAGTTTCAGTCGTGACTTGGAGCACATAGATCTCATTTTCTAAATCACTGATGCTTACCTGTAAACCTGAAATTTGAAAGAATGTCCTGATTTATATGTCAATTATTCTTCCACATTTTTTTCATTTTAGTCTCAGTGTCTACTTGTCTCTTAAGAAAACTTTTTGAAGAACCCAGAAAAATAAGGAAAGAGGGAAGAACTTAACTTTGGACAACACAATATAACAAAGCAGTACAAAGTTGAATAATAAAGGATGAATTTGGAACTGAAAAGAATTAGAACATTTTCAGAGGTAAATTAAAAGGAATAAAAATAGTCTAGGCAAGAGGTTAAAATAATTCTCATGTTGGACTGGAATGACTGACTTTTTGCTCATTGCAAAAATTTTATGTTTATTGTCTCTGTGTGTGTGTGTGTGTGTGCACGCGTGCACATGCTCGCCTACATACATGTAAATTTTATTAAGAAATGTAATCTCAAGTATTTAAACAATCATCATTAGAATGATGCGATGTTTGTCTTTCTGTGTCTGGCTTATTTCACTTAACATAATGATCTCCCATTCCATTCATGTTGTTGCAAATGACTGGATCTCATTTATTTTTATGGCTGAATAGTATATACACCACATTTTCTTTATCTATTCATGTGTTGATGGACACTTCAGTTGCTTTCAAATGTTAACTATTGTAAACAGTGCCACAACAAACATAGGAGTCCAGATACCCCTTTGATATACTAATTTCCTTTCTTTGGGGTATATGCCCAGCAGTAGGATTGCTGGTTCACATATAGCTCAATTTTTAGTTTTTTTGAATAACTCTAAACTGTTCTCCATATGGTTGTACTAATGTACATTCACATCTACAGTGTACAAGGTTTCCCTCTTCTCCACATCCTTGCCAGCATTTGTTATTGCCTGTCTTTTGTATATAAGCCATTCTAACTTGGGTGAGATGATATCTCATTGTAGTTTTGATTTGTATTTTTCTGATGATCAGTGATGTCAGGCATTTTTTTTTTTTTTTGAGATGGAGTTTTGCTCTTGTTGCCCAGGCTGGAGTCCAATGGTGCAATCTTGGCTCACTGCAACCTCCACCTCACGGGTTCAAGCGATTCTACAATTAAAGTGAAAATAAGGCAATTATAAGGGCAACTTTCACTTAATATAGAACTTCTGAATATTCCATTGATTTTGCACTTCACAATTTTACTACTTCCTTTCCTTATTTATGATTTGAACTATAAGACAAATTGAGAAAATATGTTCAGCAAAACATGTTTCGTTTTTGTTTTCTGCTTACCATTCTCTAAGCAGAATCATAAAATATGTGTTTTAATGACAACAATTGTCCCCACCTGACTGTGTTTACATGTCCCTTTTACCTCTGCTAACAGTAGTGACCATTTGTAGCATGTTCCCTCAGAATACAGGATGGGGTATTTTAAAATGTATTATGGATTAAGCATCTGTGATGATCTGGAAAACAAGCCAGAATCCTGACTTAAGGAATGCACATTTTGCTAAAACAGAAGAAAAACTTTGCAAAATGATTTGAAATCAAGGATGCTAAATGATTAGCATTAGACCAATAGAAATAGTATACGTTTCTATTAACTATAAGAAATATCCACATAAATCTTCAGTAATACAATTTGGGTCTTCTGATAATCTGTCACTTTGCATTTTATTTTCTTTTCTGTAGAGTTGAGGACTCAAAATACTTCCTCTTATGGCTGTCCTACATGACACCCCATTTTGCTTTGCTCTCAAGCCTGGAGTACACCTCAGACTAAGTGAGAATCAGGATATGCATACCAAACAGAATTATTTTTTGATCCTGAGAAAAATTGAATTTTCTGGATCTGAGACTTCTTTATTGAAATTTAGAAGTTTGGATATATTGAGAAATTCCCAGATTAATTTGTTCACTAACCCACTTCTCTGATGGTTATCTTTAAATCAGTTTGTTTTAGGTAAATAAATCTATCTGTAAAATAAACAATGTGGTATCTTGTAAACAAGGTCAGCATTAGTTGTAATAAAGTAAGGAGAACAACAACTTCTTGATCCTCCACCCCAAATGCCCCAGCCTATTCTAACTGTCATTTTACTGTCTACTTTTAGGAAATCAACTCTTTTAGATTCCATATATGAGTGAGATCATGCAGTACTTATCTTTTCTGTTTTATTTCACTTAACATAATATCTTCCAGGTTCATCCATGTTGTCACAAATGATAGGATTCTGAGAGGGTGAATGTTCAGTGCTCTCCCCACATGATAACTACATGAGGTAATGCATATGTTAATTAGCCAGACATCATTCCACTTTGTATGTATACTACAAAACATCATGTTGTATGGTATAAATACAGCAGTTCCTCTGTATCTGTGGGGTATTGGTTCCAGAACCTCCCATGGAAGACCAAAATCAGACAATGCTTGAGTTCTTGTCACAAAATGGCATAGTATTTGACATAACTGCTGCATATTCTCCCTTATACTTTAAATCATCTTTAGATTACTTATAATACCTAATAAAATGTAAACACTGTGTAAATAATTGTTATATCATACTGGTTAGAGAAGAGCAAGACAAAAGTCTATAATGTGTTCAGTACAGATGCAAATTTTTTTGGAGTATTTTCCATCCATGGTTGGATTGAGTCCATGGATGCAGAACCCATGAACGTGGGGGGCTGACTACACATAT
The DNA here is from genome assembly GCF_006542625.1 of Nomascus leucogenys. Classification (NCBI taxonomy): domain Eukaryota; kingdom Metazoa; phylum Chordata; class Mammalia; order Primates; family Hylobatidae; genus Nomascus; species Nomascus leucogenys. The sequence goes on from NC_044384.1 coordinate 75,063,138, forward strand.
AGAGGTATCTGCCAACTTAAGAAATAATAATAAATTTGAAAAAAAACAGTAAGAAGAAAATTGGTCAATGACCCCCAAATTACTAAACTATTTTTAGGTACAGTTAAATGCTAAGCATTAGAAGTCTGATAATTATTATTTTGAAATGTGTGTGCATCTGTGTGCGTGTGCGTGTGTGTGTGTGTGTGTGTGTGTGTGTGTTAGGCTTATGGCAATACTAAAGTTATAGTGGGAAGAAATCGAGATTTTTCTCATTGGTGAAATTAGACTTGAATTATAATTGAAAATAGAATTGGTTTCTCACAGTATGGACAATATTCAAATGCCATATCAGTGACCTGTTTACCATCTAAAATGGTTGTAAAGACACAATTTTTGAACTCCTGAAGTGCTGCATTTGATGATTTCTAAATAAGTTTGCTACAAAGGCACTCTGAGTTTTCTAGATGATAATATGGGATGCCCAGATGTGGTGGCAACATCTAATGCAGAATAAGGTAGAAGTGCTGCTGGTTTGTTTTCATCCCCATGGGGTGTCAGTTAATTCCTCATCATTGGGTAAAACAGCTCCTGGAAGTGGCTCTCTATTCTGTACTTTTTCCACTGCATAAAATATGCCTTCTCAAATAAAGTAAACCTGTTACTATTAGCATCTCCCATGAGCTGGGAAGTTTGTTAAAAAATTTTATTTACTCCTGAAAACCATTCTAGAAGCCTTTACCATGTTTTACAGATGAGGAAACTGAGGATTGTAGAGATTATGGAGATCTCCAAGTCCTTATATCTGGTGACAAGTGGTCAGAAGTTAAATCTAGTGCCCTTTCCACCAGGACAGGGTAGGTCCCCAGGTTAACCTTTCTACCCTGCCTTTATTTTCATGTAAACAATTTGTTATAAAAATACAGTTTCAAGTTGAAGAATAAACTGAATGTATAAGACTACTATGAGTGAAAGGGTCCAAAACACAAAACTCTCATGTTTCTAAATGTTATGATTTCAAAAACAGACATAAAATCCAATTCAAGAAATGAATTAATAACCTTAGAATTGCAAGTGTCAGGCTGAGCCATACGCAGCACCACCTCAGCTTCCCTGTCTCAGACTGCACTATCTCACGTTCCTCTAGACAAAATAATATAACAATAGTAAGTCCAGTTACCAATGTGAGTCTCAGCCTAAAGGTTTCCTAATAAAAACAATACCCAAACACTAAATTCCCAGCATTTGGTCCAGCACTGAGAATCCCCACAGAAAATAGGCCAATAATCCTGAGTTAATCTTAGAAGGGAGGGGCTGAGGGAGGTCTCATCAGTCTAGTTTTAAAAGAATTGCTCTCAGAACATAGGCCGATACTCCTTGTCAACTAATAGGGGGAAAATGGAGAGACAAAACCCAGGTGTTAGAAAAAGCTGAGTCTAGGCCAGGAGTGGTGGCTCACATCTATAATCCCAGCACTTGGAGAGGCCAAGGTGGGCAGATCGCTTGAGCTCAGGAGTTTGAGACCAGCCTGGACAACATGGAGAAACCCGTCTCTGCAAAATCTACAAAAATTAGCCAGGCACGGTGGCACATGCCTGTAATCCCAGCTACCCAGCTACTTGAGAGGCTGAGGCAGGAGAATTGCTTAAACCCAGGAGGCAGAGGTTGCAGTGAGCCGAGATCATGCCACTGCACTCCAGCCTGGGCAACAATGGGATACTCTGTCTCAAAAAATAAAACAATAAAAGATAAACCAAAAAAGAAATCCTGAGCCTAAACAGGTTACTGTTTTTGATTGGGAAAGAAAAAAGAAAATGTCATGATGTAAAAATTATCTGCAAAGGCTATCAATTTTGGATAAATCAGAACATTGGCTCTAATCTACTTACATTTCTCTGTGTTCTAATTCCCACCCAAAAGAGACTACAATGAGCTGTCATGGAAAAATACTTACATGCTGTTTAATAGTTGATGTAATAAATAATTCACATTTTAAACTCAATTGGCTATTATCCCTGTTCGCTAGACTGAGACATTGTTAATTATCAAAAACAGGAAACAATCTAAATATAATTCATACTTAGTTGTAGAGTGCACTCAGCCCATCAGCGATGTGTCTGGACACAGAAAGTGTGACACCCTGCCTGTCTCCCTCTGCCTCTTTTTTGTTGCAGAATTATAGAAATTGAAATACATGGCTGTGAGACTGAGGGCTTAAGAACATAGACTCTGGTCTTTTTCCTGAATGAGACAGAGAGACCTGGTCCAAAGCCTTGTTTTTCCATTACTACCTGTGTGGTCTTGGAAAAATCAGCAAACCACTCTGTGCTTCATTTTTCTCATCTGCAAAATGAATTCTGCTACCTACTTCATAAGGTTGTTGTGAGGATTTAATTAAATATAATGTTCCTAAAGACAGTACTTAGCACACGGTAGGTGAGTAATAGATGGTTGTGGAAGTGGCTAGTTAGGATCACTGATTCCCTTCCCCCTACAGTTAGAGATGTGATGGCTACTGACAGAAAAAAGGGAAGGTCCTGTGGATAAAATAACTTACAGGGTAGAACGTTATTATGTTGACTCTTTGTTCTCACTCAGTTCAGCTGCATGTTCAGGTAGACTAATTCCAGTAAACTTCAGATTCTGTAAACAAAATAAATGAGTTGTTTGTTTACTTGGTCTTCAAATATTATTCATACGGAGCATAGTATATGACAGAACAAAGTGGAAATACAGAGGTGATGTGGGTTAAGTTGTGTTTCTAAAAGATATGTTGGATTTCTCACCCCCAGTGCCTATAAGTGAGATGTTATTTGGAAATATGCTCTTTGCAGATATAATCAAGTTAAAATGAGATCATACTGCAATAGAGTAGGCCTTTAATCCCATACTACTGGTGTTTTGTTGGTTTGTTTTTTCTTTGCAAAAGCAAGTTTATTAAGAAAGTAAGGAAACAAAAGAATGGCTACTCCATAGGCAGAGCAGCCAAGACTGGCATTCTTATAAGAGGAAAAGAGGCAAAGAGACACATACACACGAATAGAGACAGCCATGGGAAGGCAGAGGCAGACATGAGAGTGATGCTGCCATAGAAGCAAGGGACATCTAGGGCTTCCAGAAGCTGCAGAGGCAAGGAAGGATCCTCCCCAGAGGCTTAGGAGGAGCATAGTCCTGCTCACACCTTGATTTTGGACTTGCCACTTCTAGAACTGCAAGACAATACGTTTCTGTTGTTTTCAGCCACCCAGTTTGTGATGCTTTGTTATGGCAGCCTAGGAAACTAATACAGAGATTAGAATAAAAGATAAAAGACAACTCTGGCCTTCAAGGGGCTTGCAACCTGGGGGAAAGGTGTACACAGAAAAGAAACTCACATTATAAGGCTGAATTAAGCAAATGCTGACTATTGGTAACAAGTGACATGTAGCAGGGTAAAAAAGGCAGTTTGAGGACACAGAATTCAAGTCCTCCTAACAGGACCAGAGAAAAACCATGAAGGAGGCCACATCTGCAATGTCCTGAGTGCTGAGCAGGATTTTAGGAGAGAGAAGGCAGAGATGCTGGACAGGGCAGCACAGGTGGATGAGTGTGCATGGATACTCTGAGCAGGGTTAGTTCCTGGGCTGGCTGGGGCAGAGCATGGGGCACTGAAAGACAGACACTGGCCCAGAAAGTCTTTCTGCAGAGCTTCTAGTAAGCCTCATGAGCCACCCTGGACCACATCTTCATCAAGTCCCAGATGTCTGCATGCTCATTTGGTTTCTTTTCAGCTCATATAGTTTCCTAATTATTCTAGTTAATAGTCCACTAACTTAAATTCTCAGTTTCTATATCTCTCTGGATAATATTCAGGTATCAATAAGACTAAACATGTAATCCATTAGAAGTGAAGGCTTATCTGAGCAGTCAGAGGCAACACGGAACAGTGGGACCCTGGGGGATAGGCAGGAATGTCTCTCTCCACCCTAAGAGGGTAAGCACTTACCCAAAGCTTCACCATAAGATGAAAACAGATGGTTTTCACACTTTCAAAAAAACACAAACTAATGAAAAACAAAATATCTGCAACCACGTACTTTATATTCCTCTTGGAATTCACAGTTGGAGTCAGTTTCATATTTTTTAAAATAGGCCTCACAATTCTCCTGTCTGATTATCTTGGATCTAAGAAAATGAAACAAGTTATTAGGATACAGGTTATTATAAAAGTAAATAGGTTACTCACTTTTAAGTCTTCATCATGAAAAGATAAAGAAAAAGATAAACAATTAGAAAGACTCATTCATTTGGGAAATAAACATCTTCCCCAAAGACAAAAACCAGAGAAAACCGAGTACATATATTTTTTTTTTCAAGGGAGGGGTTATGGAAAAAGGGAGGAGGGCTAACAAAATATTATTTATAAAACACTGAAATGAGAATCCAAAAATCTAATTTCTAGGCCCTACTGTGTAACTGATTGGCTTTGCGACATTAAGTAAGTTCTCTTCCTGTAGATCTTGATAACCCATTTCTTTAAGTAACTAATATATATTCAGATAGATAGATGATAGATAGATAGAGAGATAGATGATAGATAGATAGATAGATAGATAAATAGATGATAGATAGATGATAGATAGATAGATAAATGATAGATAGATAGATATTAGGCCAGTGCAAAAGTAATTGCAGTTTTTTTTTTTTTTTTTTTTTTGAGACAGAGTCTCGCTCTGTCGCCCAGGCTAGAGTGCAGTGGCGCAATCTCGGCTCACTGCAAGCTCCACCTCCCAGGTTCACGCCATTCTCCTGCCTCAGCCTCTCTGAGTAGCTGGGACTACAGGCACCCGCCACCACGCCCGGCTAATTTTTTTGTATTTTTAGTAGAGACGGGGTTTCATCATGGTCTCGATCTCCTGACCTCGTGATCCGCCCGCCTCGGCCTCCCAAAGTGCTGGGATTACAAGCGTGAGCCACCGCGCCCGACGTAATTGCAGTTTTTATATTGTTGGAATTTGCCATTTGATTGGAATTCATTCTTAAATAAATGTGGTTATGTTATACATTATTTTAATGCACATTTCTTGATTTTTTTTGCTAATGACTTATTACTTGCTGTTTATTTTATGTTCATTTAGACTATGGAAATGATGTTGGACAAAAAGCAAAATTGAGTGATTTTCTTATTTGAGTCAAAATGGGTCATAAAGCAGCAGAGACAACTCACAACATCAACAAAGCATTTGGCACAGGAACTGCTAATGAACGTAAAGGGAAGTGGTGATTCAAGAAGTTTTTCAAAGGAGATGAGAGCCTTGAAGATGAGGAGAAATCATGGAGGCTGATCCTCTTACAACTACAGGAGAAATTGCTGAAGAACTCAACATCAACCATTAATGATTGTTTGGCATTTGAAGGAAATTGGAAAGGTGAAAAAGCTCAATAAGTGAGTGCCTCATGAGCTGACCAAAAATCAAAATAATTGTCATTTGAAGTGTCTTCTTCTCTTATTCTACACAACAATAATGCGCAATTGTTTGATCAGATTGTGTCCTGTAATGAAAAGTGGATTTTATACAACAATCAGCAACAACTAGCTCAGTGGTTAGACTGAGAATAAGCTCCAAAGCACTTCCCAAAGCCAAACTTGCACCAAAAAAGGTCATGGTCACTGTTTGGTGTTGCCAGTGTGATCCACAACAGCTTTCTGAATCCCAGTGAAACCATTACATCTGAGAAGTATGCCCAGCAAATTGATGAGATGCACCAAAAACTGCAATGCCTGCCGCCACTATTGGTCAACAGAAAGGGCCCGATTCTTTTCCAGGAAAACCCTCAACTGCAAGTCACACAATCAATGCTTGAAAAGTTGAACGAATTTGGCTACAAAGTTTTGTCCCACCCACCATATTCACCTGACCTCTTGCCAACTGACGACCACTGATTTCAAGCATATTGACAATTTTTTGCAGGGAAAATCCTTCTGCATCAAGCAGGATGCAGATAATGCTTTCCAAGCATTCGTCGAAACCTGAAGCACAGATCTTTATGCTACAGGAATAAACAAATTTCTCATTGTCAAAAACGTGTTGATTGTAGTGGTTCCTACTGTGATTAATAAAGATGTTTTTGACAGGAACAGAAAATCAAACACCGCATGTGCTAACTCATAACTGGGAGTTGAACAATGAGAACACATGGACACAAGGAGGGGAACATCACACACAGGGGCCTACGGGGGGTGGGAGGCAAGGGGAGGGAGAGAATTAGGACAAATACCTAATGCATGCAGGGCTTCAAAACTAGATGACGGGTTGATGGGTGCAGCAAACCACCATGGCACATGTATACCTATGTAACAAACCTGCATGTTCTGCACATGTATCCCAGAACTTAAAGTATAATACTAATACTGCTACTACTACTAATAATAAAAAGATGTGTTTGAGCCCAGTTATAATGATTTAAAATTCATGGTCTGAAACTGCAATTACTTTTGCACCAATAATATATATATAGATATAATTACATAATATATCTATGTATATGTTATTTATATATATAATCAAAACTAAGTGTATTAAATACATATAAAAATAAACTTATACGACAGCAATACCCTATCAAGGCACTAAAAGGGAAGAAATGTCCAGATAAATATTTATTTATTTACCAAATGGGGTGGTAGGTTTTCCTTCTGTTAGTGTAAATCTGAAAAGTTATTTCTCCTCCCTTACATAGCACAGACTTCCAAGTTAGTCAAGTTAGTCATTTAAAAACATTTATTTGTTTAAACTTTTATTTTAGTTTCAAGAGTACATGTACAGATTTGTTACAGAGGTAAGTTGCATGTTGTGGGGGTTTGGCATAGAGACTGTCTCATCACTCAGGTAATCAGCATAGTAACCAGTAGGTATTTTTTTGATCCTCACCTTCCTGCCACCCTCCATCCTCAGATAGTCCCTGGTGTCTGTTGTTCTCTTGTCTGTGTCCATGTGTACTCAATGTTTAGCTCCCATTTATAAGTGAGAATATGTGGTATTTTGTTTTCTATTCCTGTGTTAGTTTGCTTGGGATAATGGCCTCCAGCTCCATCCATGCTGCTGTAAAGAACACAACCTCATTCTTTTTTATCGCTGCATAGTACTCCATATATATGTACCACATGTTCTCTATGCAGTCTATTGTTGATGGGCATGTAGCTTGCCTGCATATCTTTTTTATTGTGAACAGTGCTATGATGAACATACAAGTGCATGTGTCTTTATGGCTGAATAATTTATATTCCTTTGGGTATACACCCAATATGGGATTGCTGGGTTGAATGACAATTCTGCTATAAGTTCTTTGAGAAAATGCTAAAATGCTTTCTACAATTACTGACCTAAGTTACATTCCCACCAGCAGTGTGTAAATGTTCTCTTTTCTCTACAACCTTGCCATCATGTTATTTTTGGACTTTTTAATAGCAGCCATTCTGACTTTGGTGAGATGCTGTCTTATCATGGTTTTAATTTGCCTTTATCTGATAGTTAGTGATGTTGTGCATTGTTTCATATGCTTGTTGGCCAAATGTCTATCTTTTTTTTAAGTGTCTGTTCATGTTTGTTGCTCATTTTTTAATGCAATTATTTGTTTTCTGCTTGTTAATTTAAGTTTCTTTTTTTTGTAGAATAAATTTTAGTCTTTTATTTATGTATTTATTTAGTTTTCTTTTTCTCTTTTTTATTATACTTTAAGTTTTAGGGTACATGTGCACAATGTGCAGGTTTGTTACATATGTATACATGTGCCATGTCGGTGTGCTGCACCCACTAACTCATCATTTAACATTAGGTATATCTCCTAATGCCCTCCCTCCCCCCTCCCACCACCCCACAACAGGCCCCAGTGTTTGATGTTTCCCTTCCTTTGTCCATGTGTTCTCATTGTTCAATTCCCACCTATGAGTGAGAACATGTGGTGTTTGGTTTTTTGTCCTTGCGATAGTTTGCTGAGAATGATGGTTTCCCAGCTTCATCCATGTTCCTACACAGGACATGAACTGATCATTTTTTATGGCTGCATAGTATTCCATGGTGTATACGTGCCACATTTTCTTAATCCAGTCTATCACTGTTGGACATTTGGGTTGGTTCCAAGTCTTTGCTATTGTGAATAGTGCTGCAATAAACATACGTGTGCATGTGTCTTTATAGCAGCATGTTTCATAATCCTTTGGGTATACACCCAGTAATGGGATGGCTGGGTCAAATGGTATTTCTAGTTCTAGATCCCTGAGGAATCGCCACACTGACTTCCACAATGGTTGAAATGGTTTACAGTCCCACCAACAGTGTAAAAGTGTTCCTATTTCTCCACATTCTCTCCAGTACCTGTTGTTTCCTGACTTTTTAATGATCACCATTGTAACTGGTGTGAGATGGTATCTCATTGTGGCTTTGATTTGCATTTCTCTGATGGCCAGTGATGATGAGCATTTTTTCATGTGTCTTTTGGCTGCATAAATGTCTTCTTTTGAGAAGTGTCTCTTCATGTCCTTTGCCCACTTTTTGATGGGGTTGTTTGTTTTTTTCTTGTAAATTTGTTTGAGTTCATTGTAGATTCTGCATATTAGCCCTTTGTTAGGTGAGTAGATTTCAAAAATTTTCTCCCATTGTGTAGGTTGCCTGTTCACTCTGACGGTAGTTTCTTTTGCTGTGCAGAAGCTCTTTAGTTGAATTAGATCCCATTTGTCAATTTTGGCTTTTGTTGCCATTGCTTTTGGTGTTTTAGACATGAAGTCCTTGCCCATGCCTATGTCCTGAATGGTATTGCCTAGGTTTTCTTCTAGGGTTTTTATGCTTTTAGATCTAACATTTAAGTCTTTAATCCATCCTGAATTAATTTATGTATTGGATGCATGGAAGGGATCCAGTTTCAGCTTTCTACATATGGCCAGAGAGTTTTCCCAGCACCATTTATTAAATAGGGAATCGTTTCCCCATTTCTTGTTTTTGTCAGGTTTGTCAAAGATCAGATGGTTGCAGATATGCAGCACTATTTCTGAGGGCTCTGTTCTGTTCTGTTGGTCTATATCTCTGTTTTGGTACCAGTACCATGCTGTTTTGATTACTGTAGCCTTGTAGTATAGTTTGATGTCAGGTAACGTGATGCCTCCAGCTTTGTTCTTTTGGCTTCGGACTGACTTGGCAATGCAGGCTCGTTTCTTTCCATATGAAATTTAAAGTATTTTTCTCCAATTCTGTGAAGAAAGTCATTGGTAGCTTGATGGGGATGGCACTGAATCTATAAATTACCTTGGGCAGTATGGCTATTTTCACGATATTGATTCTTCCTCCCCATGAGCATGGAATGTTCTTCCATTTGTTTGTATCCTCTTTGATTTCATTGAGCAGTGGTTTGTAGTTCTCCTTGAAGAGGTCCTTCATGTCTCTCATAAGTTGGATTCCTATGTATTTTATTCTCTTTGAAGCAATTGTGAATGGGAGTTCACTCATGATTTGGCTCTCTGTTTGTCTGTGATTGGTGTACAAGAATGCTTGTGATTTTTGCACATTGATTTTGTATCTTGAGACTTTGCTGAAGTTGCCTATCAGCTTAAGGAGATTTTGGGCTGAGACAATGGGGTTTTCTAGATATACAATCATGTCGTCCGCAAACGGGACTATTTGACTTCCTCTTTTCCTAATTGAATACCCTTTATTTCCTTCTCCTGCCTAATTGCCCTGGCCAGAACTTCCAACACTATGTTGAATAGGAGTGGTGAGAGAGGGCATCCCTGTCTTGTGCCAGTTTTCAAAGGGAATGCTTCCAGTTTTTGCCCATTCGGTATGATATTAGCTGTGGGTTTGTCATAGATAGCTCTTTTGATTTTGAGAGATGTCCCATGAATACCTAATTTATTGAGAGTTTTTAGCATGAAGAGTTGTTGAATTTTGTTAGAGGCCTTTTCTGCATCTATTGAGATAATCATATGGTTTTTGTCTTTGGTTCTGTTTATATGCTGGATTACATTTATTGATCTGCATATGTTGAATCAGCCTTGCATTCCAGGGATGAAGCCCACTTGATCACGGTAGATAAGCTTTTTGATGTGCTTCTGGATTCGGTTTGCCAGTATTTTATTGAGGATTTTTGCATCGATGTTCATCAGGGATGTTGATCTAAAATTCTGTTTTTTTGTTGTGTCTCTGCCAGGCTTTGGTATCAGGATCATGCTGGCCTCATAAAATGAGTTAGGGAGGATTCCCTCTCTTTCTATTGATTGGAATAGTTTCAGAAGGAATGGTACCAGCTCCTCATTGTACCTCTGGTAGAATTCGGCTGTGAATCCATCTGTTTCTGGACATTTTTTGGCTGGTAAGCTATTAGTTATTGCCTCAATTTCAGGGCCTATTATTGCTCTATTCAGAGATTCAACTTCTTTCTGGTTTAGTCTTGGGAGAGTGTATGTGTCCAGGAATTTATCCATTTCTTCTAGATTTTCTAGTTTATTTGTGTAGAGGTGTTTGTAGTATTCTCTGACGGTAGTTTGTGTTTCTGTGGGATTGGTGGTGATATCCCCTTTATCATTTTTTGTTGCATCCGTTTGATTCTTCTGTCTTTTCTTCTTTATTTGTCTTGTGAGTGGTCTATCAATTTTGTTGATCTTTTCACAAAACCAGCTCCTGAATTCATTGATTTTTCGAAGGGTTTTTTGTGTCTCTATTTTCTTCAGTTCTGCTCTGATCTTAGTTATTTATTGCCTTCTGCTAGCTTTTGAATATGTTTGCTCTTTTTCTCTAGTTCTTTTAATTGTGATGTTAGGGTGTCAAATTTAGATCTTTCCTGCTTTCTCTTGTGGGCACTTAGTGCTATAAATTTCCCTCTACACACTTCTTTGACTGTGTCCCAGAGATTGGTATGTTGTGTCTTTGTTCTCATTGGTTTCAAAGAACATCTTTGTTTCTGCCTTCATTTGTTATGTACCCAGTAGTCATTCAGGAGCAGGTTGTTCAGTTTCCATGTAGTTGAGCAGTTTTGAGTGAGTTTCTTAATCCTGAGTTCTAGTTTGTTTGCACTGTGGTCTGAGAGAGAGTTTGTTATAATTTCTGTTCTTTTACATTTGCTGAGGAGTGCTTTACTTCCAACTATGTGGTCAATTTTGGAATAGGTGTGGTGTGGTGCTGAAAAGAATGTATATTCTGTTGATTTGGGGTGGAGAGTTCTGTAGATGTCTATTAAGTCCACTTGGTGCAGAGCTGAGCTCAGTTCCTGGATATCCTTGTTAACTTTCTGTCTCGTTCATCTGTCTAATGTTGACAGTGGGGTGTTAAAGTCTCCCATTATTATTATGTGGGTGTCTGAGTCTCTTTCTAGGTCTCTAAGGACTTGCTTTATGAATCTTGGTGCTCCAGTATTGGGTGCACATATATTTAGGATAGTTAGCTCTTCATGTTGAATTGATCCCTTTACCATTACATAATGGCCTTGTCTCTTTTGATCTTTGTTGTTTCAAAATCTGTTTTATCAGAGACTAGGATTGCAACCCCTGCCTGTTTTTGTTTTCTATTTGCTTGGTAGATCTTCCTCCATCCCTTTATTTTGAGCCTATGTGTGTCTCTGCACGTGAGATGGGTTTCCTGACAGCACACTGATGGGTCTTGACTCTTTATCCAATTTACCAGTCTGTGTCTTTTAATTGGAGCATTTAGCCTATTTACATATAAGGCTAATATTTTTATGTGTATAAATTCTGGAGGATGGATCTTTGTCAGATGCATAATTTGAAAATATTTTCTCCCACTCTGTAGGTTGTCTATTGATAGTTGGTAAGTTGAAAATATTTTCTCTCATTCTGTAAGTTATCTGTTTATAGTTTCTTTTGTTGTGTAGACACTGTTTAGTTTAATTAGGTTTTATTTGCCGATTTTTGTTTTTGTTGCCATTGCTTTTTGGCATCGTGAAATCTTTTCCATGGCCTATGTTCAGAATAGTATTTCCTAGGTTTTTCTCAAGGATTTTTTACAGTTTTAGATTTTATATTTTAGTGTTTAATCCATTTTGACTTGATTTTTGTTTATGGTAAAAGGAAGGGATCTAGTTTCAATCCTCTGCATATTGTTAGCCAGTTACCCCAGCACCATTTGATGATTAGGGAATCCTTTCCCCATTGCTTATTTTTGTAGACTTTGTCAAATATTGTATGGTTGTAGGTGTGTGGCTTTATTTCTGCCCTCTCTATTCTGTTCCAATGGTCTATGTGTCTGTTTTTGCAACAGTACCTGTTTTGGTTACTGTAGCTTTGTAGTATTGTTTGAAGTCGGGTAATGTGATGCTCTCAGCTTTGTACCTTTTGCTTATGATTGCTTTGGCTATTGAGGTTCTCTTTTCATTACATATGAATTTAGAATAGTTTTTGCTAATACTGGGAAGAATATCATTTGTAGTTTGATTGGAATAGCATTGAAACCGTAAATTGCTTTGAGATGTATGGCCATTTTAACAAGATTGATTCTTCCTATCCATGAGTATGGAAAGTTTTTCCATTTGTTTGTATCATCTCTGATTTCTTTGAGCATTGTTTTGTAATTATTTTATAAAGATCTTTTGCCTCCCTGTTTAGCTGTATTTCTCGGTATTTTATTCTTTTTGCAGCTAATGTGAATGGGATTCCATGCTTGATGGCTCTCAGCTTGGATGGTATTGGTGTATAGAAATGCTATTTTTTTTTAAGATGGAGTCTCACTCTGTTGCTAGGGTAGAGTGCAGTGCCACAATCTTGGCTCACTGCAACTTCCACCTCCTGTGTTCAGTTGATTCTCCTGCTTCAGCCTCCCAAGTAGCTGAGACTACAGGCATGCACCACCATGCCTAGCTAATTTTTAGTATTTTTAGTATTTTTATATCTTGGCCTTGGTGGCACATGCCTGTGATTTCACCATGTTGGCTGAGATGGTCTCAATCTCTTGACCTCCTGATCTGCCCCTCTTGGCCTCCTAAACTGCTGGGATTCCAGGCGTGAGCCACTGTGGCTGGCCAGAAATGCTATTGATTTTTGTACGTTGGTTTTGTATCCTGAAACTTTGCTAAAGTTATTTATCACATCTAGGAGCTTTTGGACAAAGACTATGGAATTTTGTAGTTATAGAATCATATAGTCTGAAGAGAGATAGTTTGCCTTTCTTTTTTTCTAACTGGATGCCTTTTATTTCTCTTCCCTGATTGCTCTGCTAGGATTTCCAGTACTATGTTGAATAAGTGTGGTGAGAGTGTCATCTTTGTCTTGTTCCACTTCTCAAGGGGATTGCTTTCAGTTTTTGCCCATTCAGAATGATGTTGGCTGTGTGTTTGTCATAGACGACTCATATTATTTTGTGGTATGTTCCTTCAATGTCTAGTTTTTCGAAGGTTTTTCATGAGGGAATGTTGAATTTTATTGAAAGCCTTCTGCATCTATTGAGATAATTATGTGTATGTTTTTTGTTCTGTTTATATGATGAATCATTTTATTGATTTGTGTATGTTGAACTAACCTTGCATCCCAGGGATAAAGCCAACTTGATCACGGTGAATTAGCTTTTTGAAGAGCTGATGGGTTCAATTTGCTAGTATTTTGTGGAAGATTTCTGCATCTATGTTTATCAAGGATATTGACATGAAGTTTTGCTTTTCTGTTGTGTCTCTGCCACATTTTGGTATCAGGATGATGCTGACCTCATAGAATGAGTGAGGGAGGAATCCATCCTCCTCAATTGTTAGGAATAGTTTCAGTAGAAATTATACCAACTCTTTACACAACTGGTAGAATTCAGATGTGAATCCATCTGGTCCTGGGCTTTTTCTGGTTGGATGGCTTTTTATTACTGATTCAATTTCAGAACTCATTATTGGCCTGTTCAGTGATTCAATTTCTATGTGGTTCAATCTTGGGAGGCTGTATGTTTTCCAGAATTTATCAATTTGTTCTAGGTGTGTTAGTTTGTGTGTATAGAGGTGTTCATAGTAGTAGTCTTTGAGGGTTTTTTTTTGTATTTCTGTGGGTTCAGTGGTAATGTCCCCTTTGTCATGTGTGATTGTCCTTATGTGGATCTTCTTTCGTCCTTTATTAGTTTAGCTAGCAAGCAGACTATCAATTTTATTTGGTCTTTCAAATAACCAATTTCTGGTGTTATTTTTCTTTATATGTTTTTATGTATCTCAATTTCATTCAGTTCAGCTCTGATTTGGGTTATTTCTTGTCTTCTGCTAGCATTGGGGTTGGTTTGCTCTTGTTTGTCTAGTTCATCTTGGTATGATGTTAAGTTGTTAATTTAAGATTTCGCTATAGTTTTTTGACATGCACATTTAATGCTATAAACTTTCCTTTTAACGTTACTTTAGCTGTGTCCCAGAGATTTTGGTATGTTGTATATTTTTTCCCATTAGTTTCAAAGAATTTCTTGATTTGTTCCTAAATTTCATTGTTTACCCAGAAATCATTTAGGAGTCAGTTAATTTCCGTGTAGTTGTATTGTTTTGAGTGATCTTCTTAATATTGATTTCTATTGACATTGTGTTGTGGTCTGAAAGTGTGGTTGGTATAATTCCTTTTTTTAAAATTTTAATCTGCTGAGAATTGTTTTACAGCTGATTGTGTGGTTTATTTTAGAGTATGTGCCATGGGCACATAGGAAGAATGTATATTCTGTTGTTGGGAGGAGGATTTAGTAGGTATGTGTTAGGCTGATTTGGTCATGTTGAGTTCAGGTCCCAAATCTCTTGGTTAGTTTTCTGCCTTGATGATCTGTCTAATACTGTCAGTGGGGTGCTGAAGTCTCCCATTATTATTATGTGGTTATTTGATCTCTTCATAGGTCTCTAAGAACTTGCTGTATGAATCTGGGTGCTCCTGTATTGGGTGCATATATATATTTAAAATAGTTATTTCTTCTTGTTGAATTGAACCCTTTACTATTATAGAATGCCCTTCCTTGCCTTTTTTTTCTTCTTGACACAGAGTTTTGCTCTTTTCATCCAAGCTGGAGTGCAGTGGCACGATCTCGGCTCACTGCAACCTCCCCCTCCTGGGTTCAAGTGATTCTCCTTCCTCAGCCTCCAGAGTAGCTGGGATCACAGGCATGTGCCACCAAGGCCAACCTAATTTTTGTATTTTTAGTAGAGATGGGGTTTCACCATGTTGACTAGGCTGGTCTTGAACTCCTGACCTCAGGTGATCGGCCTACCTTGGCCTCCCAAAGTGCCTTCTTTGCCTTTTTTGATTATTGTTGGTGTAAATTTTCTTTAGTCTGAAATTAGAATAACAACCCTTGCTTTTTTCTTTTTAAAGTTCATTTTCTCTGAAATTAGAATGGCAACCCCTGGCTTTTTTTGTTTTTTGTTTGTTTGTTTGTTTGTTTCTATTTTCTGTTTGCTTGGTAGGGTTTTCTCCATCCCTTTGCTTTGAGCCTATGGGTATCATTGCATGTGAGATAGCAGCATACCATCAGAGACTATTTCTTCATTCATTTTGCCACTCTGGGCCTTTTAATTGAAGCATTTAGCACATTTACAATGAAGCTTAATATCGATACGTGTGGATTTTATCCCATCATCATGATGTTAGCTGGTTATTACACAGACTTGACTATGCATTTGCTTTATAGTGTCGATTGTCTATGTACTTAAGTGTTCTTTGTTGTTGTTTTTTTTTTTTTTTTTTTTTTGGTAGTGGCCAGAAATAGTCTTTCATTTCTTTATTTAGCATTCTTTCAAGGACCTCTTGTGAGGCAGGTCTGGTTGTAGTAATACATTTCCTTATCATTTGCTTGTCTGAGAAGGAATTTATTTCTCCTTTGCTTATGAAGCTTAGTTTGGCTGGATATAACATTCTTGGCTGGAGTTTCTTGCCTTTAAGAATACTAAATGCAGGCCTCCATTCTGGCTTGTAAAGTTTCTGCTGAAAGGTCTGCTGTTAGCCTGATGGGGTTCCCTTTTTAGGTGACTTGCTTCTTCTCTCTGTCTTTAACATATTTTTTTTCATGTCGACCTTGGAGAATCTGATGAGTGTGTACTGGGATGGTCATCTTGTATAGTATCTCACAGGGGTTCTAATGTGGTTTAGCTACATCCCCACCCAAATCTCATTTTGAATTGTAGTTCCCATCATCCCCATGTGTTGTGGGAGGGACCTGGTGGGAGGTAATTAAATCATGGGAGAGGGTTATTCCCATACTGTTCTCATAACAGTGAATAAGTCTCATGAGATCTGATGGTTTTATAAATGGGAGTTCCCCTGCACAATCTCCCTTGCCTGCCACCATGTAAGATGTGGCTTTTCTCCTTCCTCACCTTTCGCCATGATTGTGAGGCCTCTCCAGCCATGTGGAACTGTGAGTCCATTAAACCTCTTTTTCTTTATGTATTACCAGTTTGGGGTATGTCTTTATTAGCAGCATGAGAACAAACTAATACAGTTTTTTTGCATTTCCTGAATTTAAATGTTGGACTTTCTGGAGAGGTTGGGGAAATTTTCTTGGATGATATCCTCAAATATGTTTTCCAAGTTGCTTGCTTTCTCTCCCTTTCTTTCAGGGACACCAGTGATTTGTAGATTTGGCCTCTTTACATAGTTCCACATTTCTCAGAAGGTTTGCTCTCTTTTGCTCTTTTTTCTTTAATTTTGTCTGGCTGAGTTAATTCAGAAAAACAGTCTTTGGGCTCTGAGATTGTTTCTTCAACTTGGTCTATTCTGCTGTTAATACTTGCAATTGTTTTATGAAATTCTTGTAGTGTGTTTCTCACCTCTATTAGATCAGTTTTGTTCTTTCTTAAAATGATCATTTTGTCTTTTACCTCCTGTATTTTTTTTTTTTTTGTATTTCTTAAATTCCTTGGATTGGGTTTCGACTTTCTCCTGAATCTTAATAATCTTCCTTCCTATCTAAATTCTGAATTCTATGCCTGCCATTTCAGCCTGGTTAAGAATCATTTCTGGGGAAGTAATGTGGTCATTTGGAGGTAAGAAGATACTGTGGCTTTTTGAGTTGCAAGAGTTCTTGTGCTAGTTTTTGTTTTTTTTTGTTTTGTTTTCTTTTTTTCATCTGTGTGGACCAATGTTCCTTAAACCTTTCAAGTTGCCGTCATTTGGATGGGATATTTTGCTTTTATCTTCTTTGATGCCTTCGAGGGTTTGATTGTGGTATAAGAAGGGTGTAAGTCAGCTGACTGGCTTTGGTTCTGGAAGATTTCAGGGAGCAAAGGCTCAGCTCAGCACTCCTTGGCTGTGTGCTCTAACACTGAGGGATGCTACCAGCTGTGTTCTCTGGCCCCTCAAGACTAGGAATCTGCTGCACTGGAGGGACCAAGATGTTCCTGGTCTGCTGGCCCCAACACTCTGATTAGGGGGTGTTGGCCAAAGTGCTTCACTGAGGTAGTGACAGAGGGATCCTTGCTTGCTAGGGTATGTCAGTAGCCATGATGGTGATTGAGTTGCCTATACATCATCAGCAGGGTCAGAACACTGGTAGGTGTGGGGCATTGGCAGGGGCACCAGCATATACACACTCACACTGGTGGTGGTGGCAGTGCAGTGGGGATGGGATGCTAGTAGGTGTAGGAGTGCTGGCATCCATGCACACTGATTGGCTTTTGGGTCTCTATAATATGCACTCTAATTTAACTTTAACATTTGCCACACCCCCAGGTTTTTATTTATTTATTTACTTATTTTTTAACTTTTTTTAAGTTTAGGGGTATAAGTGTAAATTTGTTACATAGGCAAACTTGTGTTAGCTTCCACTTATAAGTAAGAGCATGCAGTATTTGGTTTTCTGTTCCTACAATAGTTTACTAGGAATAATGACCTCTAGCTCCATCCATGTCCCTGCAAAGGCCATATCTTTTTCTTTCTTATGGCTGCATAGTATTCTATGATGTATGTATCACATCTTCTTTAGCCAGTGTATTATTGATGGGCATTTAGGTTGACTCTATATCTTTGTTATTGTGAATAGTGCTGCAATGAACATATGTGTGCATGCATATTTATAATAGAACAATTTATATTCCTTTGGGTTTATATCCAGTAATGGGATTGCTGGGTCAAATAGTGTTTCTATCTTTAGGTCTTAGAGGAATTGCCACACTATCTTTCACAATGAGAACCAATTTACACACCCACCAACAGTGTATAAGTGTTCTTTTCTCCCACAATCTTGTCAGCATCTGTTATTTTTTGACTTTTTTTTTTTTTCTTTTAGACGGAGTCTCATTCTGTCCTCCAGGCTGGAGTGCAGTGGTGCCATCTCGGCTCACTGCAAGCTCCACCTCCCAGGTTCATGCCATTCTCCTGCCTCAGCCTCCCGAGTAGCTGGGACTACAGGTTCTTACTACCACGTCCGGCTAACTTTTTGTATTTTTTTTTTTTTTTTTTAGAAGAGAGGGGGTTTCACCGTGTTAACCAGGATGGTCTCCATCTCCTGACCTCGTGATCCACCTACCTCAGCCTCCCAAAGTGCTGGGATTACAGGCGTGAGCCACCACAGCTGGCCTTGACTTTTTAATAATTCCACTCTGACCAGTGTTAGGTGGTATCTTATTGTGGTTTTGATTTGCATTTGTCTAATGATCAGTGAAGTTGAGCTTTTATTACATGATTGTTGGCCACATGTATGTCTTGTTTTGAAAAAGTGTTTGTTCATGTCCTTTGCCCACTTTTTTATGGGATTTTTTTTATGTTTGTATGTACATTTGTTTATGTTTCTTATAGATGCTGGATATTAGACCTTTGTCAGATACATAGTTTGCAAAAATTTCTTTCTCCCACTCTCTGTAGGTTGTCTATTTACTCTGTTGATAATTTCTTTTGCATTGCAGAACCTCTTTAATTTAATTAGTTCCCATTTGTCAATTTTTGTTTTTGTTGCAATTGCTTTTAGCATGTTCATCATTGAATGTTTATAGCAGCACAATTGACAATTGCAAAATTGTTGAACCAACCCAAAAGCCCATCAATCATGGAATACTACACAGCCACAAAAAGGAATGAATTAACAACATTTGCTGTGACCTGGATGAGACTGGAGACTATTAGTCTAAGTGATGTAACTCAGAAATGGAAAACCAAACATTGTGTGCTCTCACTGATATGTGGGAACTGAGCTATGAGGACGTAAAGGCATATGAATGATACAATGGACTCTTGGGACTTGGGGTAAAGAGTAGGAGGAGGGGGAGGGATAAAAGACTACAAATATGGTGAAGTTTATACGTGGGTGATGGCTGCACCAAAATCTCACAAATCACCACTAAAGAACTTACTCATGTAACTAAATACTGCCTTACCCCAATAACTTATGGAAAAAATAAAATAAAACAAGAAACAAAACAAATTGATTAAAAACAGCAAGATGGAAGACTTTAACACAATCATATAAATAATTATTTTAAGTGTGATCTAAATATATCAGTTACAAAGCAGAGATATAAATATGTGATTAAAAGTAAGGATATAGATGGCCGGGCGTAGTGGCTCACGCCTATAATCCTCGCACTTTGGGAGGCCAAGGAGGGCAGAACATGAGGTCAGGAGATCCAGACCATCCTGGATAACATGGTGAAAACCCATCTCTACTAAAAATACAAAAAATTAGCCAGGCATGGTGGCACGTGCGTGTAGTCCCAATAAATATAGATAACTAGCTTTTGACAGAAGAGGAAAATGTAATTTGATAGAGAAGAGGCTGAGGCAGGAGAATCACTTGAACCCAGGAGGCAGAGGTTGCAGTGAGCCCAGATTGCACCACTGCCAGCCTGCACTCTAGCCTAGGTGACAGAGCAAGACTCCATCTCAAAAAAAAAAAAAAAAAAAAAAGGAACTGTATAGAGAAACATATACCACAAAAACACTAACTGAAACAAAGCTAAAGAAATATTAACTTCTAACAAAGTGGCCTTCAGAAAATGAAAACTATAAGCAGTAAAGAACATTACATAACGATAAAGGGATCAATTCTCTGAGAAAGCATGACTACCCTAATACATGTGCTCCTAAAACCAGAGTTTCAAAATACATGAGCCCCACATTGATAGATCTGACAGAGAAATAGACAAATCAAAGATTACAGTTGACGACTTCAATGCCCTTCTCTCAGTAATTGATAGAAAGTAGAAAATAATTCAGTAAAGCTGAAGATTATTTCAACAGCACTACTAAGTAACTTGACCCAATTGACATCTATAAAACATTTCATATCAACAACAGCAGAATACACATTCTTTATGAGTGAACATGGAACATACACCAAAATATACTATATGCTCAGTGATTTAACAAGACTTAACAAGTCATACCATAAACTTTCAACCTCAGTAGACTTAAACTAGAAATTAATAACACAAAAATATCTGAAAGGGTTCTAATATTTAGAAATTAAACAATATCCATAGATAATTCATGGGTCAAAGTGAAAATTTCTAGAAAGAATTTTTGAAAATATTTGAAACTAAATGAAAACTCATCATCCTAAAATTAGCAGCATGCAATAATAGCAGCTCTTTGAGGAACATTTATAGTACTGAAGGTATACATTTTAAAAATGAAAAATCCCAATAATACAAGCTTCTACCTAAGAAAATTAGAGAAGAAGTTCAAGCCTAAACCAAGTAGAATGAAGAAAATAATAATATTAGAATAGAAATAAGTTAAACTGAAAACAGAAAAACAATACAGGAAATAAAATCAAAAGCTAGTTCTTTGAAAAGCACAATGAAACTGATAAAATTCATTTCAGCTTAATAGAGAAAGAGACAGTGTGAGAAAGAGAGAAAGAAAACACACATTACCAATATCAGAAATAAAGAGGGGACATGACTCTTCATACTCCAGACAGTAACAGGACAATAAGTTTGATATCATGAACAACTCTGTGTGATAAATTCTACAACTTAGGTAAAATAGAAAAATGTGAAAGCCATGTACTATGAAAACTCAGTAAAGAAGAAATTTATAACCTTACTAGCCCTATATGTATTTTAGAAATTGAATTAGTGGTTAAAACCTTTTAAAAATGCTGTCCCAGAAGGCTTCACTGCTGAATTCTATCAAACACTTAAGGAAGAAAAATACCAATTCTATACATTCTCTTTAAGTGAAAAATAAATATTTCCCAATTCATTTTGTGAGATATCACCCTAATAACAAAATAGATAAAAATGCTGCAATAAATGAAAACTAAATACCATTATTTTTTATGTATATAGATGTAAAACCTTTAACAAAATGTTAGAAAATCGTATCCAGCAATCAAAACAAATATGCTACAACCAAGTTGGGTTTATTCAAGCAATACAAGGCTGGGTAAACAATTGGAAAACAATCAATGTAGTTTACCATGTTGAAAGACAGAATAAGAAAAGCCGTATGGTCATGTCAATAAATGCAGAAACAATTTTTAACAAAATTCAACATATTTTAAAGCTAAAAGTTCTAAGTAAACTAGGAACAAAAATGAACTTCCTTAGTCAAATAAAGAATGCCCATGAATAACCCATAGCTAACATAATAATTAATGATGAAAAACTAACTTATATTATCTAAGATGTAGAACACGGAAAAAAGAGAATGTCTTTTTTCACTGCTTATTATTTAATACTATGTGGAAAGACCTAGATAGTGCAACAGGCAAAAATAATTACAGTTATAAAGGTTAAAAAAGAAGAAAGAAAATGGTATTTATTTTCAGCCAACATGATTGTGTTAACATTACAGAGAATCTACAAAAATCTCTTGGAACTAATAAATGAATTTAGCAAATTCGTAGGATACATAGTCCACATACAAAATCAATTGCATTCTTACATATGAGCAATGAAAAATTGAAATATAAAATGTTTAAAAAGTGTAACACCTATTTGCATATAAATTTAATAAAACATGTGCAAGGTCTGTGTGCAGAAAACTATAAAACACTGATGAAATAAATTAAAGATAATCTAAGCAAACTCAGAGATATGCCATGGTCATTGATTAGAAGATTCAGTGTCATTAAGACATCGATTTCTCCAATGAATTTTAGATTTAATGCAATCACAATAAAAATTCCAGCAAGTTTTTTTTTAATAGATATCAACAAGTTGATTCTGAAATTCACACAAAAAGGCAAAGTAACTGGAAGAGCTAAAATAATTCCAGAAAGCAATGTTGGAGGGTCCAGATGACCAAATTTCCAGACTTATTAAAAGTTATAGTAATCAAGGCAATGTGTTATTGGTGACAATGTAGATACATAAATCAAAATACAGAACCCAGAAATAGGCCAATAAATATAGACAACTGACTTTTGACAAAAGAGAGAATGTAATTTGATAGAGAAAGGATAGGCTTTTTATCAAATAATATTAGAAAAGCTGATATGTTCATTAGAGAAGTTCACATGCAAAAAATGAGCCTAGATCCATGCCTCACAGCATATGCTATAAATAGATTAAAATGTGTTAAAGACCTAAAAGTACTCTTTAAAGTTGCTTTTTATTTTTATTTTATTATTATTATACTTCAAGTTTTAGGGAATATGTGCACAATGTGCAGGTTTGTTACATATGTATCCATGTGCCATGTTGGTGTGCTGCACCAATTAACTCGTCATTTAGCATTAGGTATATCTCCTAATGCTATCCCTCCCCACTCCCCCAACCCCACAACAGTCCCTGGAGTGTGATGTTCCCCTTCCTGTGTCCATGTGTTCTCATTGTTCAATTCCCACCTATGAGTGAGAACATGCGGTGTTTGGTTTTTTGTCCTTCCGATAGTTTACTGAGAATGATGATTCCCAGTTTCATCCATGTCCCTACAAAGGACATGAACTCATCATTTTTTATGGCTGCATAGTATTCCATGGTGTATAGTTGCCACATTTTCTTAATCCAGTCTATTGTTGTTGGACATTTAGGTTGGTTCCAAGTCTTTGGTATTGTGAATAGTGCCGCAATAAACATACGTGTGCATGTGTCTTTATAGCAGCATGATTTATAGTCCTTTGGGTATATACCCAGTAATGGGATGGCTGGGTCAAATAGTATTTCTAGTTCTAGATCCCTGAGGAATCGCCACACTGACTTCCACAATGGTTGAACTAGTTGACAGTCCCACCAACAGTGTAAAAGTGTTCCTATTTCTCCACATCTTCTCCAGCACCAGTTGTTTCCTGATATTTTAATGATGGCCATTCTAACTGGTGTGAGATGGTATCTCATTGTGGTTTTGAATTGCATTTCTCTGATGGCCAGTGATGATGAGCATTTTTGCATGTGTTTTTTGGCTGCATAAATGTCTTCTTTTGAGAAGTGTCTGTTCATGTCCTTCACCCACTTTTTGATGGGGTTGTTTTTTTTTTCTTGTAAATTTGTTTGAGTTCATTGTAGATTCTAGATATTAGCCCTTTGTCAGATGAGTAGATTGCAAAAATTTTCTCCCATTGTGTAGGTTGTCTGTTCACTCTGATGGTAGTTTCTTTTGCTGTGCAGCAGCTCTTGAGTTTAATTAGATCCCATTTGTCAATTTTGGCTTTCGTTGCCATTGCTTTTGGTGTTTTAGACATGAAGTCCTTGCCCATGCCTATGCCCTGAATGGTATTGCCTAGGTTTTCTTCTAGGGTTTTTATGGTTTTAGGTCTAACATTTAAGTCTTTAATCCATCTTGAATTAATTTTTGTATAAGGTGTAAGGAAGGGATCCAGTTTCAGCCTTCTACATATGGCTAGCCAGTTTTCCCAGCACCATTTATTAAATAGGGAATCCTTTCCCCATTGCTTGTTTTTGTCAGGTTTGTCAAAGATCAGATAGTTGTAGATACGCGGCATTATTTCTGAGGGCTCTGTTCTGTTCCATTGATCTATGTCTCTGTTGTGGTACCAGTACCATGCTGTTTTGGTTACTGTAGCCTTGTAGTATAGTTTGAAATCAGGTAGTGTGATGCCTCCAGCTTTGTTCTTTTGACTTAGGATTGACTTGGTGATGCAGGCTCTTTTTTGGTTCCATATGAACTTTCAAGTATTTTTTTCCAAATCTCTGAAGAAAGTCATTGGTAGCTTGATGGGGATGGCATTGAATCTATAAATTACCTTGGGCAGTATGGCCATTTTCACCATATTGATTCTTCCAACCCATGAGCATGGAATGTCCTTCCACTTGTTTTTATCCTCTTTTATTTCATTGAGCAGTGGTTTGTAGTTCTCCTTGAAGAGGTTCTTCATGTCCCTTGTAAGTTGGATTCCTAGGTATTTTATTCTATTTGAAGCAATTGTGAATGGGAGTTCACTCACGATTTGGCTCTCTGTTTGTCTGTTATTGGTGTATTAGAATGCATGTGATTTTTGTACATTGATTTTGTATCCTGAGACTTTTCTGAAGTTGCTTATCAGCTTATGGAGGTTTTGGGCTCAGACAATGGGGTTTTCTCGATATACAATCATGTCATCTGCAAACAGAGACAATTTTACTTCCTCTTTTCCTAATTGAATACCCTTTATTTCCTTCTCCTGCCTAAAAGAACGTGGGAAGATATACTTAGATGCTTTCTGTTAAGGGGGAAGAGAATCCCTGGAGTAGGAGAGTGTTGTGAGTAAACCAATACAGCTAGAAAAATGAATGGGCACAAATGTCTGCAAGGAAAGACAAGAGGAACATAAGGGACCCCATGGAGAAAATGCTAAGATCTGAAAAGGATATGAAAACACCGACTAAATCAAGGGTGGGGGAAGACACATAAGAAAGAGAAAAAAAATGTTGAAAAAAAAGTTTAATTGGCTTGTAAGAAATAGGCTGATCATAAGCAGATCTTCCAGAATCCTTTGGTAATAGTACTTTAGGAGCAAAGCAAACTTACAGGTTGAATTAATTTTTTAATACCTTGTTCTATGACCTTAGGTTATTATTATACTTTTATTATTTTAATGTTCTAATAAATAAGACACAGATAAATTAATGCACAGAATAATGAATAATTTTAAAGAGAGCTCCCATATAACTCCCCCTCAAGGCAAGAAATGGCATTTCTGTTATTTCAGTTGAATCCTCTTTCTCTCCCTATATGTAATCTGTATTCTAGGAGCATCACTTCCTTGCCTTGTAACTATTTTATGCCCTAGGTTCTTCATCTCTGAAATGCAAATGGTAGTGATATCTATCCTGTAGTGCTGTTACAAAGATAAATAAGATAAATGTCAGTTTGTTCATTATGACATAGAGTAAATGTTTACTAAATATTTGCTCTTATTAGTGGTGCTCACATAACAAAGTAGAAGCAAGGACTAGCTTTGAATATAGATGCAAAAAAGGAAAAGCTTATTGAAAATGATACGACCAACGCAAAATTACAGAATGTTCAACTGTGTTGTCGACAAGCATTAAAATGAATATTTTGTAAACTCAAAAAAGTTATACTTTTCCTGACAAGTCACCTTAAATGTAAATAAAGTGTATAAGAACACATACTTCTTCCCCAGAGAACATGATGAAAACACTGCATGGGAATTGATGGAAATAATTTTCTTACCTAGGAACCAGAACTGGAGTTTCCCTCTCAGATTATAGAGAATGGAAAAAGAAGCTCAAATTGCATAAAAGGCAGATCTCGGCCATAAAGAACTTTGTAATAAATAGGATTCAAGTTACATGCTCTGGTAAACATGGGTCCAAGAGGATGCTAACTGGTGAGTTGATTACATGGGGGACATATAAGTAATTAACTGTAAGTAAGTAAGTAATACCTTGGGAAGAAATAAAAATGTAACTTTAGAATATAGCCTTTACCTAAAATTTTGCCTAGCATTTGAGCTTGAACACCTTCAGAAATCACTTGTTTCTATTTGGACTATGATTTGAATAGTTTTTGAAAACAAGGCAAGTACTTCTCTTGCCTTCCAATTTTTTTTTATGGGGTGGCCTCCCATCATTTATTTGATTTGGTGATATGACAGATAATAGTTACTAACATGGTATGAATTTTGTGTTTGTTTGTGCATAAATTGGGGAAAATAGGAAGTGAAATATCAGTAGCACTCAACATGCTGAAGAAGATGTCAAGTCAGATGTTGCAAAGAAACAATTTAAATAGTTAAGGAATGACTAATTTCAATGAAGAGAGGACTGAATCAACTTTAAAGGAAAAAGGAATAGATTCCAAATAAATACAGAGCATAGGTAAGTCAATTATTTTTTTTCTCTTAGCATTGCCCTCATAAACATGTGATATTTGTTGAAAATATATTTTTTACTCCTGTGTTAAAAAATCATATTAAGCAGTAGCTAATTTTTAAACAGGCTGTCCTGCAAATTCTATACACTAAGACATTTTTGGATTAAATGAACACTAAGTTTAAGGAGGACCTGGTTGTCCACTGGGGCTGAGATGACATATTCTAGAAAAATAAGATAAATATCAATGGATAATAGCACCTACTTTCTTGCAGAACTGCATGTGAGAAAAGAGACATGCTGTTACAACTCTTGAGAGATAGCCTGAAAAACTTTGACAAAAAAGAAAGTAATTCTGAAAATGATACTATTGTGAGAAGAGTTCTTAGATAGAATTGAGGCTAGTGTCCTCATTTTGCAGAAAGGAAACATATGGGCCAAGAATATAAGGTCATAAATCTAAGTGGCAGTGTTAGGGTATACACTCAAATCACTTTTCCCCCAGCAATTTTTCTTTTCTTTTTTTTTTGAGACAGAGTCTCGCTCTTTCACCCAGGCTGGAGTGCAGTGGCACGATCTCGGCTCACTGCAGTCTCCGCCCCCCAAGGTTCATGCCATTCTCCTGCCTCAGCCTCCCGCGTAGCTGGGACTACAGGCGCCCGCCACCTCGCCTGGCTAATTTTTTGTATTTTTAGTGGAGACGGGGTTTCACCGTGTTAGCCAGGATGGTCTCGATCTCCTGACCTCGTGATCCGCCCGCCTCGGCCTCCCAAAGTGCTGGGATTACAGGCGTGAGCCACCGCGCCCGGCCCAGCAATTTTTCTTACATTGACAATAGCTGAAAATGCAGTATTGCTATTCATGTTTGGGAGAACAAAATATATCTTGCTTCCTACAGAAATATGTGAGCTGTACTTTTGTTACTTTCTAGAGCTGGCTTATATAAGGATCCTGAACTGATTCAGTTTGTGTTTTTAATAGATACTTTGGCCTAATTTATAGTTTTATATTTCAACTTATACATTTTCCATTTAAGTATGAGTGTCTAAAATGGAGCAATGACTGAAATTCAAGAAGTGTCCTACTTTGCCTGAGAAATTCAGACATGTATGCAAACTTCAGAGTTGGGACAGTCAGGATCAATGTTCAGTTTATCCCGTGTGAGTTTTCTCACTTTCACATGGACATATGGTGAGAGGATTATAAATTCAGACTTTGGAGTCAGAAAACTCAGATTTTAAGCCTTAGTTTGTTATATACCATTTGTGTTACTATGTACAATTTCCTAAAGCTCTAGAATCCTAATGTAATTTTAATGTATTTTCCTTGTGATATATTAATATTAGCACAATGATATCATCCCTTGTACATTGTTTTATTCTTTTAAATGTCCTTTCTCATCTATTATTAACGTTGAGCTTCAGCATCAATCTCTAAGTACACAGAGGAAGATGTATTTCCTTACATTTAAAATGAAGATAAAGCGTTTTAAAACAAGTTAATAAACTTGCAAGATTGCATTTGAAGTTAGTGGCTGAATTAAGGCAAGTAACAGGGATTGCCTCCCAATTATAAAGCATGATTAGATTTTTACTGGTAAATTTAAAAAAAAAAACACTCACATTGTAGTAGTTAAACATGGTGGTTCTATGTCTGTAAAAAAGTTGAACCCAGAAGAAAAATTGCCAGGTAGAGAATTTAGTCATCAGCTGTAGCTGACAAAACCAAGACAACAATTATAGGGATTCAAATTACGTTTTTAGTAAACTTATAGTAAATGAAGACAGATGGATGCACTGGCTTTGTCTGAGAACATTCTGTGCCTTATTTAACTTAGAGGCTTAATTTTTATGTAAGAGTCTTACTATGCTTGTTGGGGTTAAGAATTGTATTTCAGATGGGTTTTAAATAACATACATAAATTTGTGAAAACGGAAATGTATAAGAAGCAATTTTAGGAATAATTCAAACTAGTAGTGTATTCAATATTATTATTTTCTTCAAATAAAATGAAATTGACTTTCTTATTTATTGGCAAAGATTAGTGTGATTATGGAGAAGATCACAACCTTTTTCTCAAAAAAGTGCCTTTAATCTAATTCTAGTCCTTGAAATTCCACTATGAAAATGAATGTCTTTTTGAAATTTCATTTTCTATTACAATGCAATTATTCATTGTATTGGTAACAATGTTAACTTGGTAATGTAGAGAGATGAGGAAGAAATTTAAGGGGGGTTTGACTGAGAAGTCAAGAATGAGATTAAGGCTGAAAATGTATATTATAAATGGACAGTCATTCTGAGGACATCTGGTAAGAATTAGTTAAAATATTTTGATGTAATATTATTTTTAGAAAGCAATGAAACACATTGGTAATAATTCAGTGTCATCTTTTCTGCAACATCCAAGACTAACAACTTAAGATATGTTTGTTCACCACCTACAACGTTGGTTTTAGTTTATGCAATCAAATCCCATTTGTTGATATCAATATTGCTAATGCTTAGTGCTATGGCTAATTCAATGAATTTTCTACATTATTTGAAAAATAATATTTGTATGACTTGTTTCCTTAATAAATTTTGAATCCCAGAGAGTAAAAGCAATATCCTTTGAAAGGAATTATTTTGTATTACAATATTATATATTACATTAGACTTTGGAAATAAACATTCCCTATGATAGAATTTCAATATTGTTGATTGAACAATAGAATTCATACCTACTAGGGCAGGGATTGATCACAACGTGCTAGAGAGCTAATGGAAATCATCCAGTATATATACATAGAGAGTCTTATTAGAGAGCCATTTTAATTGAATACCAGATATTTATTTACTCTCTGAACCACTTGAATGAGGTAAATTCAATCCAGCTAGTTCTTCAAATAAAATATGATCATTGTACTTCTTAACAAAGACTTGTGCCGGGCGCGGTGGCTCACGCTTGTAATCCCAGCACGTTGGGAGGCCGAGGCGGGCGGATCACGAGGTCAGGAGATCGAGACCACGGTGAAACCCTGTCTCTACTAAAAATACAAAAAATTAGCCGGGCCCGGTGTGGGGCGCTTGTAGTCCCAGCTACTCAGGAGGCTGAGGCAGGAGAATGGCGTGAACCCGGGAGGCGGAGCTTGCAGTGAGCCAAGATAGCGCCACTGCACTCCAGCCTGGGCGACAGAGCGAGACTCCGTCTCAAAAAAAAAAAAAAAAAAAAAAAAAAAAACAAAGACTTGTAAGCTTATGAATTATGTCATTTCAGGTGACTTATATGTTCTGTCTACACTGGACCATGGAAAAAAGCAATAATATCACTGTGTTTATTCTCTTGGGGTTTTCCCAAAATAAGAACATTGAAGTCCTCTGCTTTGTATTATTTTTGTTTTGCTACATTGCTATTTGGATAGGAAACTTACTCATAATGATTTCTATCACGTGCACCCAGCTCATTCACCAACCCATGTATTTCTTCCTCAATTACCTCTCACTCTCCGACCTTTGTTACACATCCACAGTGACCCCCAAATTAATGGCTGACTTACTGGCAGAAAGAAAGACCATTTCGTATAATAACTGCATGATGCACCTCTTTACCACCCATTTTTTTGGAGGCATAGAGATCTTCATTCTCACAGGGATGGCCTATGACCGCTATGTGGCCATCTGCAAGCCCCTGCACTACACCATTATCATGAGCAGGCGAAGGTGTAACACAATCATCACAGTTTGTTGTACTGGGGGATTTATACATTCTGCCAGTCAGTTTCTTCTCACCGTCTTTGTACCATTTTGTGGCCCAAATGAGATAGATCACTACTTCTGTGATGTGTATCCTTTGCTGAAATTGGCCTGTTCTAATATACACATGATAGGTCTCTTAGTCATTGCTAATTCAGGCTTAATTGCTTTGGTGACATTTGTTGTCTTGTTGTTGTCTTACGTTTTTATACTGTATACCATCAGAGCATACTCTGCAGAGAGCCGCAGCAAAGCTCTTGCCACTTGTAGTTCTCATGTAATGGTTGTGGTCCTGTTTTTTGCACCTGCATTATTCATTTACATTAGACCGGCCACAACATTCTCAGAAGATAAAGTGTTTGCCCTTTTTTATACCGTCATTGCTCCCATGTTCAACCCTCTCATCTACACGCTGAGAAACATGGAGATGAAGAACGCTTTGAGGAAAGTGTGGTGTTGTCAAATATTCCTGAAAAGAAATTAACTTTTCTGAATTGTTTCTGCTTTTCATGCCGTGGTTCCCTGAAACCACACTGATGAATGAGAAAGATTCACTCTCATCTTGCTCTTATCCTTAATGTTTGGAGAGAAAAGTGGGCAAACAGGAAGCATATCCCTTCTGTGGTTTTATACTTTACATTGATATCTCTTTAACAAATTGAACATTATTCTTATCCATACTCTCCTCCGCCTTTTTAAATCATTACAATTGAGCTTATGTGATATGAAATAACCAGAAAATTTCTTAAAAATAAAGGATTACATGGCGTTGTGTTGAAAAAATAAAATAGATTATGTTTTTATGCCTTAAACTTCTGAGAAGATCAATGAAATGTTACTCTCAGCTTTTACATTTTTACTCAAGTCTAAACACAAAAAATGCATGTATTGCCTGTGTACAGCTCACGAAATTTTGCAAACTGAGCATGATTGTGAAATCAGCAACTGGATTAAGAGACAGAAATTATCAGCACATCAGAGGTCCTCCTTATTCCTCTTTATGATTAATACCTCCCAAAGTTAACCACAATATTTATTCCTAAAATAAATAGTTTTCGGCTGGGCACGGTGGTTCATGCCTGTAATCCCAGCACTCTGGGAGGCTGAGGCGGGTGGATCATGAGGTCAGGAATTCGAGACCAGCCTGGCCAAGATGGTGAAACCCCGTCTCTACTAAAAATACAAAAATTAGCCGGGCGTGGGGGCAAGCGCCTGTAATCCCAGCTACTCAGGGGGCTGAGGCAGGAGAATCGCTTGAACTCGGGAGGCGGGGGTTGCAGTGAGCCAAGATCACGCCACAGCACTCTAGCCTGGGTGACAGAACAAGACTCCGTCTCAAATAATAATAATAATAATAATAATTAATAATAATGTTTTTATCTGTTCTTGTACTTTGAAGAGTAAGAGTGATACAGATTTTGCTGCTGAGTGGGTGTCTTCTCAGCATTTCATCTGTGAGTCATTTCTCATGTTGGTAAGTTTTCTGATTGTTTTCATTGATGTATACGGTGTCTTATCATATGAATATATAATGATTGATTTATGCATTCCCTTGTTGCCAGACTTTTGGGTGGTTTCCCATTTAGGGTTACTATGTATAGTGCGGCTTTGAACATTTTGAAACATATATTTTTGGTGGATATATGTCTTTTATTATTTCATTATACTTTATAATGTAATTAAAACAATTTTAAGAAAGTAGTACTATATTTGTATTAATATTCTTTCATAATGTATTACTGATATAAATGAAAGATATTAATTGAAAAAATAAGTGCCTATAGAAAAACACTAAGTGAAATAAAACGTTTAGAAATAAGTAAGTGAAACATCTTGCACTTCTAGGATCCACACAATGGGGTATGGGATAAGCTGATTAATGCAAAACTGTCTGCCAATCACAGGGAAAAAGGAAGAAAGCTCTTAGAATGGTAATTTACACAATGAAGCTTAGAAAAATTTCCAAGAATGCAGCATTAGATTATGATAGCAAAATTAACACACAGGTATCACCACTGAAAAATGTGATCAAATAGAATATTCATTGTAGCATATGAAGTCACTTGCCATATTAAATGAAACTGGGAAAATTCTGTATTTAGCTTCTAAGAAGGAATAAAAAATATACTTCACTGTACTCCCAATAAGGGCAGTGATGCCAAATGAAGAAGGCACGCTATGAGTTTATGCTAACACTGGATTGTCACACACACACTCAAACACATACACACATGTGTGTGCAGACACATAATGCAGAAAATAAAGTCTTTTCAGGAATTTATACTTAAGGCATAGTTAAATAAATCTGCTCATATAGAAAACCAAAAATTAAAAGAAGAAAAAATTTGCTCAAAAGCAAATGATCACACAATAAAAATGACTGAATATAGGAGGAAATTAGGTTGGAAACAGCTACATCAGAGCACAGCATACAAAGACTGGGTTTATTGTAGTTAATGGACACAAAATATAATATAAATCTTTATTGTATAAAACAGAAAATGATTTTAAAGTCAAATTACAACATTGGTTTAAAAATTTTCTGGGCTGTTAGAAAACAAACAAAATAACTTCAAGAAATAAATAAAATGATACCTTTATTAGAAACTCAGTGGATAAAACATAGTAGTATATCCTAATTAATCAGTGAATTCCGGATATCAACAAATTTACTCAGAACAAAGAAGAGAGAGACAAAGATATGGAAAAAGTTAAAGGGATATTAAGAGACCTTAAGAGACAAAGATATGGAAAAAGTTAAAGGGATATTAAGAGACCTTAGAAATGGAATAAACGGGGGCAACACACAAC
Source organism: Nomascus leucogenys (assembly GCF_006542625.1). Lineage (NCBI taxonomy): Eukaryota > Metazoa > Chordata > Mammalia > Primates > Hylobatidae > Nomascus > Nomascus leucogenys. The sequence goes on from NC_044384.1 coordinate 75,095,796, forward strand.
TACCAAACTTCAAGATTTATAAAATAGTGAGAAAATACATTTAAAGAGATAATAATTGACAATTTCTAGAACTATGAGAAATATTTAGAAAAAAATTACAACAAAGTAAAAGAGGTGCTCTCAAAAAGAGCCTTACAAAATATTACTTCTAATTAATAATAATTTAAAACACAAGGCAGGGTGCGGCAACTCATGCCTGTAATCCCAGCACTTTGGGAGGCTGAGGCGGAGGAATGCCCTAAGGTCAGGAGTTTGAGACCAACCTGACCAACATGGAGAAACCCCGTCTCTACAAAAAATGCAAAATTCGCTGGGCGTGGTGGCACATGCCTGTAATCTCAGCTACTCGGGAAGCTGAGGCAGGAGAATGACTTGAACCTGTGAGGTGGAGTTTGCAGTGGGCAGAGATCACACCATTGCACTCCAGTCTGGGCAACAAGAATGGAACTCTGTCTCAAAAATAAATAAATAAATAAAAATTTAAAACACAGAAAGACTAGAAGCCAGAAGAAAATAGAATTACATTTTAAAGGTGCCAAATGTAAAATATTATCCTTGAAGTCTATATTTTTTTCAGGAAAAGTGAAGTGGGGAGTCTTCAGTAGAATAAAACAAAATAAACCACAACTTAAAAATGGCCAAGAGTTTACTATACAGACACACTCACTCAAAGTAGTTGTAAATATTAATTTTTATTAAGAGGAAAGATGTTCCAAGAAGAAAAATTTAAAATCCAGGAAGTAATAATGAATCAGGAAAATACTAACCATATTTGTAAACTGAGATATTGTATTAAAAATATTAATCATGTCTAATAGATAAGATGAAAAATAGAAGAGAGAACAAAAAACTTAGAGCACAACATCGTGGAAGTTGAAAAGAAGTATTGCTTATTAGGAGAGAAAAGACACTGATTAAATTCAGACTTGGTAATATTAATGTACAGATATGATTTTTTAAGTAATTACTAAAATAGCAGGAGATGGAGAGAAAAAGAGACAAAGAAATGTATTATTAGTGTTTTTTGAGACAGTCTTGCTCTGTCACCAGGCTGGAGTGCAGCAGCGCCATCTTGGCACACTGCAACTTCCGCCTCCAGGATTCAAGCGATTCTCCTGCCTCAGCCTCCTGAGTAGCTTGGACTACAGGTGTGCACCACCACGCCCAGCTAATTTTTGTATTTTTAGTAAAGATGGGGTTTCACCCTATTAGCCAAGTTGCTTTTGAACTCCTGGCCTTGTGATCTGCCTGCCTCCGCCTCCCAAAATGCTGGGATTACAGGCTTGACCCACTGCACCCAGCCAGAAATGTATTTTTAAAAAGAAACAATACCATTCCAAATAAAAGGCAAGAAAATGGGAAGGAAACAGAAAAATTGGGCAAAAGCAAAAATTAAAGCAAAAAAAGATCATACAAGCCAATTAAAATATATAAGTAAAACAAAATTAACACAATGTAGTAAATTCTTCAGCAGGATAATGAAAATTACCATAATGGTTTAAAATACAGTTTGTCAAATGTGCTTTCACAAAAGATGCACCTAAATCGTTGATTACACATACACATGAAAGTGAAACTGAAGGCATGAAAAGGATAAAGCAGGCACATATGTTAGCATTTGAAGCAATATTGATTATCAAAGCAGGCAAATAAAATTCTTACAAAGTAACATTACAGAAAATCTAGATGACCGTGAGTTTGGTGATGACTTTTTAGATATAACATCAGAAGTATCATCCTTGAAAGAAAGAGTTGATGATCTAGATTTTGTAAAATAAACATTTCTTCTTTGCTGTGACAGGTAGTATCAAAAGAATGAAAAGACAAGCCACAAACTTGCAGAAAAGACCGGCAAAAAACATCTGATAAAAGACTGTTATCCAAAATATACAAAGAAATCTTAAAACAAATGATAAGATAACAAACAACGTGGAATCAACCTAAATGCCCATCAATGATAGATTGGATAAAGAAAATGTGATTATATATATATATATATATATACACCCTGATAAATATATTATTTTTATATATATATAAATACCCCGATAAATATATATTATATACGTATATATTATATATATTATATAATATATATATATATAATATATATATATATTATATATATATAATATATTATATATATATTATATATATAATATATTATATATATATAATATTATATATATTATATTATATAATATATATAATATATATAATATATACGTATATAATATATATTTATCGGGGTATTTATATATATATAAAAATAATATATATAATATATAATATATAATATATAAATATATATATTATATATGTGCATATATTATATATATAATATATACGTATATATATACGACATATATAATATATGTATGTTGTATATATATTATATATACATATATAATATACGTATATATATTATAGATATATATATACGTATTCCTTATATATATTATATATTATATAAGGAAAAGTGAAGTGGGGAGTCTTTAGTAGAATAAAACAAAATAAACCACAACTTAAAAATGGCCAAGAGTTTACTATACAGACACACATAATATATATATTATATATATATACACATATATATGTATATATATACACATATATATATGTGTATATATATATATATATATACACATATATATATATATATATATATATATATATATATATATACACACATACCCTGAAATACTATGCAGCCATATAAAAGAATGAGAGTATGTCTTTTGCGGGAACATGGATGGAGCTGGATGCCATTATCCTTAGCAAACTAATACTGCATGTTCTCACTTATAACTGGGAGCTAAATGATGAGATCACAGGGACACATAGAGGGAAACAACACATACTGGGGCCTTTAGGAGAGTAGAGTGTGGGAGGTGGGAGAGGAGCAGAAAACATAACTCTTGGGTACTAGGCTTAGTACAGGGGTGACAAAAAATCTGTGGAGCAAATCTCCATGACAAGAGTATACCTATAGAAAAATAATAAAGAGAAAAACAGAAAGAAAAGAACCAGACTAAAGAAATAGGCTGAAGTCCTTAACAGACATCTCACCGAAGAGGATATACAGATGACACGGAAGCCTATGGAAAGATACGACATATCACAGGTCACCACAAGAATATGAATTAAAGCAACAATGATATACCACTGCATATCTATTAAAATAACCAAATCCATAATACTGACAATGCCAAATGCTGCTGAAGGTGTAGAGCAAAGGGAACACTCATTCATTGTTGTTGGGAATGAAAAATGGCACAGCCACCATAGATGAGAGTTTAGCAGTTTCTCAAGTACTAAACATACTTTTACCATAAGACACAGCAATTATACCACTTGGTATTTTTCTTGGTATTTTTGAAATATCAAAGGAATGAAAAACTTATGTCCATGCAAAAAAAACCCTGCATTCAGGTGTTTATGTTAGGTTTCTCTGTGTCACCAAACTTGGAAGCAACCAAGATATCTTTCAGTAAGTCTATGCATAAATAAACTGTGGTATATTCAGACAATTAAATTCGTTCAGCACTAAAAAGAAATAAGGTATTAACCCATGAAAAGACATGGAGGAGACTTAAATGCATATTATTAAGTGAAATAAGCCAATCTGAAAATACTAATAATGTATGACTACAACTATATGACATTTTGGAAAACATAAAGTTATCAAGATAGTAAAACTGTGTTGGGGTGTGGGAAGGATGAATGGGTGGAGTGCAGGCAATTTTAGGGAAATGAAACTATTCTATATGATATAAGAGTGCAGAAATGTCATTATACATTGTAGAAACCCACAGAATATACAATACCAAGAATGAATCCACGAACCTCATCATAAAACCCTGTTGTATAACAAGAATAAACCCTATGGACTTTCAATGATAATGATGCATCCACATGGATTCACCAGTTGTAAAGAATGAAACGCTCTGATTGGACAATGTTAATAATAAAGGAAGTTGCGCATGAGTAGGGCCAGAGGCTATATCGGAAATATTTATGCCTTCTGTTCAATTTTGCTGTATGAGAAACTAAAAGTGCCCTAAAGATGGTCTATTTTTAAAAAAAGACAAAAAAGAGGATAGAATTTTATACTACACAAGAACATTTCTTGATTAGATTAAAGTAATAAAGAAAATTGAGAAGAAAGTTATAGAGGAGACAAAGTAAACTGAAGCAATAGAAACTTAAATTCAAAAATCTTAATGAAGTTTAATATAATTATACTGCATTTAAAAGACAAAAGTTACAGTAAACATTATAGGATGCTTTTCAGCAAACACTCTTCTGCAAAGGAAAATAATGGACTAATGATACACAAAACAACATGATAAATCTCAAAACAGGCTAGACACAAATGAATGAATGCTTCAATCAATCATAATAAGTTTACAATTGGAAAAACTAAAACTGAATCATAAAAATCAGAAAATTAGTTGTATCTGGGGGAATGAACTGAAATGGTGCATGACAAAACTTCTGAGTTGTTGAGTTTTCTACATCTTGAATTTGTTAGTGGTTACGTGAATATATACATGTGTCAAAAATCATCGAAGCATATACTTCAAAACATTGCATTTCATTGTATGTAAATTTAATCTAGAGAAAACAATGTATTACAAAAAAGTGTTCATATCTATTGGTCTCAAGAAAAATATGGCTTTTAAATCCCACTTATAAGTGAGAACATGCCTTATTTGGTTTTCTGTTCCTGTGTTAGTTTGCTAAGGATGACGGCCTCAAGGTCCATCCATGTCCCATCAAAGAACATGATCTCATTCTTTTTTATGGCTGCATAGTATTCCATTGTGTATATGTATCACATTTTGTTTATCTAGTCTATCATTGATGGACATTTAGGTTGATTCCATGTCTTTGTTATTGTGAATAGTGTTGCAATGAACATATGTGTGCATGTGTCTTTATAATAGAAGGATTTATATTCCTTTAGGTAGATATGCAGTAATGGGATTGTTGGATGGAATGGTATTTCTGCCTTTAGCTCTCTGAGGACTCACCACATTGTCTTCCACAACGGTTGAACTAATTTACACTCCCATCAATGGGATTATCTTTAAGAATGCTATGGCAAGTGAAAGAAGCAAGTTACAAAAAACTACATATTTTATGATTATTTTTATGTAAAAAAAAAGTCCAGAGATGCCAATCTGTAGTAACAGAAAGTAGATTAGTGTTTGCCTAGAGCTGGGGGTGATGGTATGAGAGAGGAATGAGGAGTGATTGCTAATGAGAATGCGGTTTCTTTTTGAGGGGACAAAGATGTTGTAAACTTAGATTGTGTTGATGGTTGCCCAACCCTGTTTATGAAACATCAATTAAACTGTACACTTTAAATTGATGAATTACATAGTATATGAATCATATCTCAACAAAGCTATTATAATAAATGAATGTTAAATCTATTGACCATTGCTGTGTATGCACTATTCGTATATCTTGTATTAATTTACTGTCATTCTCCTATGACATGACATGTAGCTGTCTTTTTTTAATCCAAGAGATAATTCTCATCAGATATCCTTCCTTTGCACACATTTCTGTTATAAAATATGGAAATTAATATTCCATTATTTATATATTATATTTAGCATTTGTTCCAAAACATATTTTTAAACATCTAGATCTCAAAGCACATTTTGCAAAGTAGGAATAGAAGATATACTGACTCGCCCCGCTACTCATCTAAATAACTGAGCGGCAGAATAGGGATCTCCAAAGATGTTCACATCTTAGTCCTCAGAACTTATCAGTATATTTTGTTACATGATAAGGTGATTAAGATTGTAGATAAAAATTAAGTTTGTTTATCAGTTGACCTTAAAACAAAGATGTTATCCTGCACTATCCATGTGGGCTCAACGTATTCACAAGGTTTATTTAAAATGGGAAAGTGAAGCAGAATAAGTTAGATTTGAAGATGCTAAACTGCCTGCTTTGGAGATGAAGGAAAGGGGCCATAAGGAAGCTGGTAGATTCTAGAAGCTGGAAGAATTAACAGAATGAGTTTTCCCCTACAGACTTCAGAAGGATTCATCCATTCCAATGCCTTGATTTTAGCCCAGTGAGTCCCATTTTGGACTTCTCACCTGCATAACTGTGAAATACTGACTTTGTATTGATTTTAGCCACTAAGTTTGTGGTAATTCGTTGCAGCAGCAACAGGAAACTAACACCCTAGCTTAATCATGATGAATGTTTCCACAAACCTGGGCATAATTGCTCTTTTACTTCCTGCTGTTTATTTTTCACTCATTTCTTCTGCTAACTCCAGATAGTGAAAATATAAGTAGGATCTCTTGGACATTTTGGATGTTGTTTGAAATAAAGAAAAAGGTAAGATAAGGTAAGAAGAGTAAAGTGAAAAATTGAAGCATGGGGAAAGAAACTAATAGAAATAGGAAGAGAAAAAGCAAGATTATTATTAGTTTTCATGAGTCAACCTTAAGGATTTACAATATAAAAGTAAATGAATTAAGTTCAACACCATACTTATTCCACGCATAGGCTAAACATGAACTTTATCCCACCTATTTCTCCATAAATCAGCATAGAATCAATTAAGAAGAAAAGCAATGTTCCCAAATAGCACAATAGAATATACTATTTTCTATTAAAATATAGCTTTCAAGAAAGAACAATTACAATTCAATAAATAACATAAAACAGGTATCTTAATACGTTATATCAAATATGGACTATTTAATGCATATAATGAAGCATATTAATTCAAAAACAAGGTTTAGAATGATAAAATTATTACTTCTCTTTGCTGAATTGCTTTGGATTAGGTCTATAGTCGTTAATATGAGAATTGATCAGTTTTTGTATTTAGCAACAATTTTTAAGATTTAATTTTAAAAAATTGAACAGAAACTAGAATTAAAGTTCATTGGTAGGTCTGCAATTTGGTTTTGACTATGGAGGAAGACTTTGGGGAAAAGCTGTCCCCAGGGTCATTTATCATTTTGCATCTTCCTCTTTTAATAGACCTATAAGAAGAGAGAAAAGAGCATTTATTGTCAAAGACCTGTGAAATAGCAGATATCATTAGGTGAGAAAACCAGGAACAACAAAGACTCATTTCTACCAGCCTTTCAGTTTGGGGGATCAGGTATTTTCTGGTACTAATTATTCACAAAGGAATTCCTCAGGCATCACTGTTACTTTACTTTGGGCAGCTGCATCCAAATTAACTCAAGAAGAGATAGAAACATAAAGTGAACTCAGGCTCTGGAAAATACTGGTGAGATTTTTTTTCTTTTAAAATGAATACGGAATATTTGTAGAAAAAGATAATTAAATTGTTAGATTTTGAACATTTGTAAAATAACCAAAAAATATTGTTCTCTGAAATACAGAGAGAATGAAATTATTAAAATCATGATAGTAAAATAGCAACATGTACCTAAACATGACTATGAGGAAGGGCAGGATGAATACGAATAAGAAAATGTCAATAATTTCAAAGGAAAGTGAGTCATTTTGCCCAAAATGCCCAGATAAAGGAGGAAGGCATCCTTGTGAGGGATATTGGCTTAAGGAGAGAAACAGCAAGATGTTACTGCATCAGTTGGAGTCAAGAGATGCCATGATTCAGAAGGTTAACAGCCTTTACTAGGATGCACATTCTGATAAATGGAACTTTAGATCTCAATTCTGCAATTAAGATAAATGAATACCTGGATAAAATAGCTTGATGAATGAAAAAAAATTTCCTCTAGAACCTTGTGATATGGACAGTAGGGGAAAAATCCTCAGGCTTGTGTGCAAAAGTCCAGTTTCTTCTAGATGAGAGCCAAGCAACATAAGTAATTGTTGCCCAAAACTGCTATGATGTGAGCTTCCTTAAGTTGAGGGGCTCTCTTAGTGGAGGATAGCATTTTTCTTTTAATTCAGCAGGAAAACTGAAGAGGAATAGCATGTAAAAGCAGGGGATGTGCTTGAGACTGTATCTAAATCATATTATTACTATTACTCTTACAATCATTATTTTGTAATGCACAAGAGATAGCACACCTGTAATGACTATTGTGCCAGCTCTAACAGGAATACCTGAAGAAATACAATCCTATAGATTTGCAAAAGCTGGAAGAATTAGGCACAACTTCACTGCATAAGGATAGCTGAGAGCACAGAGTTTAGTAGGAGTTGTCAGCATTCAGCTGGATGGATCTTGAGAGGATCTACAGGTCTCTGCTAGGCTACCTGTAACTGGAGGGATCATTTACATCTGTAGTTGATTTGAGAAAGAATCCTAAAAGCTCCATTAATCAAAACTATTACACATACCCTTTTCCATCCATGTACCAATGACCCCATTGTAGTGCCTGAAATTTCACCATTGAATATTCATCCATTTACATAAATGTCATTTTCCTAAACCCATTAAAATTGTCATTCAGTGATGATCTCTTCCAGAAATATAAATCAACCAAATTGGGAGAATGAATATGGCCAGAATAAAACTTGAAAAATTAGAAAGATGTATGAAGCAATGTTGACATTAAGGGACAGTCTTCTCTTTTTTACGCCCATTTTCTTCGTTTCAGTTAATAGACAAATGTTTAAAAATACAAAGCAAAGTCAGTCCTGGAAAATCCTAAAGTATTCTGAGTTTGCACGTGGAGAAATTACATAAGACTTCACTCCCCCTCCTTTCAAATCAAACAGGTCTTGCTTTGTCTCTAGAAATTTCTTTTATTGCCTTACCTTATTTCTGCCTTCCTATCAGGGTTTTATGAATATTTCATACTGACAGAAGTGATTTAAGTTCATGGCTGAAATACTATTAATGTGATATGTAATAGTGAAATTGAAACTGTCATTTCACAAATGGGATAAGAGAATTTCTGTTAAGTTAAATAATTTACCCTGGGGGTTACAGTACTATCATTTTATAATCAAGTTTATGTAATTTTGCCCCTCTTTCTATTACATCACACTACATCTTGACTATCAGGGCTCGAGGCCACATTGGCAGAGGTGCATACATCATGTGCACAAAGATAGAGTTTCATGAGAAGAACTTTCAAAGCCCATGAGTGGATAAACTTGCAGAGAAATTGCAGAGTATATGTGAGTGGATGTGATAATCAGACATGGCAGTATTCAAAAGGTGAAATGTGGGCATCTGTTTTCACTTATGGGTCGAAAATAAAGCTAACATTTCCAGATATTTGCCAGTGGATAACATAGATGTTAACATATCCCAAAATGCAACAGTTGTTTCAAAACTCAGTGTCTTATACAAAATAGAAACTAAATAAAGTTTAGAAACAGCTAAATAAACATTTATAAAAGATGAGAGAAGAGAGGCATATGGTAACATATATATGAGATTGAGGGGATTTACTTTATCTCTCTGGATTTTGCTTTCTCACCTGAAGTGAATGAATGTGATCTTATCTTGAGGTAAGATGATCAAAAGAGATGCACTCCAATTTCCTTAAGTATGCATGCCAATCAGCATTTTTTCCTATTTTCATCTACTGTGATTTTCCATTGGTTCTGTGTTAGAAATAAAATAAATATAGTCCTTTTTATGTTTTCTTTTTTTCAGGTAATTTAATTGTCTCCTAAGAACTTGACCCGTTCCATGGAAAAAACAAACAACGTAACTGAATTCATTTTCTGGGGTCTTTCTCAGAGCCCAGAGATTGAGAAAGTTTGTTTTGTGGTGTTTTCTTTCTTCTACATAATAATTCTTCTAGGAAATCTCCTCATCATGCTGACAGTTCGCCTGAGCAACCTGTTTAAGTCACCCATGTATTTCTTTCTCAGCTTCTTGTCTTTTGTGGACATTTGTTACTCTTCAGTCACAGCTCCCAAGATGATTGTTGACCTGTTAGCAAAGGACAAAACCATCTCCTATGTGGGGTGCATGTTGCAACTCTTTGGAGTACATTTCTTTGGTTGCACTGAGATCTTCATCCTCACTGCAATGGCCTATGATCGTTATGTGGCTATCTGTAAACCTCTACATTATATGACCATCATGGACCGGGAGAGATGCAATAAAATGTTATTAGGGACATGGGTAGGTGGGTTCTTACACTCCATTATCCAAGTGGCTCTGGTAGTCCAACTACCCTTTTGTGGACCCAATGAGGTAGATCACTACTTTTGTGATGTTCACCCTGTGTTGAAACTTGCCTGCACAGACACGTACATTGTTGGTGTTGTTGTGACAGCCAACAGTGGTACCATTGCTCTGGGGAGTTTTGTTATCTTGCTAATCTCCTACAGCATCATCCTGGTTTCCCTGAGAAAGCAGTCAGCAGAAGGCAGGCGCAAAGCCCTCTCCACCTGTGGCTCCCACATTGCCGTGGTCATTATCTTTTTCGGCCCCTGTACTTTTATGTACATGCGCCCTGATACTACCTTTTCAGAGGATAAGATGGTGGCTGTATTTTACACCATTATCACTCCCATGTTAAATCCTCTGATTTATACGCTGAGAAATGCAGAAGTAAAGAATGCAATGAAGAAACTGTGGGGCAGAAATGTTTTCTTGGAGGCTAAAGGGAAATAGTTGGACTTAATAATTTAAGCTAGATGACCTTAAAATTTTTCAGCCTTGGTTAACTCATTTGTACAATCAAGACAATAACAACCTCATGGGATTTGGAGTGGAAAAATGAGACAATAACACATTCAAAAGAGTAAGGTATTATTTTTCATTATTATAGTATTTTTTATACTATTTCATAACTAGATAACTTCCTGAAATATCTGTGACAGAGAAATATTATTAAACTTAGAATCACAAAAGTGCAGAAGAGCAATTCCTCTTGGCTTTCCTTTGAGGACAGGTTTCTATTACCCTATCTTGCTATTCACTGGTCTTGGCATCATCCCTGAAAGCAGAAACTCACCATATGTATAAAGTGGAAGAAATAAAGTTTAAAAAATTTAGAATTTCCAAATGTGTGGGAAGTGTTTATATATTTTTGGGTTTAATTTGTGAGGTTTCAGGCACTACAGTATCACTCATATATTTCCTTCTAAAAGAACAATCTTCTATCCTGCTGCTTAGGCTATGTATAGAGTAGTGGGAAATTGATAAGGTTGTAATGTGTGCTGACTGCTGACATCCTGGGAGCAGCAAGAGGAAAGGGCCCCATAGTTCACACTGTAGATTTCACTTATCCTTGTACATACATGTTTCATCACTGTCCTCCACATTAACACTGGGAATTGTTTAGCTCAGTCATTCAAAAGAATAAACCTCCAATCTTTTGTGAAGTAATATAGAGGAATTCTTACCTGTCTGTGTAGAAAATGGCCTGTGGAAATAAAATAATTTTCATGTACTACAATGTATGTTTCACACCTACGGTCTGTAGAATCATATGCTACAAGAATTTAGCATCTCAGGAGTTTTGCAGGTGAACTAACTTGCTAGTTTTCTCTGTCTGCGCTCAGATGGCTGTAACTTTCCCCACAATGCTAAGTTAACTACCTAGTAACACTGTTCTCTATTTTTGAAAAACTGTGTGAAAATCTTTCACCAGCCAGTATTTCCTGTCTGCTTTTTTGTCATTGCGGATTAACATATAATTTCTATTTTGCTCTTATTTTAGCAACAATTCAGATGGCAGAGGAAATACATTTTTGTGGATACTTTACTGTGTTTCACAGAAATTCTATTTTTTAAAGTATGCATTTATTAGCTTTTGTCATAATACAGTGACAAAAGAAGAGAAGAAAAGAATACAATCAAAAGTTACCTAATATTACCAGACAGATGTCTTATTTACATGAAAATATAAAGGAACACATGCATATTGAACTGTCTGAAAACTCAAACAGTTCAATAATGTAAAAAATGAAAGAAAAACATAATAATCACTTTCCTATCTTTTCTTACAAACACATCATTTTTAGCAGTTTCTTATGATTCCTTCCATTAAAAATAATCTCATACCTATATTCACTTATAATTTCTATTTTATTTTATGTTTGTAGTCACATAAAGGAATAGTGTAAACATTGACACATAACTTTTTCCTTTAGAGAATAATATACTCTGACTGTCTCTTCATGACAGCACTTACAAATGAAACCCCAGGGTCTAGTCAGATTGGACGTGGATGCTCTCACCACAGCAGGTACACTAGAGACCATGCCAGAAAACAGTCCTCTCCCAGGGAAGGTCAAAGCAGCCGGCAGTGTGAGAGGATGAGATGAACGAGGTAACATCTGGGGTTCGCAATTGATTGAGCATGTGGCCAGAGACTGGGAGGTAGTAACTGAGAATGTCCTTAGGATTGTGACCAGTCCTGTTTTCCAAACTAGATCTAAAGAAAAACACAACTGAGATAACTTCCTTAATGTTGCAGCAATTCCCAAAACCACAGCTGATAGAGAACATCTTGCTCTTCCAGCACCCATTTTCTCACCCTTGATTTCTTTCACCCTTGGCCAGCACTTCAGTTGTTTTGGTTGTCTGCCTTGTGGGGTGACTGAAAGCTTTATCTGTAAGAGTTTGATCCCTATTTGCCTTGTTCTTATTTACTGTAGTTGCTGCAATTGTCCAGTTACAGTTATCCCTGGTGTGCAAGTGCTAAGAAAGATTCCACTACATTCTCTGCGTTCTGGATATAATCATCTCCGTCCTAATCCAATGTAACAACACTAGCTACTCATAAAAACCACAATCAAGTACCCTAGTAAAAATAGTAACTATTTTTTTTTGCCTGATGGTCCATTTGTATGAGGAGCACAAAATAGTGGTTCCTGCTGTGTTCCTGGAAAATATCTTTTTCTCTCTAGAAACCAGGACTTCTGTCCTCATGAATCTGAAGACTAAGAAAGTGAGTCTCTGGGAGTGTAAAAAATAGAAAACACTCACTTTCACCCTTTGGATCTCAGAACTATGTACGGCAGGCAAATGAGGACTCCACACCACGTATCAGGCGTCGGTTCAGCATTCAGTGCATACGCTGAATCCTGAAAACAGCATCCTGTCTCCTCCAGCGCTGACTTCTAGCTAGTCCCTTGATTGAGCTCTTAACAATCCTTTCCCCTCTTGTATGAAGCTAGATGCTTACGGGTGATGGGCTATATAGGAAGATCAGTGAATTCTGAGATCATGAGAACATTTTATATCTCCTTTGCCCTAAAATTGGTACCAGGTCCTAGGTGATCTCTAAGGGATATTATATCAATATATCAATCTGTCTGCAAGTTGTCAAATGTTGGTGTAGATGAAGGCACTGTGGAGATGAGAGACAAATCTATGTCTACAGTGTCTATTGTTTCTGATTAAGAGCAATTGCTTTCACTTTCAGAGTGGAAGAGGTTTTATATAATTTACCCGCTATCAGTCACATAAATATTTTCCCAGAGATGGGCATCACATTGAGTGCTCAGGCATGGATTCTGCTACTGGCATGTTGGACACTCAGAGGGGGCAGATGGCAGATTAGCATTTATGGTAGGGAGCGCGTGTCACTGAGCCCAGGCATAAAACATCCTTGCCAGTATAGATACTCTGTTCATGTGCTTATTGTGCCATCACTGTCAGAGCACAGTCCATCCTCATCGTCTGGATGGTTAAAGCCTGTTCTCTTGTACATGTTTTCAAGTTAGTTGCAACTTCAATAGGTCTATTCACATAACTCTTTTCCAGATCACTTAGTCCAGTCTTCTGAACTTCCAGACACTTGATCAACAAACTAGGCATTTACCACTGCTTCGAGTCAATGTATATTTATTACCCAGGACTCTTCCTCTTCTGTACAAAGTTGAAACCAAGAATATTATTCAGGGTTTTTTCCACTAGCAGAAATTCTCTATGCTACATAACTTTAAGGCCACCATTTAGGGCTGGGATGACATTTTAGGTTAATGTCAACATATTGTGGTGACTTGTATGTGAACCTGACCAGAATCCTTTCTTCCTCTGTCAGATGATCCCAGAGCATTCCCTGTGAGGCCATATGTGTGACTTGAGGAAGAGGCATTAATTTAACAGAGATGAGTCATATGAGAGTCAGAACTATCCATTTGTTCCTGAACCACTCTTGTCTTCTGATCTGCTCAGGCCAAGCTTTTACCAGTTTAGGCTTGTATTTGTTGAAATCAAAAGATTGTTTTATTCCAAATATTATATTTTATTCTATTTATTTCATATATTAACGTTAAAACTTGAAAACATTCGATTATTCATTTTTTTCCTGTTCCTTTCTCTAAATTAGTGTCAAGATTATCTCTTTTTGAAAGGAACCTTCCCGTAGAATATCGGAAAAATTTTTTTTCCTGCATTTCAGAGGGAATATTTCAAGACATGATAAAATGTATTAGCAACCTAGACAATATTATTCCCTAAAGTTTCCCTTATTTTGCAAATTGAAAACAATTCCAATGTTGTAATGAATTTAACTTTTGATTTGTCTATTTAGCCTACAAGAACAGTAAGTTAATCTTCCTCATACTCAGTAATTAGATACAAATGAGGATGTGGAGGTGCCTCAAGCACACCAAAGATACGAGGGAAACAGAGGAAAAATACAAATGGATGGTGGAGATGGTGATAGAAAACAGAAAGGCATTGGTTAAAGAAGCCGTGGATCACCAAGAAATACTTCTACTCCCACCAGTGATTTAAAGTTGCCCCTCCCTGCATTAGGAAACTAATTTTTCTAGCTTCCATAATACACTTATAATTTATTTGCAAGTAGTATGCAGAAAAGGAAGTGTGATGTCTCAAAACAAGAGGTTCTAGTCTGTGGGATATAGACATCTCCCTCCTAGAAGCCTCATATTTACAGCAAGTGGTCTGAGAATTAATATGTATACGAAGAACTTAATTTCACTTTTTTCAACTTCATTTCTATTTGTTTTATTAACTCGTTAGTAAAATAACACTCATTAAAACACATTTTTATTAATATAATTTTATTCTACCAAATATATATTGAATGCTTTTTATATACTAGGCTCTGTTTTCCATTTTATAAAAGTTTGATCTTTTAATCCACATTACTATTCCATGAAGTAGGTAATAAAACTGAAAGAAAACTGAAACTCACAGAAGTTAAGCAGCTTGCCCAGGTTGCACACTTATCTACTCTAAGAAAATGTTGAAAATGACAATTAATGGTCGGCATTAAATAATCAATTGCTATATAAGTAAATTAATAAATAAGACAAATGAAACCACATTGGAAGAGAGCTTGGGTAATGATTTATAACTAAATTTTCTGTAAAATTACCTATGCGATGGTTAACGATATAAATAAAAGATTCTTTCTGTACTACACTAAAACTAATCATTTAGAAAAACAGCAATGTAAGTGAGGTCGGGACTTGAAATACATCAAATGCTCCAGTAGAAATCTCTTTCATTGATACCACTTAGCACTTACAATCAACACGTCAAATGAGACGTTGAAAATGTCAGGATGCACCTATTATACAGTGAAATATTTTTCATAATATAGTATGGAATGTAGTCTCAATAAGGAGAAAACGTGCAATCTTTGGTGGTCATTTGCTGTTTTTCTGTACAATATCTAAATACTTTTGCAGATGCATCCTGCCTGCCTCATAAGAATACTGATGTCAAGTTGTGGAAACTGTCTTGGTGGGCTCTGAACTCTGATTTTCCTCTAAGTAGCCATAACTTTGCCATTTTCAGTATATCTGTGTAATGTTTGGATTGTGTTATTTCTTCCCAAGGGTGTGAATATGACTCTCGCTAGATTGATTATAAAATAAGTCCCCTAGCAGTTAATGATTGGATTGAAGCGTTATTAGCAAACAAATGCAAAGTTAACACATTTTTCTGGACTATTGAGGGAAGTCATTTTCTTTTTCCTAATAGAGTTGCTGAGGGTACACATACAGGACTCCTGCTTATAATCTTACCATGAGTGAAAAAGCCAACACAGAAGGAAGCAGAGCCAACAGATAATTAGAAGGAACCAGTTCTTATAATAAAATTTTAACAACAGAATTTACCTATTTCCAAACAATGTTATCATCTCTTATTTATTTTATGTTATTGCTTTTTACCTTTATTTAATATAACAAATACATGTAAATTTACTATCCATATCAAAACTTAAACTGTTACCAAAAATTAAATCTATCTTTAACCTCTTTTCTATCCTGTCCTCCGTCTCACCTTAAAGGTAGCCAATTCCTGATTTTGTTAAAGCATAATTCTCTTACTGCTTAAAAATAAAATATATTTGCCCAAGACGGATATGTTTTTTAAAGATTTATCTGGTTTTGAATTTTAAAGAATTTAACATACTATATGTACAGTTTTAGGAATTGATTTTATTTTTATTCAGCATTGTTATTAAGTTTTGTGTTGGTTATTAAGTATAGTTGTAGATACATTTCATTGATATACAGTATTGTTTGTGTGATTATTTCAAAATGGGTTTATCTCTTACCTTGTCAATGAATGGTTGACTTCAATGAATAGTACAAATGTGGACATTTTTGGAGTGTTTGTGAACCAACTTAGTAAGTTGCCCACACTAGGAGAGAAGGATTGGGTAGCAGAATGTCCTATTTTTTGTTATTGTTTTAATCAGAGGAACAGATAAATTTTTATTCCACAAGACAACCTGGGTTTACAATTTTTACTGTCAATTTTAAAATGTCAGTTTTTAGTCATTTGATCTATGTGATATGTGGAATAAAATTTCTTGAACACTGAAATAAACTGGTATCCTGTGAAAATTTATGATCTAGAAGGTTAGAGTTGAGGTATTTGATTATGCTTCTGGTAATGAGAAACATATCTAGAAAAATATTCTCATCTACCTCTACCCACCTACTTTAATTAAAGATCACTTGCATAAGTTAGGAGAGGCATAATAATGAAGAATCTTGGAATATTTTATATCTTAGAATTCTTTCGTTCTTAGAATATAGCCTGGACACAAAAGCCCAGTCAAGTAGAATAAGATCTCCTGTCTGAAAAATTATAATGAGATGTATCATCCTTACTGTCTTATTTATTTGTTTCACAGCTCAATAAATAGACTTCCAGAACCTTGAGCCTTAAATGAACCTGGTAGTTTCTATTGGCAGACTTTGTCTGCAGTTACTTTAGCCTATAACAAATTCTTTAAAATGAAGACCTCATAAAGGCTGGCAATCAGAGACTAATTTGCCTTTTCACGATGGTTTCTGGGTGGCCTTGGTCAGTCCAGCTTTACCTAACTTTTCTTGCTTGTGGTTTTCAGAAAAACTGTAGATTGTGCTGGAAATGCAACATTCTGAGATGAGTCATTGTGTGGAACAGCCCAGGCTACGTTTCTGCTCCTCCTAGAACAGGATGTCCTACAACACTTTAGCATTTCATCTAGTTAGGTGTCCTTGGGGCATAAAATCCAGAGAGAACTTCTTTCAGCGTCCATCAGCCATAGGCAACATGAGGCAAACACAGATGAGATTCCATCTGCTCTTGGCAGCTTTTCTGAGCTTTAGGTGACTGGCTTGCCATAAGTCCTAGACTTTACTGTCACTTGCAGGCTATCTGTGAGTAATAAGGTGTAAATGTTTTGTCTCATCAGACTCAGGCAAGTGGTGGAAATTACAGCCCAAGATGCAGTGGGCTGAAGTGTTCACACCCCTATTCCTGGTGGGTGACATTGTGATAGTCTTTACTATCCTTTGCTCAGTGGAAGTCCTCCTTTGGGACTGATAGCCTGTGCACAGTGAATCTACTACATAATTTTCATTATATTGCATCAGTTTAAAACTCAACATAATTTATTAGATTATATAGAGAGGTTAAATGCATAGGTCGAGTGTTTCTCTAGTGTGTAATTTATTGGAGGCTTCACTAGTCTTGCCGTCGTATCTGAAACCAGAAAGCCTCCATTTATGTTTAAAGTCTAGGAAATTAAAACAAACAAACAAATAAACAAAACTCAGTTATTTGGAATCTCCAAATGTGTGGCCAGTGTCTGTATATTTTTGGTTTATTTTGTGGACAAGCAGCCAGTATAGCAGTCGTATATTTTTGTCTAGAAAAAGAATCCTCCGCCTTCTTACTTAGCATATGTGCATAGTACTGGAAATTTATGGAGGTCATGATGTGTGCTGGCTGCTGACATCCTGGGAGCAGCAAGAGGAAAGAGCCCCATAGCTCACAGTGTAGATTTTCACTCATCCTTGTACATGGTGCTGCACATTCCATCACTGCCCTTCACATTAATACCAGCAATTGTTTAGTTCGACCTTTCGAAAGAATAAAACTCTAGTCGTTTGAAGGATAGTGTAAAAGAAATATCATTCAGCTGTGTGGAAAATAATGGCCATGAAATTCAATGGATATTTCACCACTGCATTCTGTAGAACCTGATGGTCCAAGCTTTTAGCATCTCAAGAGTTTTGCAGGTGAATTAACTTGCTAGTTTTCTCTATCCCTACTCAGATGGCTACAAAACTTCCTCCACCGTGCTAAATCAGTTACCTGGTAATATCCCTCTATGTTTCCAAAAATGTGTGAAAAATCTTTCAACCAGCCGGTATTTCCTGTCTCATTCATTTTGTCATTGTGGATTAACACATAATTTTCTATTTTACTCTTATGTTAATAACAATTTAGACGGCATAGGAAATACATTTTTACAGACAGTTCACCATATTTAGCAAAACTTCTATTTTAAAAGTATATACTTATTAATTTGTGTCATAATATAATGACATAAAAAGAAGAAAATCAAAAGTTGCATAATATCACCATGCAGATGAATTATTTACATAAAAATATAAAGGAGCACAAGCATAAGTTTTGAAAATTCAAATATTTCAATAATGTAAAGAATGAAAAAATCCAATCATCTTCTTTTCCATTCTTTAAAAAGGTACTCATCGTTAGACGTTTCTTATCATTCTTTCTATTAAAAATAATCTCGTGCCTTTATCCACTTGTAGTTTCTATTTTACACTGTGCTTATAGTCATGAAAAAAAGATAGTCTAACCCTTGTCACATAACTTCCTCCTTTAAAGAAAAATGTATACTGACTATCTTTCCATAGCAACACTTAGAAATGAAACTCCAGGATCTAGTCAGTGGGTGCTCCGGACCCACTGCAGATACACTGGAGACTGTGTCAGAAAACAGTCCTCTCAGCTGGGCACGGTGGCTCACACCTGTAATCCCAGCATTTTGGGAGGCCACGGCGGGCAGATCACCTGAGGTCAGGAGTTCGAGACCAGTCCTGGCCAACATGTAGTGAAACCCCATCTCTACTAAAAAATACAAAAATTAGCCGGGCGTGGTGGCACATGCCTGTAGTCCCAGCTACTTGGGAAGCTGAGGCAGGAGAATGACTTTAATCCGGGAGGTGGAGATTGTAGTGAGCCAAGATCACACCACTGCACTCCAGCCTGGGCAACAGAACAAAACTCAGTCTCTCTCTCAAAACCAACAAACAAAAAAACACTTTGGGAGGCCGAGTCGGGCAGATTGCCTGAGCTCAGGAGTTCGAGACCAGCCTGGGCAACATGGTGAAACCCCGTCTCTGCTAAAATACAAAAAATTAGACTGGCGCCTCAGCGCTCGCCTGTGGTCCCAGCTACTCAGGAGGCTGAGGCAGGAAAATTACTTGAACCCAGGAGGCAGAGGTTGCGGTGAAAGGAGATGGCACCACTGCACTCCAGCTTGGGTGACAGAGTGGGAATCCGTCTCCAAAAAACAAAAACAAAAATACACAGTCCTCTCCCAGAGAATGCCAAAGCATCTGGTAGTGTGAGAGGATGAGATGAACGTGTTAGCAGCCAGTGTTTTCAATTGAGTACGTGACTAGAGTCTAGGTGGTAATAATTGAGAATCCCCTTAGAATTGTGACGAGTCATGTTTTTCAAACTAAACCTAAAGAAGGACACAGACCTGAGATACATTCCTTACTGCAGCAATTCCCACAACCATAGCTGATGGAGACCATCTCCCCCTAACACCTCTCATTCTAGATTTTTCTCACTCTTGGCTGGAAACTTCAGTTGGTTTGGGTTGTCTGCCTTGTGTGGTGGCTGAAAAATTTGTCTACAGGAGTTCTATCCCTTGTCCTTATTGGGTTGTAGTTGCTGAAATTGTCTAGTTACAGTTATCATTGGGTGTGTAATTGCTAAGAGAGATTCCACTATGGTCTCTGTGTTCTGAATACACTCATCTCTGTCCCAATCTATAGTGTCAACCCTAGATACTCCCAACAACCAGAATCAAGTACCCCAGCCAGAACAATAACTCTTTTTTTTTAATCTGCTGATTTACTTGTACAAGAAACACAAAATAGTGATTTCTGCTGTGTTCCTGGTAACTATTATATTATTCTCTAGAAACCAGGACCTCTGTCCTCATGAAACTGAAGACCAGGAAAGTGAGCTACTGGGAGTAAAAACAACAGAAAACACTCTACTTTTATCCCTTGGATCTCAAAATGATGTATGGTAGGCAAATGGGAACTACACACCATATATCAAATCTCAAATATATGGTGTGTGGGGATTGGATCAGGATGCGTATACAGAATCCTGGGAACAGTATCCCATCTCCTCCAGAGCTGACTTCTAGCTATTCCCTTGATTGAGTTCTTAACAGGCCCTTCCCCTCTTCTATGAAGCTGAATGCTTATGGATGATGGGCTACATGGGAAGATCAGTGAATTCTGAGGTCATCGGAACATTTTACATCTCCTTTGGCCCAAAATGGGTACCAGATCCTAGGCAATGTTTAAGGGATATTACATCAACGTATCAGTCTGTCTGCAAGTTGTCAAATGTTGGTATAGATGAAGGCACTGTGGAGATGGAAAGCAAATCTATGTCTACGGTATTTATTATTTCTGATAAGGAGAAATTGCTTCCACTTTCAGGATGGAAGAGGTCTTATATAATCAACCCGCTATCAGGCACATGACTATTTTCCCAGGAACTGGCATCACACTGAGTGTTCTGGCATGGAATATGCTACTGGGAGGTTGGACACTCAGAGGTGGCAGAAGGCAGATCAGCATTTATGGTAGGGAGCTCATCTTGCTGAGCCCAGGCATAGCTCACATTCTTGCTAGTACAGACACGCTCTGTTCATGTGCCTTTTGTGCTGTCACTGGATATCATTAGGATGGATAGGTAGAGCATAGTTCATTCTGATCATCTGGAAAATTAAATTCTACTCTCTTGTACATCTTTTCTAGTTAGTTCTCACTTGTATAGGCCCACTTACACAAGTCTTTTCTAGACCACTTTGCTCAGATTTTTCATCTTCCAGATGGATCAAAAACCTAGGCACTTGTTACTGCCCCTGAATCAATGTATATCCATAATGCAAGACACCTCTTTCTCTTTATACCAGGCAGAAAACAAATTTGTGATTAAGGACTTTGTTCACTAGCATAATTTTTCCATGCTACTTATCTTTGAGACCACTTTTGAATTATGCTGTGATGGTCAGCTGTTCCTTACAGGTTAATGCCCATGTATTGAGATGACTTGTCCGAAAACCCAACCAAAATCCTTTCCTCCTCTGTCCATTCATCACAGAGTACTCCCAATGAGGCCATACACATGAGTTTGGAAAGAGGCATTGATTTAACAAGAGTGAGTGATATGAGAATTAGAATCATTCATTTGTTCATGTATTACTCTTGCCTTCTGACCTGCTCAGGTCAACCTCTTATCATTTCAGGATGTATATCCATCAGAACTTATTGATGGATCTGATAATTATCATGTTGAATCTGATAATATCCAGTTCATAATGTGTAGTTGAGGTTGCAAAGAATTTTAGTATTCCTGGTCGGTCACTCAGTATCTTTTCTATGTGCTGTTTAAAAATGAGCTGATTTTGTCTTCTGTATTTATAAGGATCGATAAGTATGCATTCACCTGCTGTCAAAATTTCTGTGATCAATCTAAATGTAAAGTACTCAGGAAAAGGAGCTGTGATTGAGACACCATCATTATCCACTATAATCCATTTGGTTTTAGCAGAGACCAGATGAGTTAATAAAAGAGACAAAAGGTGATTGCCATCTCCACTGCAGAAATATACTTTTTATCCAAACATCTCCATTGCTCTATTCAAGTTCCTTTCTTCTGCATTATTTGGAAATGTCACTAAAATAATTCATATCTGTGATGTAACTATTTCTGTTTCAAATCCTAAAAAGATTTCCCTGGGTTATCACATTGCTTGTTTAATCTGTTAATATTATCAAAGTTTCTACCATGAACTTATTGCACTCTTATTTCTAGCTCACATAAATATCTCTACCTTAATTTGAGCTATCTATCTTGTAGTCATAATAGCCCTCTCTTATAAACAAATTACTATAATTGTTATGATTCAAGAGAAACATTAATGCTTCCCTAAGTTAGAAGAGATTCCATTAAAAGTAAAAAGCAGATTTTACAAAAAGAATAATTATGTGACTACAACTCCAGCAGTGAGAGCCTTCCTAATATCAAGAGCTCTTTCAGAAGGGTGAATTTTCTCCCTGGGTTCTGTCACTATTATAGAAAGATCTAGGTAAACTTATGAACACTTATGATAAGATTTCAGTATATCGCTCAAGAAATTGAAAGAGAGATTACTTAAGTCATATATACTGTCCCTTACAAGAAGAAGCTTCTACACTTATTTAAATATCTGGTACTTTCTGCTGAGTCAGGAAGAACAACTAAGTTGATCATCAGACATGACAAAACCAAAGTATCTAATAAAGAAAACCATTCAGAAGAGGGAAAATCTGTCAGACTGTCAGTATATAGATGGGTAACTATTAGCGGGGAACTCCAGAAGTAGTCAACATGGAGAACAGACAAACATCAGACGAAAGCCATAAATGACATTTGGCAGACAGGAGAGCCAGAAATACAGCAGTAAAGGAAATGAACTTTATGTATCTCTTTGTACCTCATGCTGTCTCCTCCTCACATAAAATTGACTCAACACTAATCAATGTTATTTATCCATACTGTCTCTTTTCCTGCAGAAACAAACACTCATGCTCCAAGAGTTACATTAAATCAACAATAAAAAGATAATATTCTCTATTGACTTCTTCCAGGTCATTCCAAACTATAATGAAGAATTTGGGACCTTCATTCATGTTTTTACATCTGAGGTCAATTTCTTGCTCCACAACTTTCTCATGGCACTTTTCACTTCTGCGTTCCTCAGTGTATAAATCAGAGGGTTGAGCAGAGGTGTTCCAAGTGTATAAAACACAGCTATCATCTTATCCATGGGGAATGTGGTTGCAGGGCGTGTGTATATAAATATGCAAGGTCCAAAGAACAAGATGACCACAGTAATGTGGGAGACACAGGTGGAAAGGGCTTTCTTTCTTCCTTCAGCACTGTGGTTTCTCAGAGAATGCAAGATGATGGCATAGGAGAACATCAGCATGACAAAACTCAGTGTACAAATGGCCCCACTGTTGGAAACCAGGAGTAGGTTGACCACATAGGTGTCTGAACAGGCTAGTTTCAACAAGGGCTGCAAGTCACAGAAATAGTGATCAATCACATTGGGGCCACAGAAAGGCAAACTCAAGGCAAGAAAAATCTGAGCTAAAGAATGCACACAAGATCCTATCCAGGCCACAGCCACCAACACACCACATACCCGGTGGCTCATGATGGTCATGTAGTGCAGGGGCTTACAGATGGCCACATAACGATCAATAGCCATGAGAATAAGGATGAAAATCTCCAGGCAGCCAAAGAAATGGAATGTAAAGACTTGGATCATGCACTCGCTGAAAGAGATAGTGTTATTCTTTGAAACGGCATCCACAATCATTCTAGGGGCTATGGAAGTAGAGAAACAGGTATCAGATAAGGATAAGTAGAAAAGAAAGAAGTACATTGGGCTCTGAAGTGTCCGGCTGGTCTTGATGGTAGTAATAATCAACAAGTTACCCAACAATGTCCCCAAATAGAAGAAAAATATAATAACAAACACTATTTTCTTCCAAAAAGGATCCTGTGTCAACCCAAGCAGAATGAACTCAGTCACATTGTTATTCAGTTGCATGGTTTTCATGAGTGAGAAGAAGAGGCAAATATGAAATTTTTTATCTGGAAAAAAAGGAATTAATTTATTGTATGCTATGTGATGTTATTAAGCATTTTATGCAAAATTGAATATTTCTCATCAGAGACATTTTATTAGTGGTTTCTTAATAAGTCACTTCAGTACTTTGATTTTCAATTTTAATGACCATTTCATAGGGTTACTATGAGTCTCCAATATGCTTATGAATATCATACTTTGCTGTAGCATTCTTCACATACAAGCCCCTGTTAACTTTGGCATCATTCTGATTACTTTTTCCAGTTCAATATGTGTAAAAAGGTATGGATCTATTGTAAACTAACTTCATTTTTTTCCACTTTCAGTAAATATTAGCACCTATTTTTTGCATGCTTTGTCACTCAGCATTTAGGATATAGTAAACTGCCCTTGGAGTTCCATGATATGAAGTCCCACACCACCACCATCCCATAAAGAACGTCTTATTTTACATAGTTTATAATTACAGACTCATATAGATATATATTATTTATAAATACATAATAATCTCAACTTCTATGCAAAATTTCCCCCAGGTATTCCAAGTTAAAAAGAGGCTAAGGAAACACCTACAACCTCTAATTAATATGCTCCCACCTTGAAGCATCATTATGATTGTACTGATGTGTACTAATAAATTCAAATGAATATTCTTTGATAGTTGGTAATATCTTAAATTCCGCATTTCTAATTTTCGCCTTCTTATTTATTAAAACACCTCTTGGAACACTCGGAATTCCTGAGTTTACATTTATATGAAAAGAAATGAGAATGGGGCATTATTACTCACTAGTTTATGATTTCACAATTTAAGTTTTCAGCTTGAGCATTTTGTAACTGTGGTGGTTTGGGGGGATGTCACCAGAAAGTTGGTGTAGGCCTGGGTCATAGTCGTAATCCCCAGCAGGTTTTTCATTATCCCTGTATCTGAAAACCCCATGTTCCTAGAGCACAGCAGAGATTCAGAAGAGGGAGAAAAATGTGGTTTTAGAGAAAAGAGAGATTATAGTTAGTCGGTAATTGACTTCTTCAATTTTTTTTTCCAGAAAAGTCAATGATCATTCAACTTTGAAATGTCACTTCTTTCAATTAAGATTTGTTTATTTTAATGTGGAAAAAATATTATCATGAGGCTTCACTTTCAAGAACAAAATATTTACTCGAGATCTTTCTTGTTAAGATGATATTGGAAGGTGCATATATACACATCAAAATATAACCAGAGTTATAATTTATTTAACTATAACCTAGAAGACATACTTAACCCATTGTATTTCTCCCCAGTTCCATCCTTACCTTCAAAACGTCCTGTTGAAAGTTGTGAGTTGGCCAAAGCAAATAGTATGATAGATAAAACAGACACAGAATTCCCCTCATATATATTTCTTCCTCCCCCAGATAAATTTTCCTCCCCTGAACAGATTTGAAATATACCTTAATTTCCTCCAAAAAAAAAGGAAAATGATGAAGTTATTCACTGTGGAGCGCTCAGAATAAAAACGTATATGTATCTTTGGATTCTATAACCTCTGAAAAGTGTCTTAAACTATAAGGGAACTGAGTTGGTATGTTAATCATTACAATAAGCTTATCCTTTATTCATTTAAAACAGAGATCCATCATAAAGTATTTGTACTTGAGAAAAACATGGTAGATTTTGGAGGCAACGGTCATTTTCATCTCTAATATTCCATGATTTTGAGCATTCCGTTGGGTGTACAGATGTTGGTCTTCATATTAGCAATCCCATCAGGCTATCTATTTCCAGAACAAGGTTATTTGTATTATACATTTGGACATAGTTTTTTAGGTAAATTAAAATTTTATATATATATAATTTAACTTTTTTACTTTATTATTTTAAATTATATATAATTTAAAATTATATATATAATTTAATTATAGTTAACTAACTATAATTAATCATTATAAATCTTCATCAAATATTTATTCAACAGTTTAATCAATAGTCAGTATCTGTCTTCCTCTCTGGAATTCCTTTCCATTTCTAGCTACTTCAACCATCTTGAAATTTCAAGACCCAACTGTGAAGAAACGTCCTGTAAGCGGCCTTCAATAATTGTCTTGCAATGAAGAAAATTACCTCTGCTGCTTTTTAAGGCCTACCATTATACTTTGTCTTATACCATTACACATAATTGCTTAAAGACAATTATTTATGTACTTCTTTTAGCTTCCTTCTTGGAATAAGAATATTGGAAAGCTAGGTGTTCTCTGGATATTACTTTCCACTGTACCCAATCCAGTGTCTAGTATAACATAGGTGCTTGGTGTTTTTAACTTGAACATTCTCTCTTGCCACTAAAAATGTAATAGTAGTATCGGTTATTTTAATATTATTCTGATTGCAAAACACATTCACATCATTAATTTACTTGAGCTATTAAGAATAGTAGACTAACAAATATGCTTCTCACTTAAAATGCCAAAACAAAACAAAACAAAACAAAACAGCCTGATATCAATTTTAAATAACTCAGTCAAGTAGCTCCATGATCTGGAGTAGAAGATTTTCTCTGCATGGCATCACACAGCCATGGAAGGCTTTGGGACTCTGACTCCCACAAAAATGATCATCTCAAGAATTTTTTTTTCTTTATATGAATCCTTAGCCCTTAAGAGATGCAAGGAGAGCCTTTACATTTTTCATAGCCTCCTGATAGTAATGCACACTTTTGTGCATGTGTGTGTGCATGATTCTACATTTTTTTTTTTTTTTTTCCAGAGAAGTTTTAACAGCTTTCATCAAGTTCTCAAAGGAATTAGACACAAAAGTGGTTACAATGGTCTGGAGACAAAGCAGCACCAGTAATATAGCATATCTTCCAATAACTACTGCATTTGCTTCAATTTCTCAAACAAGATTAGCTAACTTTAAGGTGGCTGGCTACACTGGTCAAACAATAGTAAACAGGCAATGGAGGTTTTGGAGGTAACAGAGAAGAGCTGAAAGAAAAGCAACCAGGACACCGTGGAGGACAGACGAGGGTAGAATTCAGGGTTAGGAGGCTCCTTCTATGCTTCCATGTGGTATTGCAGAGGCCAAAGCGAGAAGCATGTTTTCCTTAAGGATTCTCTTAAACTACCCAGCCCTCCCTAAATCAGTTTTATACCCGACTTCTAGAGTTGAGAGAATCCCTATTCTCATTTATTTCTAGGCATAATTTACCATTCTCTGCAGTAAAGAAAACAGGTTGTCGTCCCAAGCTGCTGTATCCTTCCAAACGCCAAATTCAAGCCTGATATAATCTGTCCTCCTTGGGCGCCTCACTCTAGTCAGTGAATCCCATGATTCCTGCTATCCAGCCAAGGGATGACCTGAAAAACCACCCAGCCTGAGAAACAAAAGTTTGTCATGCAATTCAACACCCATTACCTATGCTTCCTATATCAGGTTGTTGTTCCAAATGTCATGTAATTAATATTTAATTACCTCTGTTTCCAAATCTTACTAAACAGAGAGCAGGAGAATAATGGAGTTATGAGGGTGTTTAACATAACACATGGGCAAAGGCTAGGCAGGGACAAATATTGAACAAGAGGGAAGAATTTTTTAACCCAAAATATTATCAACCACATTCCTACCACATAAAGAGCATATTATTTTTCATCTTCAATATTTAACATTAACCCCCACGTTTTCAGATTTGCTCTAAACATTTCCTGAGGAGTAGTTATGTAACCTTTCATATGAAATCTCAAATGTGTCTCAATTACAAATTATATTATGGTACCTTTTAAGAAACAAGGAAGGGGCAATAATTCTATGCTGTGGTATAGAGTATGCTCTTCAAATTTGTCACTGGGAGGAAAGTTTGGCATTCTCCAGAAACTTTGTTATGGTCACTATTCTCTATTAGCCTTTTCTCTAGTTGTTTAATAGTCATAATCTTTCCTAAGTCTCCAGTACTCCTCAACCTTTAATGAATGCTTATCTTGCACAGGTACCTTACATTTAAAAACAAAATAGTGAACTTTCATTCACTCTGCCATCTCAAGAAACTGTACTAAACCTTAAGACATGGAAAGTATCCTTTTCTTCCCACACAAAAATGATGGCTTTTCATATAACTAGGGCTCATAAAATATTTTTTGAGTTCAAAAGACGATTTTATTCCAAAGATGATATTTTATTCCACATTAACAGTAAACCTTTAAATTTTGGGGTTTTTTTTCCTGTCCTTTTTTTTCTCAGAGAATTTGAGAACTGTACCATTGCAAGACATAGAAATATATTTTTAAATTATTTTGAATTAATTTCTAATAACTCTCTGAGCTCACAAAGATGAAAATATCCTATCACTTACATGTCAGAAGAGTCTCTAAATTAGTCTTGCCCGTACATCCCTTTTTGAAAGCAGCCTTCCCATAGAATATGTTTTAAAATGTTTCTTTCTACAACCTTGAGGGAATAGTTTAACACATAATGACTGAAAAGATGAGCATTCTAGAGAGAATTATTCCCTAAAGTTTTTCTTTATTTTGGCCATCAGAAACTTCTCAGGTGTTATGATAAATTTAGCTTTTGCTTTGTGTATTTAGTCCAAACAAAAGTTAAACTAACAAGTTAACAGCAAGTTAACCCTTCTCATATCCAGTAACCAGAGAGATGCAAGGATGTGGAGGTGTTAGGTGCTTCAGGTACACCAAGATACCAGTAAAAAGAGGAGAAATATAATATAGGTGATGGAGAGGGTAAGAGAGAACAGGAAGAAGAAAAAACAGCATCATTGGTTAAAAAAAAAAGTGGTTCACCAAGAAATAACTCTGCACCCACCCAGTGCCCTAACTTGCCACTCCCTGAATTAGGAAACAAACTTTTTTAGCTCCTGTAACACACTTGTAGTATATTTGCAAGTACAATCTAGAGAAGGCAGAGTGGTGCTCTGAAACTAGAGATTCTATTCTGTGGGCTACAGACAAACCCCCACCAGTGAACCACAGATTTATAGCAAGTCACCTGAGGATTGATATATATGATCAGCACTGAATCTCATACTTTTTTTCAAATTAATTTCCATTTTATTTACTAACTCATGTTAGTTAAGTGGCATTACTTAAATTCACAACATTGTACAACCATCACCACTATCTGTTTCCAAAACTCCTACCGGGAGGCTACTCACTGACATCATCGAAAACAGAAGCTCTGCAACCACTAATAATTTCCTATTATCCCCCTTCCCCTAGCCCTAAGTAATCTATAATCTACTTCTGTCTCTGTGAATCCAAATTTTTATTGAATACCTTTTATATACTTGGCTCCGTGCTTGTCACTTTACATAAGTTGTATGTTTGAATTCACATAGCTATCCCATGAGGTATGTGTTAATGTTGACAAAAAGAGTCAAACTCTGTAAAATATTTTAAGAGATTTATTCTGAGCCAATTATGAGTGGCCATGGCCTGTGACACAGCCCTCAGGTGGTCGGGGCATAGCTTGATTTTATATATTTTAGGGAGGCATGAGACATCAATCAAGTACATTTAAGAAATACATTGGTTTGGTTCAGAAAGGCTGGACAACTCAAAGTGCAGACTTCCAGGCTATAGGTAAATTTAAACATTTTCTGGTTGACAATTGGTTGAGTTTATCTGAAGACTTCGGATCACTGGAAAGGAATGTTCAGGTTAAGATAAAGGATTGTGGAGACCAAGTTTTATTGTGCAAATGAAGCTCTCAGCAGACTTCAGAGGGAGCAGGTTGTAAAATGTTTCTTATCAGACCTAAAAGGGTGCCCGGCTCTTAGTTGATTATCTCCTGGATCTGGAAAGGAAGGAAAATAAAAGTGAAAAGGATATTCTTTATAAAAGGTAGATTTTTCCCACAAGGAACAGTTTTGCAGTGCCATTTCGAGATATGACAGAGAAACATGTTTTGGGGTAAAATATTTTGATTTTCTTCCTTGTTATACCAGAGTCAGATTGGAAAGTAAGTCATGACATACAGGGTCAAATAAAGCCCTTCTGATGAGAATTCATGGTTTGTAGGGCATGACTCCCCAGACCCCTTAGACAGAAATTTGAGTAAGATGAAAATATCAGAGCTTAGTCCTCAGTAATAACACTTCACATGAGAGAAAACTGAAACTCACAGAAGCTAAGGAGCTTGCCCAGGTTACATATTTAGTAAGTTCAAAATTAAGATCTGTACCAATTACTGTTTTATTCTGTGTTTTTTCCTCTTTCCACTTTTTTTTATACTAGCCTAAGACCAGAGAGTACTAGAAAGTGATGATGATGGAAGCTATTTAGAATGGCTGAGTAGTGGTATCTCAGGTTGAGGATCGTAGAATAAAAGTAAGGTAATGAGGACAAGTTGAAATTCAGGCAACCATGGCATATACAAGTAAAAATATTCAGTAGAGAGTTGAATTTTTTTAAGTTTAAATTTCAAGTCAGTACTGCAGAATTTGATTTGGAAATCATTATTTGTAAATGACAATTTAAATCATGAGGTTGTGTGAAGTCATCTGACAGAAACAGAGAGACTGAAGAATTGAGCCAGAACCAAAATGTTGTGTTGCACCAAGATTTAAAAGAACCCCCAAAGGATCTCAATATACATGTTCAAAGGATCATGATAAAATCATGAAAATATAAAACCCAATGAGTAGACTTTCAGCAAGCAGTGTGTGAGTTTTGTGCATAAGATCACATGAGCACGACAGCCTGAAATTCACACACATGCAAGTCTGACTGAGGTGATCAATGACTAGAGAAATTTAAAATAGGACAATTTTATATATGGCTAGAAACCAGGAAAGAATTTTTATTTCATCCTCAAACTCTTAGCAGTACTATAAATTGTAAGCATTTGTTGAGGGTAGGAATCATGACTATCTTGTTCTCCATCATATCTACCATAATAAGCACTTGTAAACCACAATTTATAGTATGCAATTAATAATCAATAGCAATGATTGGTGAGATACCATTATGGATTAACAAACCACCACTAAAGAACTTACTCATGTAACCAAGTACCACCTGTACCCTAATAAATTAAGGGAAAATACTAAATAAACAAATAAAAGAAATAAAATAAACTATAAAAATGAGAATAGAAATAATAAAAAATCAATAGTAAATGGATGAATAAAACAAATAAAATCAAATTTAAAAATATGAAATACATACTTATATTTTCTGTAAAACTACCTCTGTAATGGTAAATAAAAGAATCTTTTCTATTTCTTTCTGAACTGCACTAAGACCATTAATTTAGAAGGCAACAGATAAAAGTGAGGTCTGATCCCCCAACACAACAAATACTCCTTCAGGAATCCCTTTCATAGAAGTGATTTACTGACAAAATCAATAGCACTTGGAGACCTCAAGCCTATTATGGGGACATTGAAAATGTTGGTTGTCTCCATGATAGAATATAATTTTCATGATGTGTGGAATGTAGCATCAATAAGGAGGATGCATTCAACCTTTGCAGGACATTTGCTGTTTTGCCACACAACATCTAAATACTTTTGTGGGTACATCCAACCTACTTCATAATGGTGGCTAAGCTGGAGTTATAAAAACTGCCTCAGTGAGCCTTGATTTTCCGTGCCTGACAGTAGCCCATTTTCCTGCTTGGATAACAGAACCCTGATTTTCCTCTGAAAAACCACAACTTGCCCAAATTCAGTATATGAGGTTTGGGTAGTATTGTTTGTCACAAATGGAAATATGGCTCCTGCTTGGCCAATCAGAAAACATAGATACAAAGCTGTGATGATCAGATCAGGAATCTAGTAGCAAATGAGATGTAAATTCAATGCTTTCATTTGAAATATTGAGAACAATTGTTCTTTTTTTTTTATTTTTTAAAGGAGTTTCTGAAAGTACAGACCCACAAGTCCTGCCTATTATCTTACCAGGAGCAGAGAAAGCCTGATCCAAAATGGAACTAATACAGAAGAAAGCAGAGCCAATAGACAAGCAGAAGGAACCAGTTCTAGTAATGTCAACTGTAGAGTTCACCTATTTCCAAACTACTCTTTTATTTATTTTATATTATTGCTTTTTCTACCTTTATTTAAGTAGTACAACAAATACTTGTAAATTTCTACCCATCTCCAAAATTAAAAAGTTACTAATGATTAAATCTATTTTAATCCCTTTCCTATTCTGCCCCCGCCTCACCCTAAAAGTAACCAATATCCTGACTTGTTCTTGTATAGCTATCTTCCTTTTTAAAACTAAATTATCTTTCTCACATATGTATGTTTTTTATTTTTACCTGGTTTTGAATTTTAAATAACTTATCATGCTGTATGCAGAATTTTCACTCAATATAGTTACTAAGTTTTGTATCCGTTGTTGAATGTAGTTATAGAATTATTTTCACTGCTGTATCATGTTTTATTGTGTAATCATTTCAAAACATGCTTAACCATTATCCTGTCAATCAATATTTGACTACTATAAACAGTACAACTATGAACTGTTTTTTTTGTGTGTGTGTTGGAGTCTCTCACTGTCGCCCAGGCTGGAGTGC
The DNA here is from genome assembly GCF_006542625.1 of Nomascus leucogenys. NCBI lineage: Eukaryota > Metazoa > Chordata > Mammalia > Primates > Hylobatidae > Nomascus > Nomascus leucogenys. Next base: position 75,128,409 of record NC_044384.1, read on the forward strand.
AATGGCACGGCTCACTGCAACCTCCGTCTCCCAGGTTCACGTGATTCTCCTGCCTCAGTCTCCTGAACATCCGGGATTACAGGCACACACCACTACATCAAGCTAATTTTTTTGTATTTTTAGTAGAGATGGGGTTTCACGATGTTGGCCAGACTGGTCTCAAACTCCTGACCTTGTGATCCGCCAGCCTGGTCCTCCCAAAGTGCTGGGATTACAGGTGTGAGCCACCGCACCCAGCCAACTATGAACATTTTTTAACATGTCCCCTCTGAATGAAATTGACAGGAATGCATTACAGGATATCCCAATATTCAGCATTATAGGATAATATTATGACATTTATACAAGCAGCCCAGGAAATACAATCGCCTATGTGCAAAAACAGAAGAGGGCTGGAGTATTTGCAGACAGAACTAATAATCTCCACACTATAAGGAAAGAATTAAATTGAAGAATGCTCAATTTTGTTATCGTTGTTTTTATTAGGTACATGGATAAATTGGTAATCCACAGAAAACATGGGCTTGTTTTATCAGTCAGTTTTAAAATGTTGGTACTTAGTCACTGGGTATGTGTCATATTTAGACCAAAATAGATGTCTAAATAGATGTCTAGTAAAAGAAGTAGAATTTCTTTGAGCCATAAAGATGTCACTTCACTTATTAAATAGTATTAAACTATGTGATCTGAAAGTTAGATCTGAGCCATATGATTATGCTTCTATTAATAACAACCACATTTACAAAAATATTTTCTTCTACCACTACATACTGGAATTAATTAAAGATGACTTGCAGAGGTTAGCAAAGGCATAATAATAAAAATTTTAGAATACTGTATGATATATTAGGGTTCTTTGTTTCCTAGACTATAGCCTGGACTCGAAAGCCTGGCCAAGTAAAATAAGATCTCTTGCCTGGAAAATGGTAATGAGATGTTCTCTCTTACAGGTTTGTCAGACAGCTCAATAAATAGATGAACTTCCAGAACTGTGAATCTTAAGCAGACCTGATTGACAGCTTCTACTGACAGACACTTTGGCCTCAAAGATAGATTTACCTTTATCCTATTTGATAATTAATATAAAACCCAATATAATGTATTAGATGATGTATAAATGTCAGTTGCATATGTCAAGTGTTTCTCTAGGGTATAATTTATTGGGGCCAGGAGCTATGCTGAGGTGATGGTGATGATGCATTCTTTAGATCAGCCCTGCTTACAAGTTCCTTGGAACTTCAGCGCCTGCCTCTGGCTCATGAAGCAGGGAAAGGAAAAATGCATTCCCTGAGGTCTATGGCAAACTGTGGTCAATATCTCCTTCCAACATGGTCTCTTGGTCTCCAAGGCTGATGCAATACTTTAATTATTCAGAATGTTTGCTGCCAAAACTGCTTCCATGCTAATCGGCACTGTTGTTTATCAACTCTCCTGTGATAACTTCTAGCAGCCAATAATTTCTTGGTCAGAAGCTTCAGAGCTGAATCCGACTGTAGACCTACCAAAAATGGTCCCTACTACCAGGCCCCAACTCCCCTAACATAGTAAATATTCCCTGAAGTCATTACATCAGCTGCCTTCATGGTGTTTCTCTATCCAGTAACCTACCCAGTCGAGAATTGTGCTAATGCCTCGTTTGTTTCTCCAAGTCTATGAATTCACACCAATTCTCTGCCTTTGCACAGGGTATATTCCTGTTAACATTTTCTCTCCTTCCTTTTATGCAGATCAAATGCATAGATCTCCTCTCACTCAAGACCTTCATGTCTCTTCAAAGTTTCCATTAATTATACACATGGTACCTGTGGGTACCTTTTTAGTGTATAGACAATTATTTCTCAAATTTGAGTACCTTTTAGCAGACTTTTAAATAGGAATGCTCTGAAGTTGAACTTCAGCCTTAGTATTTAGCCAAAGTAATTTGTCAGCTTAGAAGTCAGCATTGGAAAGGGTAAAGAGCTAAATGACTACATCCATGTCATTTCTGACATTTCCGTCCTTCATGGATACGACCATGTAGGTTACCAACAAGTACCCACAGGTACCATGTGTAAATTAGTCATGGCAATCAGACTCACTGTTAAAATATGAATGTTGACTCTCAAATATTGATATCAAATCTTGATAAACAGTCTAGAGTAACTTGGAGAGAATATCTCTTATTTGTTTTACCTTTTACATTTTGGTTTTCTTTTGGATATCAAACATTAACTAGATTTACATTTTTATAATATCAGTAATTATAATGCTAACCTTTTTTCCAAAATGAGAACACATAAATGACAGCCACAGCTGCAACTGATGCTAAATTCCTTTAGTAATAAGCATAAATAGGATCACAAAGCAAAATGAAATTGCACAATTTTTTTAAACTTTACATCTCACATAGAATAAAATCTTATTTTTTTCTTCTTGCTCACACAAGTTAATAAAATTACCTGACAGGACTAACATAGTTCTGTACTATTTGTAAGTGTGCATGCACATACACAGAACCCATTAAGATATCTGAAATTTATCTTTCAGTAGTATTTTTACTCTGTTTGATTTGGACATTTGTAGAGAATGATGGCCATTAGAAGGGATCTGTATGACTTTCTCCAGTAAGATGTTGAAGAAATGTTTCCAGGATAGGGCAGGAAAGGGGAGAGGGAGAAAGAAGAGTTAGGAGGCAGGATACTGGGTTAAATTAATAATGCAGTCTTTGGAGGAAAGGAAAACAAGTTCATCCACGGGAATGGTGAATGCTCTAGGTGCCAGTTCTGGTACCCACCAGGATTTCCAAAATGATGTCTGTTGATTGATTTTCAGCAGAGAAGGCCACAACAGAAATTGATCTAGGGTTTCCAGCTACTGAGGAACTAACAATAGTCAAGATTTCTATTCTTCCTTTGTGGATCAGACAAGGGTTGCTGAGTATGTAGGGGAGGCCACTGTAATATCAGAGGTATAAGTGGTGTATGGTTAAGTCAACCAATTAGGGATACTATCTGAAATCAGCCTTGTGAGGTGTACTATGTGGGAGCTGAGGCCTCTGGGAATGTGTGATCAGAGCTTCTTCCATAGGTCATAGAAATCCACAAGGAAATGTGCTCTGAGATAGGAGTCAACTTTATTTGAGTGTAGAGCCATTAATTTCCTTCTCGGTTACCTTGGGATTAGCTTTGGCAAACTCTAGCCTCAGGATCTCTGGGTTCTTAGTATGGGAGTCTATAATGGATATGTGTATAACATATTCAACTGGTTAGCCTTTGTGCTAACTAGATGAAAATTGCTATTTTAAATACACATACAGGTAAGTAAGCTTCATTCTGCAAGTTTTCCATAAATTCAGCCTTCATACTTGGAAATTTTCATAAATGCAAGCATTCATAGAATTAAGTAAAAGAGTGGTGCAATCTCAGCTCAAATCAACTAGTGCTATTAGAAAGCATGGTGGGTGAGTAACATCAACTTTCTATCATAAGGAATATGAAAAGCCATTCTTATTATACACACATTTCCCATCGGGTGAATTCCTATGACCACCATGTCACATTCCCTTGAGTGTTTTCCCTCTTTAAGAAATATTGTGACCATTTGTAGATATTGTTCTATTCTGCACAGAACTGACCTTCTAGGTCTCCTTTGCTGCAAGTGTTATCTTGAGTTTGTGAACATAAATAAACATAAACACACACGCTGCTCACATTTTTATGTTATAATCACATAATTGAATCATTTTATTCTATCATGCTTTTGCCAGTTTATTTGGAATACGGAATATATTGAGGTTTTGAAACTAAGTATTCATAAACTATTTCATTTTGAAGAGTAAAAATATTTGTATGAATGGATGTAGCATTAGATCATTTATGAAATAAAAATACTTACAATGTTACAAAAAAATAAAAAATAAAAATAAACCCACAGATCCAAGAATTCAACAAACTTTAAGCAAAAATATTATGAAGAAAACTATACTAAAAAAATTTCACAACAAATTGGTAAAGCAGTGATAAAAAGAACATTTTAAAAGCAGCTAAAGTGAAAAACACATTATGTACAGAGGAATAAAGGTAAGCATTGCAGTAGATTTATCACCAGAAACAATGTAACCCAGAAGACAGTGGAGCAACATGGAATTGTCAACCCAGAATCAACACTCAGCAATAACATCTTTTCACACACAAAAAATGTGAATTAAAGACTTGCGGATATTTAAAAGTCAAGAAATGCATCAGCACCCAACTGCACTACACTAAATGTTAAGCTAGTCTTTTAGTCAGAAGGAAAATGAATTCCAGATGGAAATCTGGATATACTGAATGGAATGAAGGCCATGAGAAGTGATCAATGTATGAGTTCTATGTCCCCAAATGTCAACATTGATTTATTTTTCATTATTGAAAAATATACATTTTGTGACAAAATAAGATAATTTACATCTTAATATTTTTCCATCTATAAACTAAATATTAAATACTCAAACTTAAATGCCATTTTGATGTAGCAACCACACCCCTTTTACAGCCTCTGAAAGTTAAGTATGCTATCCCCTATAACATAGACCAAAACCAGAGTATAAAATGAGCTTATTATAATTTTTAAGTTTAATTTTATTTTTAATTGACAAATTATAATTGTATATATTCATGGGGTACAACGTGATGTTTCAATACATGTATACATTGTGGAATGACCAAATCAGCCTAATTAACGTATCAATTACTTTACATACTTATCTTTTTTTTGTAGTAAGAACATTTAAAACACAATCTTTTAGCAATGATTAAATACATTATAAGTGATTACAGTCACCCTGCTGTGCAACAGATGCTGCAAAACACATTTCTCCTCACCGGAACGTTGTACCCTTTGCCTAACAGCTCTCTTTTCCTGATCTAACTCCTTTCTTAGCTTCTGGTAACCACCATTCTACTCTCTACTTCTGTGAGTTTGGCTTTTTCAGATTCCACATATAAGTGAGATCATGTGTTTGTCTTTTTAAAAGCTTTATAAACTATGAAAAATATCATCAATTTACCAAAATGGCCTTAACTTATGAAAAGAATCAGTTGATTTTAAGGAATGTCTCTCTACTGTATTAACTCTGCTTTAGCAGACATTTATCAATATAGATAAATGCCCTGCCTCTGAGATCAGAAACCATCCTCCCAAGAGTAGAAGCCTGTGGTCCTGGAATTGTAACATGCTCTAGGTAAAAGTGTAACTGTGTAAGAAAAGTGATTTTAACAGTTTGCTCCATGAAAACTGATTGGAACCACATTCACAATGACAGGTAAAATAAAGTGGAAGAATTTTGCTAATTGTAGGAAGAACTAGAAACAAATATTTGAAATAAATTAGGAAGAGATGAAGCTCAATATTGCTTCTGGAGCAGCTGCAGCTTTGGTATCTGGACTGCATCCAGATTTAAAATGCCTTAAAATCTATTTGGAGGGGGTTAAAACAGACCGTTTACAGAACTAATAACTGATGCCCAACACTTCAGATCATTCAGAGAAAAACAGAAGGATAAAGACTTTCAATCTGAAGGGAAAAAGAAAAGCCTATTAATAAGGGAGTTCACAATACATTTTTTAAAACCGGGAAATTTGTCAAACGTGTGGACAAATAAGCTAAGGCCATGCCATCATAAATGTGTGGATATAGATATATTCTCAGAACCATTTAATAAAATGTTGCAAGAACATACCACACGTCCTAATGCCTGCTCAGATTAGGACAGTCTGGTTAATTGTAATTTCGGTACCTAAATCACCCTTCGACTAATTTCCTTCCCACAAGGTGGTGCTCAAGTCAAATGGCAGGCCAAGTTGCAGCTCCTTGAACCTCACCAAACTCAAGTTTAATCAAATCCTGGAGGGTTTTGCAGATTGATTTATGTCTTCAGAAAATGTTAATGGATTGAGTGAATTTTTAAGCAAGTTGTGCCTCACTCTATGACTGTTACTTTGAGACCACACTAACAGGTCTCACTTTAAATTCATGACCTGGATCTCAAGTGAGCTCTTGAAGTGGACAGAGCATCACCCTGGAGGTCCACAGTCCGTTTATTCTCTCCCTGTCCTAAAGGATGACTTCACACCCCTCACTCTACCTTTAATAGCTCCTTCGTTTTCCTCAGTCTCAACAGATGACTCTCCTCTCTACTTCACAGAGAAACGGTAAATCAATCAGAAAACTATTTCTGTAAACTGATATCAACCTATGACCACACCGTCCAGCATTTGTGCCCACATAGGCAGCCTCCCTGCCTGTCATCACAGAATCCTACTACCTATAACCTATTTGTGTTACCATCTAAAGCCAGTACCCTCCACACATGCACCAGACCACATTCCTCTTGTCTACGTAAGAGCAATGGTCTGATAATTCACTGCTCTATCTTCTTAGCAATTTTTTCTCTCTACAGGATCATTCCCATCATCATGAAAACATCCCATCACGTCTTCTGTCTTGCAAATCCCCTTCTCTTAGCAGAATATCCTCTGGATTTATTCACATTGACACAAATGACAGAATTTCCTTTTTCATGACTATATAATATTACTATATATATACACACATACACACACCCATATATATATATATATATATATATCACTTTTTTTCTGTTCACCCACTAATGAACACTTAGTTTGTTTCATATCTTGGCTATTGTAAATAATAATTTTGAAATAAACATGGGGGTGCAGACATCTCTTTAACATACTCACCTTAATTCCTTTGGGTGAATACCCAAAAAGTGGAATTGCTGGATCATATGGTAATTCTATTTTTAGTTTTTTGAGGCACTTCTATACTGTTTTCCAAAATGATTCTATTAATTTATGCTAAGTAATATAAACCAGGCACAGAAAAACAAAATCTGCTTTATCTCACATTAGTGAGATAAAGTGAGACCTAAAAAAGTCAAATTCATATCCTTTGCCCACTTTTTGATGGGGTTGTTTTTTTTTTTTTTTTTTTTTGTAAATTTGTTTGAGTTCATTGTGGATTCTGGATATTAGCCCTTTGTCAGATAGTAGATTGCAAAAATTTTCTCCCATTCTGTAGGTTGCCTGTTCACTCTGATGGTAGTTTCTTTTGCTGTGCAGAAGCTCTTCAGTTTAATTAGATCCCATTTGTCAATTTTGGCTTTTGTTGCCATTGCTTTTGGTGTTTTAGACATGAAGTCCTTGCCCATGCCTATGTCCTGAATGGTATTGCCTAGGTTTTCTTCTAGGGTTTTTATGGTTTAGGTCTAACATTTAAGTCTTTAATCTTCTTGAATTAACCGCATGTTCTCACTCATAGGTGGGAATTGAACAATGAGATCACATGGACACAGGAAGGGGAACATCACACACCGGGGCCTGTTGTGGAGTGGAGGGAGGGGGGAGGGATAGCATGAGGAGATATACCTAATGTTAAATGACGAGTTAATGGGTGCAGCACACCAACATGGCACATGTATACATATGTAACAAACCTGCACGTTGTGCACATGTACCCTAAAACTTAAAGTGTAATAAAAAAAAAAAGTCAAATTCATAGAAGCAAATAGTAGAATGGTGGTTTCCAGATACTAGGGAAGCGGAACAAATGAGGAAAGAGGAGATATTAGTCAAAGTGTACAAAGTGTCAGTTACACAGGAGAAATAAGTGCTGGTGATGTATTGCACAACATGGTGACCATAATTAATAATAATGTATTGTATATTTCAAATTGCTAAAGACTAGATTTCAAACATTCACATTACCAAAAATTGATAAACAGATAAGGTGATGGATATGTTAAATAGCTTGCTTTGATCATTCTAAAATATATACATATATCACAATATCACATTGTATCCCATAAATATCATACAATTACTATTTGTCGAATAACAATTTAAAAGTAAATTCAAAAATATATTTAAAAATCCCTTCTCTTAATCCCACTTATTTGCCAGCTAGTTTTTTTGTTAATTTATTCCCCTTCATAGTAAAATATGTTGGAATGATTTTATGTTTCTAACATCTTTTATTTGATCTCTCTAATTTCTTTTCTCTCAGTTCATCTTAAACCTGTGCTAGGCAGCTCTCCCCACTACTCTTCCTTAAATATTGCTGGTCAATATTGCAAATCACCTCCACATTATTAAATCCAATGGTTAGTTCTCACCCATCATTTTACTAGAGCTATCAGCACTATTAGAAATAGTTTTTCATTCTTACATTCTGATACACTTTAGTCATCTGGCTTCCAACTTAACCTTAGTTTCTTGGTTTTCCTCCTACTTCACAGGTCACTCCTTTTCATTCTCCCTTGTGAGTCTGCCTTTCTCCCCGACCTCTTGAGATTGTAGCTCCCCAGGGCTCCCCTGGGTCCTCTAAACATACTGCTTCAGTAAATTCATCCAGTCTCATAGCTTTAAATGTTATCTTACTGCTGAACGTTCACAAATATTTATTTGTATCCCAGACCATGCTTTCTAACTCCAGACTCATATGTCTAACTGCTTGTCCAAATCTTCACTTTTTTGTCTAATAAACATTTCAAATTTAGAATGAAAAAAAAACTCCTGATTCCATAGCCCCTCACCACCACCATCACCACCACCACCACCATAACCATCACCACTACCACCACCACCATCACCACCACCACAACCACCACCACCACCACCACCACCACCACCTCCATGTTCCTTTCGTAGGCTTCATCTTCTCAGTCGATGGCAATTTCATCCTGTCAATTTCTCCAACTAAAAACCTATATTTCTATTGCATGAATGTTGGTGACCCTCTATTATAGTTTGGATGTTTGCCCCAAAACCTCATAATAAAATGTGGTCCCTGACGTTGGATGTGGTCCCTAATGAGAGGTGTTTGGGTCATGGGGGTGGATCTTTTATGGGTAATATAGTGAGAACCCAACATTTCTCAGGGCCTTCAGTAACACCACCTTAGTGTGAGTAACCTTTAGTTCTCATCTAGATCACTGAAATTCATTCCCTAACTTGCCCCCATGCTTCTACATCCACTGCCCCTAACTTCGTTCCAGTTGAATCCTAACACGACAGCCAAAGTGATCTTATCACAGATAAGGAAAGCTTTGTCTTGCCTCTGATGAAAACTCTCCAATGGTGGTCCATTTCACTCTCATCAAAAATAAAGTCCACTACCATGTTTATGACCTCATCTCTTCCTACTCTCTAGGTTTCTGCCTTGCTGGCTAGCTGACTGTTCTTCAAATCCAGTAGACACACTCCTCTATGCATTATCCACATGGCAGTCTCCTCACCCCCTTCAAATGTTTGTTCAGCATGATGCACTCTGTGAAGCCTTCCCTGACCACCTACTTAAAGTTGCAGATCATCTTCAACTTGGATGGTTCTCCTTCCCACACTTCACTTTTCATTTTCCTATGGTACACTTAGATTTCTTGTTTTTTCTTTTTCTTTTTTTTCTTTCTTCTTTTTTTTTTTTTTTTTGAGACAGATTGATGCAACCTCTGCTCACTGCAACCTCTGCTTCCTGGGTTCAATCAATTCTCCTGCCTCAGCCTCCTGAGTAGCTTGGAGTACAGGTGTCTGCCACCACGCCTGGCTAATTGTTTTTTGTATTTTTAGTAGAGACTGTGTTTCACCATGTTGGCCAGGTTAGTCTCGAACTCCTGACCTCAGGTGATCGGCCTGCTTTGGCCTCCCAAAGTGCTGGGATTACAGGCATGAGCCACTGGCCCCGGCCAGTACACACAGACTTCTAACAAAAGATGCCATCTACTTATTTGTTGGTTTATTGTTCATTTTCTCTTTCCCTCACTAGAAACTAAGATCATCAGGGGAGGAATCTTTATTTGTTCCATTCACTGTTTTATCTCAAGCACCTGAACTATGTCTGACCCATAGTAGTTATGCAATATTTCTAGAACTATTTGGAAGGAATGAATACAAATCTAATATGGTAGAATAAAAATATGAGAAAACTTGGTGTACTCAGATCTTTGGTCATATATGGTAAAAAGAAATCAGACCAAAACAAATATAGACCTGACTTCAAGAAGTCACACAAACATTTTCAAAACATTGCAAAATATTTTCAAAACATCTAATCATATATAAATTACTGTAAATCATATGAATTATTTTAAGTATTTTAAAATGTTGATTACATAAGACATGTGGAAAATTAACCATTACATAAAGTGATCATTTTTAATATCATTTTTAAAATGGCTTAGAATACAGTGTTAGGCATTAAAGGTAAAAGCTATTCCAGTTACCAAAGAATTTTCATTCTGTTTTCTTTTTATCCTTTACTACCTTAACACAGCCTTTCAAGATATCCAAGTATGAAACATTTATCCTTTCCTGTGAATAGCCATAGTCCATATTTGTTGATTATTTTTCATGTTTTACATACTAAACTAGCCACTGAAAATCAAGTGATAAGAAAAATATATAAAAGGCAATGCTCTCATGGTGATTATATTCAGGTGAATGACATAAAAATACTAACAAATACAAACTAAATGAAAAGTATAAGTTCAGATAGTGAAGGGTATGATGAAAGAATTAAACAATGTGTGATAAACAGATATTAGATGTATTACTGTAGTCATTAGAACAGCAGCTGGGTTAGAGATTTAAAGAAGTAAATGAATAGCTGTGTGTTATTCCCCTCCCCATTTTCCCTTACCATGAACCAGTTATGCTAGCCCATGTCTAAGTGGTTCCAGTTTATGGGATAACATTAGACAGTTAACAAAAATGACCCTGAAATGGAAGCCTGTGCACAATTTGCAAGGATTAGGCTCTGAAAATTGGAATGATCATTTTAGTCCTTGATAACTTTACAAGTTGTTGGACATAAAGGAGTCAATGTGAATAGAATCACTTTTTGTAGAGTGGAGATGTGTTACGATTTTTTATTCATTTTGTTTTGAGGTCTCTCTCCTGAGAGTGCCCACAGCTCCAGCCCTGCTCAGACCAGGAATTCAAAGGATGTAGTCATGGATATTTACAATGTGCCTTTTGTGGATACTTCTTTGTCCTGGGAGACAGGCCAGGGCCTAAGTGTCTGACTAGGATCGAGAGTTTCCTCTCACAGGAAAACTGTACTGGCAGATGTCCTTATGGCTCTTGTCTGACCTGTGTCCAATTTATTCTTAACAGGACTGCCACTTTCTGTGACAGCCCTGACTGGAGAGGGTAGGTGTGGGTGAGTGTGTGTCAGATGAAACACAACGAAGAAGTGAAACCAAAATGCATGAAACAGAAGAAAGGTATGACTCACAGGTTTCAGAGAGGTGAAGAGTGCCCACAGGAGTCTGACCAATGTCCAGAGGCAGCAGGGGGCTCAACAAGGGGAAGCAAGAAAGAGAGGATCTGTGGGTCTATGCCTTTATTAAAGTCCATGGGCATTATCCTTTAGATTTTCCTGCAAGGGTTGTGAATTGGCTAATTTAAAGAAGACTGGTAAGTAAAGGGAGGACTGACTTGCATAACTCTGACATTAACTGTTAGGTTTTATCATAGCCAGCAATTGTGAGTTTGCTGGGTTGTGGGTCAGTAAGTGAGTAACAAACAGGATATATCACGAACAGCCAGGCCAAAGGTAGCAGAGTATGACTGGGTTTTAGACAATTTATGTTGGGCCTAAAAATAAATGCCAAAGAAGCAACCACATTAAACAAATTTATCACAAGAAGGAGTGAAAGCTATAATGCATTACTTCCAAAATCGTAAAATATTACTTAAAAATGTCAGTTATGAAGAAATTGGAAATAATTTAAATAAACAGTTTTGCCTAGATGCATATTTTCTGATCACAATGGCAACTTCCTGGGCTCACATATGACTCCTGTGTTGGAAATGGAATCTAGAGATGAGATTTGACAGAGGTTTCTGCCAGTTTGTGTGTTCTAGTTACTGTAAGATTGTGGCCATTCTGCAATTCAGGTGCAGATCACAGTGCAGAAACATGGCTTAATGGTTAATACTGTGATCTAAATTTCTGCTTGTGGAGAAGCATGTGGGTCTCACCCCAGGGGTGTTCTTGCCCCTGAGAACATGCTATTATTGAAGAAAATAGATGGGAATTCACTGGATTACAGATCAGATTCTCCATCAGTGGAGAACTGGCCTCAAGGGACGCAACTAGAATGATGCATTTGTGACCCATCACAGCTGCCCAAATGGGCAAAGCACATTCATATAGCCCAGGTCAGTCACTCAGTGGAGATCATATATTCATGATCTACCTACTCAGAAATGGATCGCAAATTTTCTCCACATTCATCTAAAAGTACAGTCAACTGGAATTCAAAAAGAAACATGAAATGATTTGGTAAATGCTACACTTAGATACCTTTTTAGCAATTGTTCTTGACTGGAGACTGTTCTTAGTTATAAATGTCTTGGTAACCCAGGAAAGTTATTTCTTCATTAGGCTTACAAATTTTTATTGCTTCTGCTTTAAAACTTTCTTTGAAAACACTTGAAATCCTAGTTCTACAAATCTGACCTAGATTTAATAACTGAATGACTTTTCCCCAATTTATATCTGGAAAGCTTATTTCCACAGTCGGGAACACCACCTTGAAATAAATTCACCTGGTTTTGGACTTGATGAAGTTATTTCACGTGAATTAATTTTGGGTGTGGTAAGATCTTTCGTTACAACTCAGATGACCTCAGAATGTTTTTACAACTACCCACTTTTAAATGGCTATAAAAACTAAGCCCTAAAATTCGTATTATTTGGTTAAATATTTAGCACGTAGATTTTAGTTATTGCATAGAATTAGAGCATATAAATTACTTTAAAATTATTAGTTAAACTAATTTCATTAAGTATATACATCTTTAAAAGTATGACTTTTATATAGTATGTCAGTAATTCACACTGGATACCTGTTTGCTCTAACTTTAAGCAATATTTATTCCTGGATAAGAAAATTCAAGTTATGAACTAGGTTTTATACTAGAGTTATTACTTAAGGTAGAACACATTATTTTACTTGATCTACTTTCATACCCCTTTGAGCAAATTTTTTTAAAATTAAATGAGCCAGACTCTAAGAAATGAAAATTGGTAAATAAAATAATATGTGTTGATTTCCAAAGAGTGCCCATAGTAACCAAGGAAAGGAGTACATAACCTATCTGGAAATAGTTACTAGGAGAGTCTATGATGCTTTTTTCCCCCAGTTTCACTTTCTTTTTTCTCCTCTCTTTCTCCCTCTCACCTTCCCATATCTCCTCTTACTTTTTTCTTTCTCTCTGCCTTTGTGTGTGTATATATCTGTCTCTATAGCTATATATCTGTATCTCTCACTTTCCTTTCATTTCTTTCCTCTTCTCTTCCTCCTTTTTATTTTTGGGCTGAAGGCCCTTTAACTCTTTTGTACTATTAGTCTTCAATCTCTGATTTTTTAAGAAGTATTGTTTTGCTTAAAATGTGTAATATATAATTAATATTGTATCAGATTGGTGGTTTTAACTTAAGAATGAGTTCAATTCGTATATTTCTCTATGTGTCAAAACATAACTACTAAATTTAGTTATAAGGGTAACTACCAACAGGAATGGCTGTAGAGATGGTGATGGTACTGGTGATGGTAGTGGTGATGCCAGTGGTTTAGTGGTATTGACAATACAGGTAATTTAGGAACATTCTGAGAAAACACTAACAACTTATTATAAACTCCAATTTCAAAAATTACAACATTATTACCACTTCTATACTTTAAAATTCTATTAGAGTTAGCTACATTGTCACTAGTCCCTAGTTTTATGAAAAGAGAAAGGAATTGGGAAGTCATTTGCATTAAGGGATTGTTTTGAAGTCCTTCAGTGATAAATCCTAGTTGGCTAGTTGAATAGCCACAGAGCTTAATAGTCTATCTAGGTACTGAAGCATTCATTTGGAGAAAATATTGCATATGTATATATATATATATATATATATATGTGTGTGTGTATATATATATATATGTATGTATATATGTGTTTATATATATTGATCCAAATAGAATTAAGAAAGAAAGATCAGCCACAGAATCAGGTTTTCTGGAATTTACATCCTAGCTATATCACTCATTAACTCTGCTACTTTGAGGAAGTGACAAACTCACTATGATAAATTATAATTGTTGCTATTAATATTGTTTTTTAAAATGAGCATATTTATAAATCTACTTAGACTAAAATAATTATTACTGTATTTTATCTAGTAATATATGTTTGCTGAACAAAATTCTGATTTATTTTGTTATATACAATGCATACCTATTAGATAGTAAGAATAAAAATAATAAAATTGAAAAGTAAGAAATCTACAAAGGAAAGGCAAATAAATTATAGAAAGGAAAAATGTCTTACTACATTATTGATGAGAATGAACATTTTGGAAGCAAAATTTGGCAATGCTATTCATGTTTTAAAATGTTAATATTCCTTGAGTCTGCAATTATATTGTTAAAAGTTATCTTACAGTAATACAATTTATTCAATATGTGTATATATACATGCATGTATATATGCATATATATTCAAATTGTATATATACACATGTGTATACATAGATACATGTAAACATGTACATATATAAACAATGTGTGTGTGTATATATATATATATATACACATGCATACATACCATATATACAAACTTATGAAGATTTTCAATGCAGCATAGCTAAAATAACAGAAAATATAAATAACATAGATCTTCATATAGAGACATGCAGTGCTATCAATAATTTTTATTAGAATTAGCGTATATATGTGTATGTATTGGGACCTATTGATGTGTAATTACTAAATTGCATATACAAAATCCTAATTTAATATTTCTAAGTACAAATGCACATACGAAAGAATAAGTCATCCTTAATAAATTGAAAAGTGTTCCAGAAGTCAAAATTAGAACCTGGTGTATGTGACTCACATTCCTTGCTCTGTGTTTTACACTGCGCAAAGTCCCTTTGTCCCTCCTCTTGGCCTTTGTACATCTGCTCCACCTGCTGGAAGTAGCCCCTGGTCTTCCTTTATCTTAACCACAGTCTAGCTTTAAGGCTTAAATCATTTCTTTTCTTTCATTTCTTTATGAAAACAGTTCAGTTATTTCTATTCAACCGTTATTTCTATTGTCACTATTTTACCTGCCCTTTATTTAAGAAAATAGGTCACTTTTGACAACTTTTGGGTTATCTGTTGTCTACTTAAATTAGTAGGAAAAGTGAAGGAAGTATAAAGCTTTAACTATAATTGCCCCTGTCTTTCCTAGAACAGCTCTTTAAACAAGAATTCCTTACTACCCACTATGCAAGAACATGCCATGAAGGTGGCTGATGGTGTGATTCAACATTGAACTGGAAGTTCAAGGTACACAGTTTAATTATTGATGTAGGCTGAGTTGTCTAGGAATACACAGGGTAAAGGATGACAGTTAGGAAATGTCATCATTTAGCTTATTGGATAGGGAGATAGCAACCAGACTCTAGAAGAGATTTACTTTCACCCATGGAGGATGGGCTGGCACCAGCATTATCTATGTCCCACTGCTCACTGCATTTTCCTTCCAATTGATAAATGATATTGATGTCCACTGCATCCTTACTATTCCCAGGAACTTTGAAAAATGTGGAAGAAGTAGCAATTCTTAAGCATTTGCTTATGGAAATAAGAGAAACATGTAATAAACATAAAGTAATGATATATAGAAAACACATCTTGTGAGTGGGTGGAATAAATATTCAGGCTGGTGACAGTGGCGGTAGGCAGTGGGGGACTTTACAGACATGTGACATGATCAGGAAAACAAACACGAATACTGCACTCCCACCCTTTATGGGTATTACCTCCATTAGCCTTCACGGCAGTTTTGTGAGCCATCAGGCAAAAATACTGGGGCGCTGTGAGGCAAAGCAGTTGGTAGCCTGGGCATTGCAGTTAGTCACATGCCTGCAAGAAACTGTGAGGCAGCTATGCAATTTCTCTAAGCCTCAGTTGCTGCTTCAGAAAATCTAGTCATAATACTTACTTCATATGGCTGTTCATGATAATCAAATGAGAAAAAGATGTTTAGTCATTGCCCATAATCAGTAAGTAATACACACATGGTAGCTATGGCTTCTCTTTCACTAATAGTGCTGTTGCAGAAATTGAGGATTGGGGAGGTTGAGATTACAAAGCCAGTATGTAGCCTGGCTAGGACTTAGTGGTAGGTTTGCTGTGTCTACATTCAGGAACATACCCTTTGAACAGAAGATTAAGTATGGAAGAAAATAACAGGGTGTGAGTCTGGCAGGAAGTGAGTGGGACTGATGGTGGAATAAATACAGTGAAGCACACAAGAAATGAAGTCCGAACAGTAAGAGAAAAGGGGCTGGTGAAGAGAGTTGAAATATCAGGTGGAAAAGTTCAATTCTGTTCCGCATCAACACAGAGTCATACTAGGTCCCAAACTTAAGGACAGACAGGGCATATATATTCTAGAATAGCGGCTTTCATTTTTCTGAACATGAAATGAACAACTCCTCTAAGGAAATCCTACCCAGAGACATAAACAATTAATGCAAATAACAACTGA
Organism: Nomascus leucogenys; assembly: GCF_006542625.1. NCBI lineage: Eukaryota > Metazoa > Chordata > Mammalia > Primates > Hylobatidae > Nomascus > Nomascus leucogenys. Next base: position 75,144,980 of record NC_044384.1, read on the forward strand.
GTGTTTGTGTTTGAAGAGGACAGAGCCAGTCCTGCTGATACTCATCTAGGAAACCATCCTTATGCTGCAGATGAGAAAACCGAGCTTCGGAGATGCCAGCAGCATGCTCAAATACAGATTAAGTTAGTGATGCAAAGTGGAATAAAATCTACTTGTCATTTATTGACACCCAAGCCAGCGTTCCTTTAACTTCACAAGGATTGTTGCAAGAAAGAACTCAGTCTTAGGGCTGAAGAGGAGAGGATGAGATTAGTAATATATGGTACTTCCACAGTTTCCTGTGGTTGTTCTGCACTCAGTGTAAGGAATGGGGTGGAGTGGGCTACTGAAAAGCAGGAGTGACTTCTCAGCATTAACAGAGGGGCATAATCCAAATATCAATGTGAAGCTTTGCTTTTTGCAAAATTCCTTAGATGTGGCATCAAGGGTCTGCTTTATAGTCCCTAGTAATATGAGGCATGCTTTACTGCAGGTTTTTCTCTTGGTTGCAGTAGTAACTCCCCTGAAATACAATCTATTCTTCTCTTCTCAAGTGATGGGATATACTAGGTATGAATGGAAGCTGTGTGAGCAAAATGCCAGCTCCACCACCAACTAGTTTTATAATCTTGTGCAAGATATTTAACTCCTAAGGGCTTTGGTCTCTCTTTACAATGGGAGTAGTATAGGTACCTACCTCATGTGGTATCATGAGGTTTAAATGAAATAATACGGCTAACATGTCTGGCATAGTGCCCAGCAGCATTGTTAGCCTAAAAGCTAATTGCTTAGTTGTTGTCATTATGCTCTGAAATCCTTTGTTCCACTTAGGAAACAGAGGAAACTGAAAGGAATGACTTAGGCTAATTCAAGGTTCAAGTCAGTTGTACTGCGGATCTGGAGTTTGCTGAACCACGATGGTTTATAATCTTCATTACTGAAAAACGTATTAGTCAGGGATTATATAGTAACTACTTTAGGTATATGATGATCATTTAAAATTTAGAAGAAAAGCACAAAATTAGAAAAGAATCAATTTTTTTTTTAAAAAGCACAAGAATAACCTACTTCATCACATTACTTTTAAGATAAACAGGATAATAATTGTAATAGATTTAGCATAGTGATTGGTGAATGATAATGTCACAGCATAATTACTAGAGAAGCTGTATTGATATTTGAGGGTACTGATTCTGGCATCAGAAAATAAGGTCCAAGTTCTGGCTTCACTACTGAATAGCTATGTGACCTTGCTTAAGGTTCCTAAACTCTATGAGAGTAGGTTCCTGTTTCTGTAAAACAAAGTCAATCATAGAATTATTCTAATGCCTGGAATAAGGAATTGCCTCCAAGGTGAGGTAGGTGCTAAAAAAGTTATCTATTAATAATAACTATTATAAAGGTAGGAGAAGGAGGAAAAAATCTATTTCGCATAGAAACATAATTTAGAAAGGGAGGTGAAAAGGCTTGGGGAAGCCTTGCATAAATAAAGTATTTCTCTTTTAAATTATTTATTTAGCACATTCTTAGAAGTCAAATGCCTGGATGGAGAATACATGAATAAAAACAAACAACAAATTCCCTGAGGTCCTGGAAATACAGGAAGCAAAATTAGTCACTAATTAGAAATCATATCTTGTTTATTTAGGATTCTCAACTCTCAGCTGGAACTCATATCAACACCTGATAAACGGAAAATCAAAACAATGGGACCGAATTCATTCTTCTGGGTCTCACAGAGAACCCGGAGCTGCGGAAAATATTTTCCGCCGTGTTTCTCGTCATATATGTAGCCACAGTGTTGGGAAATCTACTTATTGTGGTAACTATGATCACAAGTCGGAGTCTGAGGTCACCTATGTATTTTTTTCTTACCTTCTTGTCCCTTTCGGATGTCATGTTCTCATCTGTCGTTGCCCCCAAGATGATCGTAGACGCCCTCTCCAAGAGCACTACCATCTCTCTCAAAGGCTGCCTGACCCAGCTCTTTGCGGAGCATTTCTTTGGCGGTGTGGGGATCATCCTCCTCACTGTGATGGCCTATGACCGCTACGTGGCCATCTGTAAGCCCCTGCACTACACGATCATCATGAGTCCACAGGTGTGCTGCCTGATGGTAGGAGGGGCTTGGGTGGGGGGATTTATGCACGCAATGATACAACTTCTCTTCATGTATCAAATACCCTTTTGTGGTCCTAATATCATAGATCACTTTATATGTGACTTGTTTCAGTTGTTGACACTTGCCTGCGTGGACACCCACATTCTGGGCCTCTTAGTCACCCTCAACAGTGGGATGATGTGTGTGGCCATCTTTCTTATCTTAATTGCATCCTACACGGTCATCCTATGCTCCCTGAAGTCTTACAGCATTAAAGAGAGGCACAAAGCCCTCTCTATCTGCAGCTCTCACCTCACGGCGGTTGTATTGTTCTTTGTCTCCTGTATTTTCCTGTACATGAGGCCTGTGGTCTCTCACCCCATAGACAAGGCAATGGCTGTGTCAGACTCAATCATCACACCCATGTTAAATCCGTTGATCTATACACTGAGGAATGCAGAGGTGAAAAGTGCCATGAAGAAACTCTGGATGAAATGGGAGGCTTTGGTTGGGAAATAACTGCAATGCTGAGAACATCATGTATTTCCCAAAAGGAGAGGTCATTCTTTCAGAAATGTGTAAGAGCTAAAACTGTCCATTCCTCACTGGCTGTCAAAGGAAGCTATTTTTGAGACAGAGTCTCGCTGTGTCACCCAGGCTGGAGTGCAGTGGCACTATCTTGGCTCTGCAGTCTCCACCTCCTGGGTGATTATTCTGCCTCAGCCTCCCCAGTAGCTGGGACTACAGGCACGTGCCATGACACCCGGCTAATTTTTTTATATTCAGTAGGATGGAATTTCACCCTGCTGCCAAAGCTGGTCTTGAACTCCTGAGCTCAAGTGATTCCCCTGCCTCCACCTCCCAAAGCGCTGGGATTACAGACATGAGCTCTGTGCCCAGCAGAGAGGAAGCTTTTAAAATTGTAAAACTGGGTTTATGATTCAGATTCAGTGCAATTTAGGTATTATGATACTTTCCTGCTTTATACCCTTCCCTAGCTTCCCATTGTCTTGGAAACAAATATCAATAATATAATATATATTCAATAATTTATTGAGTGATGAGGTTAGAAGTTTGAATTAATATGTGAATAAATTGTATAAGGAAAATGACTATTGGAAAAAGAGATATTTAAAAGTATTTCATAAAGTAAATAATTAAGTACAACTTATGGGATTTTATTTGTGTAGGATACACCAAAAACAAAGAAGGAAAGATACAGAGTAAGCTAAAAATATTTTAAAAATCTAGTTACACTGAAGGTGGGGGCATGGGAGATGGTGATGGAAATAGTGATGGAGAAGTGGTGTTTAAAGTCAACTGTATACAGTCAGCCCTCTGTATCCACGGGTTCAATATCAACCAATCACAGATCAAAAATATTTGGGGAAAAAAACCCAAAATCAGAAAATGACAAAATAACAATAAAACATAATATCAACTTAAAAATACAGTATAGCAATTATTTATGTAACGCTTACCTTTGTATTAGGTACTACAAGTGATCATGGGATGATTTAAAGTCTACAACAGGATGTACACTGGGCATATGCAAATACTCTGCCATTTTATATATGGGACTTCAACATCCACAGATTTCATTATTCATGGTGGTCCTGGAACCAGACACCGAGGGGTCACTGTACTCCCTTGTAATGTTCTCCTTTCATAAGTAAGGCAAGTGCAGTAGTTTATAATTTGTGTAATTAACATTAAACATTTTTAGAAGATAACATGAAATAAGCCTGATTTTCTCTTTTTTAAGAAAACACAGTGCTTAAAATTTCCAAACACAACGGAGTTGTTGGTCTGCCCTATTGCTATAAGTAACTGAAACCTAGACAAAACATATAAGACACCTGTTTTTAATATTAGGCAATATAGAACTGGAGAGTCCCTTAGAGAAGGGAAACTAATTAGGTGAGTGCTAGGACCGCTGCAGGCTTCTGCTAGGGGAAACTTCTGGACCATGGTCTAGGCACAGAGAAGCCAGCATGTCATCACAGTTGAAACAGAGATCATAGCCCAGGGTAGTGGAAGAAGCTGTAATCTGTGGAGCAGAGTACTAGAGAGGAAGGAGCAATGCAGTCTTCACAGGGTCCAGTGCAGCCTGAGATAGTTGCTGAATACTAAGAATACTAAGGTGTGCCTGTGCGGAGTGAAACTCAAGACAGACTAAAAAACAACAACACTCAACATACATGTCCCTTGCAATTTAGGACTTTGCCTCACCTAGTAACTTAGGGGCAAGCTGAAAACACATCATCATTTTGTAACTGAAAGACAGACACCTCAGTTGCCCTGGCAGAAGACAAAAGATATTGGAGACTTGAGCATGTTTATTGACTCAGCCTAAATGTGACACACATTATCTCCACTCACATGTCTTGCATTTCCAATGTGAAGATATATTAGTGGCCAGGCAGATAAATTCTAAGATTGTTCCACCTAACTGAAAGGGAGCATAAAATATAGCAGAGCACATGGAATATTTCCTGTGAATTACTATCTCCAGTATAACGTTTCAGTGAAGTGCCAGATTTTAAATGTATCTTTCTCATTCCAAAGTTTGAACTCTTTCAACAATTTTATTAAGCAATATGACTTGAGAACCTCAATTTGGTTGTTTCATGGAGATGATCCCAACTTCTGAACAACTGGGAAGATTCAAAAAATACTTTAAAATGTTTCAGTTTATTTAAACACTTTTGATGTGCCAGACAAAGGTGGTAGCAGATGCAAATAAAACCAAAAATAGTGACTAATATCTACAGAGCACTTATCATATCCCAGGCACTTTTCTAAGCACTTTATAAACATTACCTCCTTTAATCTTCATTACAAATCTATAAGTTCACTACTGCTATCAATCATTTTGCCAGTAAACCATCTGAATCTGTAAAGATTAAGTAACTTGCTCGATAAATCGCTAAACCAAATTTTAAACCCAGTTTGGCTTCAGGCTTGTAAACTTGTCTGTACCGAGACCTTGGGTACAATAAGTGGAAGAGATATACAAATTAATTGAATGTAATAGGTAAAATCATGTACTGGAGAAGGGGTATGAGCTAAAAGTAATAAAAAATGATGGTAATAAAATCTTGTTTTCAGGCTCATTGGCATATAAACTGTGGGAGAAAAACAATACCCACTTGAGCAGAATCAGCCTATGGAGGAGAGAACCAGGAAAACAAAACAATAAAGAAGATGCTCACATAAGAGAAATTATGGAGAATTCTACTTATAATTGACCTGAGATCCACAAGATATAATGAAAAAGGATTTGGGAAATTAAAACTATCATGGAAAAAGATAGTTTATATTGCTGGAGGGTATTCCAAATATAAAGTTAAAACATTTTCTTAAAAAAATAGGCAGTCCTTAGTTAAAGAAACATTCGTGTATTTTTTTTTTCAAATCCCAGACACTCATACAACACTTGGACTTGCTACTGGGCTTCTGACATAGCATAATCTATAAGAACGTGGGCTATAAAGACAGGGCTTCCTTTTCACCGCTGCCTAAAATAGTTCTCAGCAATAACAGGGAGTCAGTAAATTGAATTTAATTTTGAGTAGGGAATATTTCTGTGGACGCTCTTGGTGACAGGTACCCGTGGCAGAGACTGCTAATTGTCCACTAAAGCCCATTCTTCCCTCCTCTGCAGCAATACAAGGGTAACCACCTGAGCAGTGCCTACCTTCCTCAGCCCCTGTGCATCTAGGTGTAGCTCTGTGACTAAGTTTTTGCCAATTGGATGTAATCAGAGGAATATGTATAATTTGCAGGCTGAAATCCATAATGTTGGACGTGTGTTCCTCAAGTTCATAGCCCCTTCTTGAAACCTAATACCAGGCTGGTGGTGTCACAATTATAGATGACTACGCCAAGTGGCTATGATTCTCAGATTGGTATGTATACATGAAATACCCAGGGTTAAATTCAGATTATGATTCATCAGGTCTAGGGAGGGGCCCAAGATTGTGCAATAATTCCAGCATGTGGCCCACACTTTGACCCTGAAGGCCGTAGGGGTGATCAGGCAAGAGTTTGAAAGGAACCTGAGTCTCTGAATGAAAAGGAGGATATGTGCTGCCAGCCTGGACCATTTACATGGGACTATTGCGAGCAAAAGAGTAAAAAAGAATAAAATTTCTATACTTTATACCACTAGCTCATTGGGTTTTTCATTTATACCATGTAGCATTACTCAAAGTAGAAGAGAAGTCAGAATATTCATGAGACCATTCTTTTCTTTCCCTTTTCTCTTTTATTAACTTTTATTTTAAGTTCAAGATTATATTTGCAGCTTTGTTACATAGGTAAACTTGTGTCATGGGGGTTTGCTCTACAGATTATTTCATCACCCAGGTATTAAGCCCAGTACCCAATAGTTATTTTTTCTACCCCTCTCCCGCTTCCAACCCTCCACCCTCAAGTAGACCCCTGTCCATTATACCCTTCTTTGTGTTCATGAGTTCTCATCGTTTAGCTCCCACTTATAAGTGAGAACATGTGGTATTTGGTTTTCTTTTCCTGCATTAGTTTGCTAGGATAATAGCCTCCAGCTCCATCCATGTCCCTCCAAAGGACATGATCTTGTTATTTTGTATGGCTGCATTTGAGAAATGCAAATCAAAACCACAATGAGATTATCTCCCACCAGTCAGAATGGCTATTATCAAAAAGTAAAAAAACAACAGATGCTGGCGAGGTTGTAGAGGAAAAGGAACACTTATACACTGTTGGTGAGAGTGTCATTTAGTTCAATCATTGTGGAAGACAGTGTTGCAATACCCAGTAATGGGACTGGGTATATACCCAAAAGAATATAAATCGTTCCATTATAAAGACACATGCACGTGTACGTTCATTGCAGCACTCTTCTCTTTATAATCCTATATTCCTAGAAGGAGGATAGAAGGAGGAAATTCTGATATTTTATGTTACAGACAAAAGTAAAATTCCTTACTCAACATTCCGAGTATTTTTCCATTGCGTGAACTATCAAAACTGATACCAATAATGTTTAAAGTTCATGAAAATGCATATAATAGGAGAAAGTTTCAGGAATTACCTGCCAGTGTTTCATCTTCTTGTTGCTCCACCCTGGGGCAACTGTGGGTAAGGGTTAAGTATTCAATTTGCAGGGAAACACTGAATTTTTTAATTCTGAGAGAGACAGCCTCTCATGGACTGGTTCATTTTGACAAAAAAGAAAAATAAAAGTCCCTGCAATGTAAGCCAGAATGTGAGTTTATAATGGACTATAATTCATGCCTGCTTGCTTCTTATCCTCCAATCACAATATAGCAGTGCTTAAAGCCATCAATATAGCAATCACACTTGAGCACTGAAATTATGTAGTTATGCCTGGTTGTAAATTTGTTGTAAAATGACTCAGAACATACTTATATATGTTTTGAAATTATCATTTAAACAAAAACTTAAAGTGAAACATTCTTAGAGAAATTAGCAATCCCTAGTATTATGATCTCTAGTTAAAACTCTTTAAAATTTCAAGTATTCAATAACACAGCTACCACAAATAGTAAATGAATTTCTATTATGTTCAAAGCATGCGACATCTGGTTTAGATTACACTCCTAATCAAAATAGACATAAGACTGCATCAATCCATAGGAACAACAATTATTGTTTTGGTACCAGGATAGCAATGAGTGTTTCTTAAAGAATAACATATTTAATTGTGTAGTAGTTCAGTGAAAAAAAATTATGTATATAAATATCCAAATATTTATAGATTAATCCAAATTGTTATTTTTTTTTCTGGCAGACTGGATATTTCATGACTTTAAAACTAAAAGCACAGTTTCTGAAGATTAAATGAATTTTTCTCTATTCATGTTATTTGAAAAGAGTATAAGGCAAGTCTTTTTACTCTATTGGTATGGAACATTGAGACTGAAATTTGAGAATATTGTTTTAAAATGTTGAAGTTTTTCCAATTGCTAATCCAGCATTACCTCCACAAATGATAACTTATTGCCATATGTGTACAGGATGAAATATTAAGTGTTATAGTAGTTAAATTGAAAGCCTAATACTTTGTAATGATCCCATAGCAGAGAGGTGCTACATCACACATTTAGTTTTATAATTATAGTGGTATGTTTTACAAAGATCCGAGAGTCTATTACCTGTCATGAGATGAGAAGTATGATAGTTCCTCCCACTGCTATCTTCTCTAATACATGTCTTCTTCCTTATTGGAGCAAGCAATAAACTGAGTAAGATTTAGAAAATCTAATTTTTAAACTTCTAAAGTTTATTAGCTCTTTGATCTAGGAAATTCACTCAGTTTCTTGTAATTGGTTCCTTTTATGCTGAGAAGAACATGGTTAGATTAGATGGGTATTTTAATTCTTAAATCATCTGCATAGCTAGACACACTTATCATTTATTATTTCTTTTCAAGATCACTTCCATTTTATATAAATTTATATTAAAGAATGCTGTAACTATGACAATTTACTTAAAGAAATAAGAAAAAGTTATCAAATGTTGTAGGACTAGTATAACTTTTTCATAATTTTGAGGATAATACCTGATGTCTTTGTGTTAAAAAAGGAGACTAAAAAGTATTAAAGAGATATTGACAGAAAATGATCAATTTTGACTTTCCCGTCATAATGTTATCAAAGATACTGAGCTAAATTGAAACAGGAATTATACTCTTAGTGTAGTATACAATGTATTCTAAAGCTATATCTGTTAACCATCAAATAATCTTAAATATCACTAGTAATACAGCTACACAATTTAGAAAATGCTGAACTTATTACATCACACATCTTATTGCATTGAAAAGTTTTGCATTGTTAATAATTTAGTGTCTGTGGAGTCCAGATATGGTTGCCACATCTAATCTAGGAGTAAGGTAAAAAGTCCACATGGATGCTGTGTAATTCCTCATGAATGAAGAGATTAGAACTTGGAAATGCATGCTGTCTGTAGTACATTCTTCCACTGCCTTTGTGTATGTCTTGCCTTGATCATATACAAAATAACATGCAAATCTGAAAAATAAATCATGCAACATATAACAACTGAGTACGTCCTGACGACAGTTTATCTTACAGTTACATTGTGTGATAACGCTATCTTTTATTGACTTTTGGTGCCTATAATTTATTCTAGTACAGCCAGAACACACATTGTGCAGAACGCAAATAACCTATGCATTTATTTGTTTTCTTTCTTTCTTTGCACCATTAATATTAATGACTCTTGAGTTTATCTTAAAACATTATCTTTTACACTAAAGTTTAAATAAGAGGTATAAACAATATTTCCATTTAAAAATGTAAGTAACTGACAAAAAACCCCCAATTTTTTGCTGTATTTTCAACTATATTTTATCTTGTAACATAGCTAGCAAAGTTATTTTCTCAAGTTCAACATGCAGTGCCCAACCCCCAAGGCCCCTGCCCTTGCATTTCAAAGAACATTGCCCACTAATCATACAGCTCAGTTTAGGCAAATTTTTTAGATGTAAATGCATTCCTTGATCATATGTCTGCACACAGTTCAGGGAAGTGTTACATTTTATGCTGGGAGAAGGGAAAATTACCTAAAACGAAAACCCTGTTATGAATAAAGAACAGAATTAAAAATTATAAATGAAATTTCCATGTGCATTTAATTAACTTTTGTTGATTCTAAATGTTACAAATAAGAATAGTAACATATATTCTTTTGGAGAACTAGTATTTTTTAAATCATCATATTTTCAAACAATAAAATGTATTCTTAATGTTACTAATGTGACACAGTATCTGGAAAAATGTTTCAAAAACTATTAGAGAAATAAGTTAATGATTTCTAAGAACAAATATAATTAATATATTGATTCTGAATTAACTTCTGTGATTTGCATAACTAGATTCCATGATCTGTTGACAGTTTTTACATGATTGTGATTACATTGTAAATGTTTTAATCCAAATTCATTTTTCCCCAGATACTTTATTTTTGCATAGCACACAACATATGGAAAGTCAAAGGAACATAAAAAAATTCATTCTCATGAGCCTTTCCTCTATCCAGAGCATACAAATATTTTTCTTTGTGTTCTTACTTTGTAATGTTGCCATCTTGCTGGGAAACCTTCTGATCCTTATCTCTATTTGATGTAGTCCTCTTTTTAACCAACCAATGCACTATTTCTTCAGCCTCTATGAATATCCGCTATACCTCCTGTGTCACACTCAAAATAATTGGTGATCTGGTAGTGGGAAGAATAAACATCTCCTATGATAGGAGTCTTTCCCATGCACTTCTTTGGAATCATTGACATTTTCATCCTTACAGTCATGGCTTTTGATCACTATGTTGCAATCTGCAAACCTCCGCACTATGTAATTATCACGAATAGGACAAAATGCAATACTCTAATCTTGGCTGCTTGGCTGTTGGGGCTTTCCATTCTTTGTTTCAGTTTTCTATGAAAATCTGGTTGCCTTTCTGTGGCTCCAACAAAATTGATCACTAATATTAAGATATTTTTCCTTTACTGAATGTTGCTTGTACTGATACCTGCATCACTGGTGTCCTTGTGGTTGCCAATTCTGGAATGGTTGCCTTGGTAAACTTGTTCTGTCATTTGGCTCTTATGTCATTATATTCTTCCCCTTAAAAAAAAATCATTCAGTAGAGGGAAGACGCAAAGCCCTCTCTATCTGTGGATCTATCACCATAGTAATCTTATTCTTCGAAACTTCAATCTTTGCTTACCTTAGACCTTCTCACTTTTCCTGAGGACAAAATATCTGCTCTGTTTTACACCATTATTGCTCCAATGTTCAACCACCTAATCTATAATCAGAGAAATACAGAGATGAAAAAGGCCATGAGAAAAGTTTGGTACCAAATATCATTTTCAGAAAAAAAAACAGCTGATTTGTCCTACTCAGTGTGCTAAAGAACTTTATCCAGCAGGAAAAGTGGACATGTCCCCAGTGACTGCTGTTAGGTTATAAATCTTTTCCTTTTTTAGTTTAAAATTTTACTATGGTAAAATATGTATAACATAAATTTACCATTTTAATCATTTAAGTGTACAGTTCAGTGGCTTTACATTCATGTTGTGGTTCAAACATCATCACCATCCAGCTCCACAACTTTTTCTTCTTTCCAAACTAAACCTCAGTGCTCTTTAACACTAACTCTCCAATACCCCTTCCCCCAGTTTCTGGCAATGACTATTCTCCTTTTTGTCTCTATACATTTTCTATTAATACATTATAATGGTACATATTTATGACCTACATGTGATATGCTGATACATGTATACAATGTGTAATGATCAAAGCAGGGTATTTATTATTTCCATCACCTCAAACATTTATTATTTCTTTGTGTTGGGAGCATTTTAATTCTTCTCCTCCAGCTATTTCGAAATATACAATACTTAAATTATTGTTACCTGTAGTCTTCCTACTGTGATACCAAACACTAGAACGTATTTCTCTGAATCTTTTTCAGTCTTTACGTACTAACATATATCACCACTTCCATTTATAAATTCCAGTTTTGTGACTTACTGGGAAAGATTCTGTTGTGTCCAAAATTATATCTAAAACTCTCTTGGAGAGTCTCATCCACTCCTAATTTTCTACAAGTTGTTTCATCACAAATGACTGAGGTCTTTGACCAAATTATTTTTCTGGATCTATTGAGATGGCAATATTTAGTTTCCTTCTTCCCTTTAATCTGTTAAGGTGGTGAATTATATTGATTTATTTTCCAGTGTTAATTCAGCTTTAGCTTTTCAAGGATGAACACAACACGAAACATACATTGATACCAAAACTAGACAAGGAAATTTGAGAAGAATAAATTTAAAACCAGTTTGTCTCATAGACATAGAAGAAAATATCCTAAGACACATTCTTGGATAAAAAACAAGCAATCTATAAAATGATACTATATCATGACTGAGTCAGGTTTTAAATCTTTGAATCCAATTCATTCACTCATAAATGTCAGAAATGGACTGAAGTGTATCAGCAAAATAACAATTTCACAAGTGTATCAGAAATTGGAAAGAGTATATATATTTTAAAACTATTCTGGGCTAGAGGAATGGTGTCTATGTCATATAGAGTAAGCAATTCTGAGGCTGATGGTGTATTTCAAAAATAATTTGCATCTGAAATTTGCACATGGAAACTAGAAAACCTTTCTAGCATTCTGTAGGAATGAAGTAGACTGAAAAGGGTTTTCAGATATTAAAAAAAATAGTATTTTTATTATTGAGCTTTACTTCCGGATAAGATACTTAACTAAATCTTACATGATGGCACTCTAATATAAACTACGTAGTGAAAAAGTACACAGGGAATTTTGCTTAAAACGTGAAAAAAAAAAGATGGTCAAATCTGTCCTGTGTGAGCTGCAAAAACCACTTCTCCATTATCCTTTTAAAGCATCATTGGGGCCAGGCACAATGGCTCATGCCTGTAATCCCAGCTACTCGGGAGGCTGGGGCAGGAGAATCGCTTGAACCTGGGAGGCGGTGGTTGCAGTGAGCTGAGATTGCGCCACTGCACTCCAGCCTGGGTGACATATCGAGACTCTGTCTCAAAAAAAAAAAAAAAAAAAAAAAAATCAACAGTAATACACTCAAAAGAGAAGGAAGGGAGAGAAAATTATAAAGAAGTCAATTTATAGCAAATTTATATTGAAGGAGTATATACATCATAATTGGGACAAGTCACTGATAAAGAAATGAATATCATGTTAGGTTTTACCACTTCTCTAATACCAAGTATTAGAAAACATTGTAGCAATGTCTACAGTTTTCCAGAGAAAAAATGTTGAGAATGATAAACTTTATTCCTAGTCTTACTGTCTTTAATAAGCATAGGAAATAAAATGACATCTTCACATTTGTTTGGCTTCATAATATACACTACCTACATGTTGTTTTGAATAAAAATTCTAAAAAGTATTTTTACTGATAAACGTTCACCATCTTTGTTCATATCGTGCTTGACGAGTTTAAGTCATTCCTCATTTTTGTGTCATAGCCTACTTATGTTTATAATGATCCCTCAAATTCTACTATAAATGTTGAAAGCTTTCCAATGCAACCGCCTCTAAGAAAACTTTAATTCCCACTTTGATAGTGGTAGCAAATAAAAGGAATTACTTATTTTATAGTTATATTTCAAATTTGGCCATTATACTATTGGCAAGGAAATTTCATTAAAATTTTGCACTTCATGACTCAGACAGTAATTCCTTAAGCAATAAATTTTCTATCAAGAACTTAATGCACTGGGAAATATTTTTTAATATTATTTAAAAATTGAGGAATAAAAAATTCATTATATGAAGGTATAAAATACACACAATAAACAAATTTGCAAAAATTCAAAGATCAAATATTATAACATTCTAAAATATTGTATGTAATTATTATTAGAAAAAGAAAAAGATAAATTTCTTATTTGTATTTTTCAAGAGTAATACTACTGTGATAACTAGAAAAGTAGCTTTAAAATGCACGTACAAAGTGAACCAATTTTGTTTTATCAATGTGCACACATATACCTTAATAATGTTTGCATCAAACTAGAGGGAGAATATATTTTATACACATTTATTTTTTATTTTTTATTATTATACTTTAGGTTTTAGGGTACATGTGCACAATGTGCAGGTTTGTTACATATGTATCCATGTGCCATGTTGTTTTGCTGCACCCATTAACTCGTCATTTAGCGTTAGGTATATCTCCTAATGCTGTCCCTCCCCCTCCCCCCACCCAACAGTCCCCGGAGTGTGATGTTCCCCTTCCTGTGTCCATGAGTTCTCATTGTTCAATTCCCACCTATGAGTGAGAACATGCGGTGTTTGGTTTTTTGTCTTTGCGATAGTTTACTAAGAATGATGTTTTCCAGTTTCATCCATGTCCCTACAAAGGACATGAACTCATCATTTTTTATGGCTGCATAGTATTCCATGGTGTATATGTGCCACATTTTCTCAATCCAGTCTATCGTTGTTGGACATTTGGGTTGGTTCCTAGTCTTTGGTATTGTGAATAGTGCCGCAATAAACATACGTGTGCATGTGTCTTTATAGCAGCATGATTTATAGTCCTTTGGGTATATACCCAATAATGGGATGGCTGGGTCAAATGGTATTTCTAGTTCTAGATCAATGAGGAATCGCCACACTGACTTCCACAATGGTTGAACTAGTTGACAGTCCCACCAACAGTGTAAAAGTGTTCCTATTTCTCCACACCCTCTCCAGCACCTGTTGTTTCCTGACTTTTTAATGATGGCCATTCTAACTGGTGTGAGATGGTATCTCACTGTGGATTTGATTTGCATTTCTCTGATGGCCAGTGATGATGAGCATTTTTCATGTGTTTTTTGGCTGCATAAACGTCTTCTTTTGAGAAGTGTCTGTTCATGTCCTTCACCCACTTTTTTATGGGGTTGTTTGTTTTTTTCTTGCAAATTTGTTTGAGTTCATTGTAGATTCTGGATATTAGCCCTTTATCATATGAGTAGGTTGCCAAAATTTTCTCCCATTCTGTAGGTTGCCTGTTCACTCTGATGGTAGTTTCTTTTGCTGTGCAGAAGCTCTTTAGTTTAATTAGATCCCATTTGTCAATTTTGGCTTATGTTGTCATTGCTTTTGGTGTTTTAGACATGAAGTCCTTGCCCATGCTTATGTCCTGAATGGCATTGCCTAGGTTTTCTTGTAGGATTTTAATGGTTTTAGGTCTAACATTTAAGTCTTTAATCCATCTTGAATTAATTTTTGTATAAGGTGTAAGGAAGGGATCCAGTTTCAGCTTTCTACATATGGCTAGCCAGTTTTCCCAGCACCATTTATTAAATAGGGAATCCTTTCCCCATTTCTTGTTTTTGTCAGGTTTGTCAAAGATCAGATACTCGTAGATATGTGGCATCATTTCTGAGGACTCTGTTCTGTTCCATTGATTTATGTCTCTGTTGTGGTACCAGTACCATGCTGTTTTGGTTACTGTACCCTTGTAGTATACTTTGAAGTCAGGTAGCGTGATGCCTCCAGCTTTGTTCTTTTGGCTTAGGATTGACTTGGCGATGCGGGCTCTTTTTTGGTTCCATATGAACTTTAAAGTAGTTTTTTCCAATTCTGTGAAGAAAGTCATTGGTAGCTTGATGGGGATGGCATTGAATCTATAAATTACCTTGGGCAGTATGGCCATTTTCACGATATTGATTCTTCCAACCCATGAGCATGGAATGTTCTTCCATTTGTTTGTATCCTCTTTTATTTCATTGAGCAGTGGTTTGTAGTTGTCCTTGAAGAGGTCCTTCACATCCCTCATAAGTTGGATTCCTAGGTATTTTATTCTCTTTGAAGCAATTGTGAATGGGAGTTCACTCATGATTTGGCTCTCTGTTTGTCTGTGATTGGTGTACAAGAATGCTTGTGATTTTTGTACATTGATTTTGTATCCTGAGACTTTGCTGAAGTTGCTAATCAGCTTAAGGAGATTTTGGGCTGAGACAATGGGGTTTTCTAGATATACAATCATGTCATCTGCAAACAGGGACAATTTGACTTCCTCTTTTCCTAATTGAATACCCTTTATTTCCTTCTCCTGCCTGATTGCTCTGGCCAGAACTTCCAGCACTATGTTGAATAGGAGTGGTGAGAGAGGGCATCCCTGTCTTGTGCCAGTTTTCAGAGGGAATGCTTCCAGTTTTTGCCCATTCAGTATGATATTGGCCTTGGGTTTGTCATAAATAGCTCTTATTATTTTGAGATATGTCCCATCAATACCTAATTTATTGAGAGTTTTTAGCATGAAGCGTTGTTGAATTTTGTCAAAGGCCTTTTCTGCATCTATTGAGATAATCATGTGGTTTTTGTCTTTGGTTCTGTTTACATGCTGGATTACATTTATTGATTTGCATATGTTGAACCAGCCTTGCATCCCAGGGATGAAGCCCACTTGATTATGGTGTATAAGCTTTTTGATGTGCTGCTGGATTCGGTTTGGCAGTATTTTATTGAGGATTTTTGCATCAATGTTCATCAAGGTTATTGGTCTGAAATTCTCTTTTTTGGTTATGTCTCTGCCAGGCTTTGCTATCAGGATGATGCTGGCTTCATAAAATGTGTTAGGGAAGATTCCTCTTTTTCTATCGATTGGAATAGTTTCAGAAGGAATGGTACCAGTTCCTCCTTGTACCTCTGGTAGAATTCGGCTGTGAATCCACCAGGTCCTGGACTCTTTTTGGTTGGTAAGCTATTGATTATTTCCACAATTTCAGAACCTGTTATTGGTGTATTGAGAGATTCAACTTCTTCCTGGTTTAGTCTTGGGAGGGTGTATTTGTCAAGGAATTTATCCATTTCTTCTAGATTTTCTAGTTTATTTGCATAGAGGTGTTTGTAGTATTCTCTGATGGTAGATTGTATTTCTGTGGGATCGGTGGTGATATCCCCTTTTTCATTTTTTATTGCATCTATTTGATTCTTCTCTCTTTTCTTCTTTATTAGTCTTGCTTGCAGTCTATCAATTTTGTTGATCTTTTCAAAAAACCAGCTCCTGGATTCATTAATTTTTTGAAGAGTTTTTTGTATCTCTATTTCCTTCAGTTCTGCTCTGATTTTAGTTATTTCTAGCCTTCTGCTAGCTTTTGAATGTGTTTGCTCTTGCTTTTCTAGTTCTTTTAATTGTGATGTTAGGGTGTCAATTTTGGATCTTTGCTTTCTCTTGTGGGCATTTAGTGCTATAAATTTCCCTCTACACACTGCTTTGAATGTGTCCCAGAGATTCTGGTATGTTGTGTCTTTGTTCTCATTGGTTTCAAAGAACATCTTTATTTCTGCCTTCATTTCGTTATGTATCCAATAGTCATTCAGGATCAGGTTGTTCAGTTTCCATGTAGTTGACTGGTTTTGAGTGAGTTTCTTAATCCTGAGTTCTAGTTTGATTGCACTGTGGTCTGAGAGACAGTTTGTTATAATTTCTGTTCTTTTACATTTGCTGAGGAGAGCTTTACTTCCAACTATGTGCTCAATTTTGCAATAGGTGTGGTGTGGTGCTCAAAAAAATGTATATTCTGTTGATTTGGGGTGGGGAGTTCTGTAGATGTCTATTAGATCCACTTGGTGCAGAGCTGAGTTCAAATCCTGGATATCCTTGTTAACTTTCTGTCTTATTGATCTGTCTAATGCTGACAGTGGGGTGTTAAAATCTCCCATTATTATTCTGTGGGAGTTTAAGTCTCTTTGTAGATCACTCAGGACTTGCTTTATGTATCTGGGTGCTCCTGTGTTGGCTGCATATATATTTGGGATAGTTAGCTCTTCTTGTTGAATTGATCCCTTTACCATTATGTAATGGCTTTCTTTGTCTCTTTTGATCTTTGTTGGTTTAAAGTCTATTTTATCAGAGACTAGGATTGCATCCCCTGCCTTTTTTTGTTTTCCATTTGCTTGATAGATCTTCCTCCATCCCTTTATTTTGAGTCTATGTGTGTCTCTGCACGTGAAATGGGTTTCCTGAATAAAGCACACTGATGCGTCCTGACTCCTTATCCAGTTTTCCAGTCTGTGTCTTTTAATTGGAGCATTTAGCCCTTTTACATTTAAAGTTAATATTGTTATGTGTGAATCTGATCCTATCATTATGATGTTAGTTGGTTATTTTGCTCGTTAGTTGATGCAGTTTCTTCCTAGCTTCCATGGTCTTTACAATTTGGCATGTTTTTGCAGGGGCTGGTACCGGTTGTTCCTTTCCATGTTTAGTGCTTCCTTCAGGAGCTCTTTTAGGGCAGGCCTGGTGGTGACAAAATCACTCAGCATTTGCTTGTCTGTAAAGTATTTTATTTCTCCTTCACTTATGAAACTTAGTTTGGCTGGATATGAAATTCTGGGTTGAAAATTCTTTTCTTTAAGAATGTTGAATATCGGCCCCCACTCTCTTCTGGCTTGTAGAGTTTCTGCCGAGAGATCAGCTGTGAGTCTGATGGGCTTCCCTTTGTGGGTAACCAGACCTTTCTCTCTGGCTGCCCTTAACATTTTTTCCTTCATTTTGGTGAATCTGACAATTATGTGTCTTGGAGTTGCCCTTCTCGAGGAGTATCTTTGTGGCGTTCTCCATATTTCCTGAATCTGAATGTTGGCCTGCCTTGCTAGATTGGGAAGTTCTCTTGGATAATATCTTCCAGAGTGCTTTCCAACTTGGTTCCATTCTCCCCGTCATTTTCAAGTACACCAATCAGATGTAGGTTTGGTCTTTTCACATAGTCCCAAATTTCTTGGAGGCTTTGTTCATTTCTTTTTATTCTTTTTTCTCTAAAGTTCCCTTCTCACTTCATTTCATTCATTTCATCTTCCATCACTGATACCCTTTCTTCCAGTTGATCACATCTGCTACTGAGGCTTCTGCAATCTTCGCGTAGTTCTCGAAACTTGGCTTTCAGCTCCATCAGCTCCTTTAAGCCCTTCCTTCCATTGGTTATTCTAGTTATCCATTCTTCTAATTTTTTTTCAAAGTTTTTAACTTCTTTGCTATTGTTTTGAATTTCCTCCCATAGCTCGGAGTAGTTTGATCGTCTGAAGCCTTCTTCTCTCAACTCGTCAAAGTCATCCTCCACCCAGCTTTGCTCCGTTGCTGGTGAGGAACTGCGTTCCTTTGGAGGAGGAGAGGTGCTCTGCTTTTTAGAGTTTCCAGTTTTTCTGCTCTGTTTTTTCCCCGTCTTTGTGGTTTTATCTACTTTTGGTCTTTGATGATGGTGGTGTACAGATGGGTTTTTGGTGTGGATGTCCTTTCTGTTTGTTAGTTTTCCTTCTACCAGACAGGACTCTCCGCTGCAGGTGTGTTGGAGTTCACTAGAGGTCCACTCCAGACTCTGTTTGGCTGGGTGTCAGCAGCGGTGGCTGCAGAACAGCGGATTTTCGTGAGACCACAAATTCAGCTGTCTGATAGTTCCTCTGGAAGTTTTGTCTCAGAGGAGTACCCAGCCGGGTGAGGTGTCAGTCTGTCCCTACTGGGGGGTACCTCCCAGTTAGGCTGCTAGGGGGTCAGGGACCCACTTTAGGAGGCAGTCTGTCCGTTCTCAGATCTCCAGCTGCGTGCTGGGAGAAGCACTACTCTCTTCAAAGCTGTCAGTCAGACAGGGACATTTAAGTCTGCAGAGATTCCTGCTGAATTTTTGTTTGTCTGTGCCCTGCCCCCAGAGGTGGAGCCTACAGAGGCAGGCAGGCCTCCTTGAGCTGTGGTGGGCTCCACCCAGCTCGAGCTTCCTGGCTGCTTTGTTTACCTAAGCAAGCCTGGGCAATGGCGGGCACCCCTCCCCCAGCCTCACTGCGGCCTTGCAGTTTGATCTCAGACTGCTGTGCTAGCAATCAGTGAGACTCCCTGGGCATAGGACCCTCCGAACCAGGTGTGGGACACAATCTCCTAGTGTGCCGTTTTCCAGGCCCTTTGGAAAAGTGCAGTATTAGGGTGGGACTGACCCGATTTTCCAGGTGCCGTCTGTTACCCCTTTCTTTGACTAGGAAAGGGAACTCCCTGATCCCTTGTGCTTCCCGAGTGAGGCAATGCCTCGCCCTGCTTTGGCTCGTGCACAGTGCGCTTCACCGACTGTCCTGCACCCACTGTTTGGCACTCCCTAGTAAGATGAAACTGGTACCTCAAACAGAAATGCAGAAATCACCCGTCTTCTGTGTCGCTCAGGCTGGGAGCTGTAGACCAGAGCTGTTCCTACTCGGCCATGTTGGCTCCACCTATACACATTTTTTAATTTGTTTTTTTTTTAAAAAGCCAAGATAGAAAGATAAGTGTAGATATTTTTTTATTGGAGAAAGGAGAATTCATTTGAGCAAATGAATGAGGAAGTAAGTCTGCAAAGTAACCAATGCAAGGGCCCCAAATCAGAGCTTGAAGAATATCTGTAGGGCCAGAGAAGGGGAAGATCAGAGCGGAATCTCATGGAAAGACCTCTGTGTGTTTAGAAGAGAGATAATTGTGGGAATGCTACATAGACTGGAGGAGACGTCTAGAATAAAAGTGTAGTAATGTTTGAAATAAAATGACCTTAGGAGTGTCGAAAATAGACTAGACAAAAATAAAATACCTAGAATGACTTTCAAATTAATTCTTTGAAGTCAAATCAAACTCCATAACCTGCCCTAGGCAGCTTCGATGCCTTGGATATGGCTTTAGAATTATCTGATATGTTTTTCACTTCTACGAATTATTAAATATCTCACATAAAGACTTCAGAAGAAATAGGAAGAGACAGAGAGAATTACAATGGAAGTATCCCTGTAACTGTCACATGAATCAAGAAGCAGACTACTCTCATGATCTCCAAAGCTACTTGACCTCCTTTCTGGCCTCACTCCGTCCCTTCTGGAATTAACAATTTTCCTGACTTTTACAATTTACTTCTGACCTCGCAGCTTTAGACAAAGTATGTATCTTATCTGTGATGGGATTTTTCTCATGGGTAAAATAAGGACACTCTCAAAGCCCATCTCATCAGGTCACTAGGAAGATTAAAGCAGAGTGCTTAGGATATGGTGCCTAATAAATACTCAACATGCATTTGCCATGGTTTCTTCTGCTTACATAGCACATGGAAGTCAGTTCTAACATTGAATATAGAGTTAGAAGAAGAAAGAAAGGAAAGAAAGAAATATGAAAACGATATAAGGGCTTGGGAAAAAATTAAAACATGTTCTTTTAAAAAATTTAAATATGTTCTATATTGTTCCAAATTCTTTTAATGGAAGTTTAATATATCAACACCAAAGCATACTAAAGTTTGTTTGTTTATATTTTTCTGAAACTCTACCTAGCACTTGTAAACAAACTAAAACCTATTATAGTTCTCTCAGAGAACACAATATATACATTTTTTTGAAGGAAGATGAAGACCATTATCTACCATAAAAGCCTGAGATGTCCATCTCCCTTCAGTCAATTTATGGAGATTATGGTAATAATAAGTCCTTCAGTTAAAAAAGGTCTTTTTTTTTTCATCACAAAACTCCTTACATAAAGTGCAAGAGAATTCAGTCATTGGAGCCCCTGAGAATATATAATTGATATTCCTAAATCACATGCAAAGATAATTGTAGTTTGCATACTACTTACAATACAGATTCTATCCTAGCTGCAGCAAGCCTGCCAACTTGAATCTAAAGGAAATGGACTTGATGAGCTTACCATTTCAGAAGGTAAATTCAAACAACTTGCAAGGAATAACCAATGCTCTAGAATGAAAGGAACACAGTTTTAACATTTATACTTTAAGTATTTAGTTAATCATATGAGTCTGGACATCTCTAGAAATAATTTTAGTGATGTGTATATATAGATTGTGTTTTGCCTCATTTGGATATTCAAATTATTCCACTTACCTTTAAACTGTTGCTCTGAGCATACGATTTCCCATTGTAACAACTGTCTGTTATCTCTAAAATGATACACTGTTGTTTCCAAGAATTTCTAAGAGACTGTGATAAGTAAAATATGGCATTCGAGAAGCTGAAAAGAAATAATCTAACAGGAGAATGAACAGAATTTCAATGAGGACACAGAGAAAACACTGGAAAGGAAGGAACAGGAATGGATTTACAACAATTGAAGCAGAACAATTGAATCAGAGCTACTGATGGTTAGTGTACAATCGAAACATTTACAACATATGCAGTAAATTATTTTTCCCTTCCTATTATCCTGACTAACTGCGTGGTCTTTGTTGCATATATTTTTGTCTTCTTTTTATAGAACACAGATTGACTGTCAGTTAAATTTATGTATAGCCATCCTCTCAGAATTTGATAGATCTTTTTTTTTTTTAGCTTAGGGCAGCAATAAATGCAAATAGTTGCCCAATGAGGATTTAACGTGATGTTCTAAAGGGATAGGTAGACAGCGATAGAGAGTGAAGCTTAACTGGGTAGCAAATTTCAAATTAAAAAATACAGTAGTAGAATTTCTGGTAGAATGTCAACAAAGTATTGATCAAGAAAAAGCGTGATTCATAGGTTACAAAGAGAACATATGGACATAAAGGTGGGAACAGTAAACACTGGGAACTACAAGAGGGGGCAAGGCTTGAAAAACTACCTATTGAGTACTATGCTCATGAACTGGGTGACAGGATCATTCGTACCTGAAAGCTCTGCATCACAAAGCAAACCCACGTAACAAACCTGCACGTGTACCATTGAATCTAAAATAAAAGTTTTTTTTTAAAAAAAAGGAAATGAGAAGACCCAAACTGAAAGGACATATAAGATCACTGCAATAACCACTACCATAATCATTGTTCCTCACTCTTCTAAAGAAAAAAAAAAAGTCCACCCAAGAATTAACCAGTCAGATACCCTAGGAAGGTCACTAAATAATCAAGTGGAAATAACTCAAATTTGAGTCTGTGTGTACGTTATCTTATTTACTTTGTTGCCTGCCCTTGTTGCCTGTAATTAATGTACGGTAATGATTTTAATTATTAAATAATTTATTTACATAATATTTTAAGTCATTGAAGTTATTTATTGCAATAATTCGACAAGTATTTGCTGATTGTTGTGTAAATGAATGGCAACCTGTATTTCATAAGAGACAAACAAAAATAAAAGTCTTGGAAATAATTATTTATGGAGTGGCAAAGATGGACTGATTAACACTTTCATGCACTTTATTTAGTTAATTCCCTCAATATAACTGGAAATAAATTACTCATCAGCAGTATACTCATTAGTAATACAACAATCTGAGAAAAAAGTATTACATACCCCAAATTACACAGATCACGGAGGGGTGGGTAGAATTCAAATTTAAATTTGTGCAAGCACTTCTTAATATTTCAAGACAGAGCATAAAACAGTCTCTCCGTCCTTGAGGGATTTAAGATCATGAAAATCAAGGATGGATAGAGTTTACTTTGGCATACATTAAAAATTGAAATGTTTGAGTCATTGAGAACCTCTATTTTAAATAATAATGGTATGAAATATATATTGATTACATGTTATATATTGTCTATATTTTTATAGACTTAGAGAGTTTGGTTTAATTTATTATCTCATTTTGTCATCCGCATATCAAAATTATAAGGGCTTATAGTTCAAGGCCAATAGCTCTGGAGGTTATCTGATTTGCACAAAAGAATAAAATAATTATGAAACGAGTGGGGAATTTGATATTAAATCTGTTCTACTGTTTTGGTTCTACATCTTTTATGTATGAGCTCAGGCTCTGGCTTCAACAAAATCTGATTTCAAGTTCTGATTTGCTGCATACTAGTTTGATAATCTGTGTATACTTTTTCAGGAAAGCCTTAAATAATTTTTACATTTCTAAAATATTACTACTCTTGGATGTCCATCAAACTGAGCATAATAACATAGTCATCTGCATAGTGTTTTTTCTTTTCAAAGTTCAACACATAACTTTAAATTTAAAACCTTGAACGATCTGATTTATATGGGGATAAATTATGTCTCAAATTTTACAGTGTGGAAGGAAATGAAATGATGAGTTCACATTTAGAATTGATGGCTGAGTCAAGAATAGAAACGTGATGTCAACTCCAACTCTAAAATTAAGAAGCTAGAAATACAAGTGGTAGTACATGCACATTTAACCACATGTGCATGAGGAAGTTGAAGATAAAGGGAGGATTGATAACATGGGAAATAAATCCTTAGCTTTGGCCTTAAGAATGGAGCAACTGGAGAGTCAAACAGGTATTTAGAAATATTGTTAGTTCAAAGGTCAGACAATATCTAGTTAGTAGAAAACTTAATTTCACGTACATAAATGAAGATAGAATAATTGTTTGGCTTTGCCCTGATGCTCTAACAATCTTAATTTCTTGAGAGACATTAGTTCATGTATGAACCATAATTTTTATTTAGGTTTTTCGGGAAAAACAATTCAGGTGGGTTTTTTTGTCTCCATGCACATGATTAAAATAATGGATTTGTTTATGTCTATTGATATGAACCAATAAATAATGAATTGTCAAAGCCAGTCGCTTAAATATTATTTTAAAATGAAAATATCCTCTTTATAGGTAAAGAAATTTTCCCACCTGCAAGTATACTACATACCGACAGTAAAATTGGAGGCATATAAGAACAATTACTTTTCAATGGCTAATTATAAATCTTGGAATTGCACCTTAAAAATAAATTCATTTGTTTGAAGGCCTCATTTTTGTTATAATATATTTTTAAAATTAATTTGGGGAATACACAGTTAACAATCTCTAAAAGAAGAGGTGAGCAGGAAATTTAAGAGTTAATCGACAAAAAAGACAGCTACAAGATTACGGCAGAGGATACAGAACAAATTTTAAGCAAAAATGATAATACTAATGATATTTAGGGTCAAATTGATAGGAAAGACAATCAGACCATTTGGTTAAAAATTATGTTATTTTACCAACAGTTTTGAGACTTAAAATAAATTACCAGGAGCTCTGTTCAACCCCAACTACATTGCCTAGATTTTCATAGAACAAATCCTGTTGGTTTAATATTTGCAGATTCATGAGGATATTCAAACTTTATTCACTGTATATTTGACTTTTAGTTAAAATTTCTTCCATTTAGAACTAGGGGATTTGACTAGGGGACCTCAAAGTTTTCTCATTGCTTAAATAATTTTATAATCCTAAAATGTTATTTTCTTCATGGGAATCAAATTGACTGGACTGTACTCTTTAGGACTGTTAGAGTATTGATTTGGTAACTCTAGCATTTAAATAAAAAATTCCGACTTTAATAGTCTCTGGTTAATAAAGATTTATTTTTGTTTCACAACCATTTTGTCATAATGTCGAGGTCAATTTCCTCATTTTATAAATGAGATAACTTTAACTCAGAGAAAAGAAGTGATTTTTATCCAAATTCACACACTGTAATATGATTAGGTAACAGAATCCGGGTTCTATTGAAAATGTGTCTGCACATAAACCTTTTCTCATAAACTTCCAAATAACTTTGTATCTGGATTTATTCAATGTAAGGACTTTTCATGGATTTTGAAAAGAAGCATTAGTTGGACAAAACAGGGAATAGAAATACAGATTCCAATCAAGAAACAGAAAAAAATTGACTTACAAAGTATACAAAGTCAAGAACAAAACCATCCAGGTAAAGCTGCCTTCTGCTCCTCTATGTTAGTTTTAACTGTTGCTTTATTCTGTGGTTTATTTAAGTCTATGATTCTAACTGAAGTGCCTACAGAAATAAATATATTTCTGTTATAAACGATCAGCATTTTACTGTCAAAATCAAAAATAAGGAAAGGGAAAGCAAGCAATCCAAGTTTACTATAACCAATTGCATGAGCTTCTTGCTGAGAGTTTTTTATTTTTCACTTTGTGAATATATATATATATATATATATACACGTGTGAATATATACATATACACATATATATGTAATTATGTTAATCCTTAATTTGGTTTTCTACATCACTCTAAAACGATTTGAAGTATAACATATTTTCCACCACATATTTCACAGTTAAACTTTACATTTGTAGAAAAAATAAATATTCATAACATACTTTCATCTGTAACCAAATTTGAGTTTATAAGGATTCATGACCACATTCTTTGTGAGGAGTTAATTGTATATTGGGAAATGTTTGTCAAAGAATAATGATTCTTTAACCGTGTTTAAAATTGATTGAATACATTTATTTAAAAATTTTTAAAATTGACTGATTGAATGCATTCATTTTATCAATGTTATAATGTCCCAAAAATGACTTCTAGAAATCATCATGATACTAATTAGAAAAAGAAAATATTTTTATTAAATATCAGTTTTCATTGTCTGAAATTCTGTAATCATATCACTTAAACATAGTTGCATAATATTAGTATTATCATCAATAATCTCCATGACATTTCTGACACTGAGTTATGCTTAATGTCCTTTCAGGTGGCTTTTATGCATTCTTTCTGCATTGGTTCATGGAAAATAGGAATAATATCACTGTCTTTATTATCTTGGGACTTTCTCAAAACAAGAACATTGAAGTTTTTTGGTTTGTACTATTTTTATTTTGCTACATTGCTATTTGGATGGAAAACTTTATCATAATGATTTCTATCACGTACACTTAGCTAATTGACCAACCCATGTATTTCTTCCTTAATTACCTCTCACTCTCAGATCTTTGCTACATATCCACAGTGGCCCCCAAGCTAACGATTGACCTACTAACAGAAAGGAAGATCATTTCTTATAATAACTGCATAATACAGCTATTTATCATTCACTTCCTTGGAGGCCTTGAGATCTTCATCCTCAAAGCAATGGCCTATGACCACTACATGGCCATCTGCAAGCCCCTGCACTACACCATCATCACGACCAAGCAAAGGTGTAACACCATCATCATAGCTCGTTGTACTAGGGGATTTATACACTCTGCCAGTCAGTTTCTTCTTACCATCTTCTTACCGTTCTGTGGTCCTAATGAGATAGATCACTACTTCTGCGATGTGTATCCTCTGCTGAAGTTGGCTCGCACTGATACATACAGAATTGGTCTCTTGGTAATTGTTAATTCAGGCCTGATTGCTTTGTTGACTTTTGTGATTTTGATGGTGTCTTATTATTTGATATTATCCACCATCAGGGTTTACCCTACTGAGAGTCGTACCAAAGCTCTGTCAACCTGTAGCTCTCACATAATAGTTGTGGTCCTATTCTTTGTGCCTGCCCTCTTCATTTACATCAGACCAGCCATAACTTTTCCAGAAGATAAAGTGTTTGTTCTTTTCTATACCATCATTGCTCCCATGTTCAATCCTCTGATCTACACACTGAGAAAGGTGGAGATGAAGAATGCTGCAAGGAAAATGTGGTGTCATCAACTGCTTCTAGCAAGGAAGTAACTTGTATGAAAGGCATTTTAGAATTTCACTTTAGTGCCTAAATATCAGCCTTACAATTAATATGGAGTGATATAAAAGCATATATGGTGCGTGCAAGAGCCAGCTACAGATAAAAGCTCAGTATCTCTAGCATTTGCTCAGACCTCAACTGCTTGGGCAAATTTTTTTATTTTATTTTAATGCTTATTCTTCCTTTATTCTCCTCACATACCTGCCTCAAGTTCTCCTTGATTTGACATTTTATTTAGAATGTTTAATGAAGTCTAGTTTCCCATCCTTTTGATTTTTAATTCTATTCTAAGTGGAAATTGAATAAATTTATTCTATTTTATTATATTAGACAGAAACTAATGGAAACTCATGCAGTAAAGGAGAAATATACTCCTATTCTCAGCATCTCAGACGAAAGTATATAAATGTGGGTTTTTCAGCTCAAGATAATAGGTAAATGAGTGGAACATTTAAGTCCTTTAGCTACTCAGCATTTATAAACACACTTCTCTACAGTAAGTCCTCACTTAACATCATTGGTAAGTTCTTGGAAACTGCCAGTCTAAATGAAACGACATATAAATGAGACATATTATATGGCATTTCATATAATACGAAATTACAATTTCATATTCTCTCAAATATTCTATGACATATTTCTGGTCTTAACACCCACCAAATTTCTAAATAAAGACCAAAACACTTCTAATATTAAATATTGAAATAAATGTGAGCCATACGTACATTTAGGAAAGGTTAATAAGCACAAGTAAGATCATTATTTGCCCAGTGATGAGGATTCAGATTCATAGGTGGCTGGAGCCTTTCCAGGCATCTCAGGGTGCAAGTTGGGAACCACTCTGGGTAGGACTCCGTCCCGTCACAGGACACACGCACATGCAGACCCACACTCACTCCTCCTGGGACCTTGTAGACATGCCAATTCACCAAAGCAGCATTGCTTGGGATATGGGAGGAAGCCAGAGAAAATCCGTGCACACATGGGGAGACCATGCAAACTCCACAGAGACAGTGGCCCTGGACGGGAATTGAGTTTTTTTTTTTTCTCATCAACCTTATAACAAGATGAGATTTAATGAAACAATGCTATTCGAGGACCAGCTGTATATTTTGGAAACTCCTTTAGAAAATAACACCTCTATGCTGCCATTGAATAAGATGCTTCTACAAAGGTAGTCTCACTCTCTCCTTCTCCCCCCAAAACATAATATCCCAACCATTCTGGATAATGTTATATTTCAATGTCAGTTTGTCTTCCAGTCCAGGTTATTATAATTCCTTTGAAATGATCTGTAATCCAAAGAATACATTGTAAAATCAATGACATAAAACACTTAATATAAAATAATAAGAAAAAAGAAAGGACAAAATTTGTAATATATATATCTATATATATAAAAACACACACATATGTGAAAAATATACATTGTTATAATAGTCCTTGTTTCCGTAACTGGTCATGAGATTTTAGCCAATATTCACACCTTTATTTCTTTTTTTTTTAATTTTGTAAATAAAAACAGTTTATTATTTAACAAAATACCCATATTACTCACTTTCCCTAAAAATAAATCTTTGAAGGTATTTGGAGAAATATAAAGGAGGTTATATTTATGCCACTAAAGCTGTGATTTAAAATTGAACATTAGGTGTTAATGCCTTCCAGAGTATTGAGAATAATTGGTATTTTTTTAAAAAAAACTTTCATAGCACTTAAAGTTTATAAAATGGTTTTTACATTCATATTTGTTAGTATAGAAAGAGCAAGCATAATTTATATACTTAAAGCCTAGTAATCTTATAATATGAAATGTTTGTCCTCAGAAACCATCCAGCTGTCTATACATCTTTGCCCTGGAATTCTATTTCCCTAGTATTATCATTATTTTTTATTTTTTTTTTAATTATACTTTAGGTTTTAGGGTACATGTGCACAATGTGCAGGTTTGTTACATATGTATCCATGTGCCATGTTGATTTCCTGCATCCATTAACTCGTCATTTAGCATTAGGTATATCTCCTAATGCTGTCCCTCCCCCCTCCCCCCACCCCACAACAGTCTCCAGAATGTGATGTTCCCCTTCCTGTGTCCATGAGTTCTCATTGTTCAATTCCCACCTATGAGTGAGAACATGTGGTCACACCTTTATTTCTTACACTTCTCTTTTCTTTGACTTCAGGCTGACCTTCAGCTGACCTGGGTTCATTTTTACTAGGATAAACCAAATCTTGGTTCTTGAAATTCTGAATCCTTAACGGCCTTACCAGTTTTTTGTTGTTGCTTTATTTTTCTGTGAAATTTTTCTGCTAGTTATAGAAATTTTAAGAGGTCCCTTGAAGAATCTCCAGAATTCCAGATATTGGGCATTCCTGCCTCCATTGTGGCCAATACCAATCTCTCTTGTCCCCAACACCAGTCACTCCAGCCCCTTTTTTTTTCTCTGTTTGTTCAGTAAAGGCATGAAGGATCAAATTATCCAATTGACAGTTTCTCTAATTCAATAAAGTAATTGCTGTGTTTCTTGATAAAGCATAACCTCTGTGTAACTAAGACATAAGCCACCTGAATTGAAAAATACTGGGACAGAAAGCAAACATTCTGGGTTTTATGGCAATAAACCCATTTACAGTAAATAATAAAAGGAGGTACTGGCATGTACATCCTTTGATTTCCATAACTGTTTATTTTTGTTCTTGTTATTATTATTTTTTTTAAGCCAAGGAAGAAACAGTATCCTATATTGGCCAATACATCTTTCAGGAAAAACCTCCAACTTTTCACGTCGTTGTCTCTGAATTAACACTTGAATGTTCAGTAAGACATTTCACCAGGGTATCAAACCAGTTACTTCAAAGTAGTGGAGTATGTATTAGTTTTCTAGGGCTGCCATAACAAAGTAACACAGGCCTGTTGGCTGACACAACAGAACATCATTTTCCAGTCAGTTCTGAAGTTTGGAAGCCCAAGATCAAGGTGTCCCTTGGTCAGGTTTTTCCAGAGGTCTTTCTCCTTGGCTTTGCAGAGGCCTGCTCATCACTGCGTCTTCACATGGCTCTTTCTCTTTGGGGTCACATCCCTGGTGCTACATGTGTGCATGCAAATTTTCACTTCTTAAACAGATACAAATCAGATTCAGTTAAGGTCTATCCTAATTTTCACTTCATTACCCCTCATTTTCACTTAATTACCTCTTTAAGAGCTTATCTCCAAATACGCATTCTGAGGTACTGGAAGTTAGGGCTTTGACATGTGAGTTTTAAGGGCACACAATACTGACAGGAAAATAATATTCCATGTCCTTATGTTTGGTTACTGTATGGCTCAGGAGGCCAATTTAAGGATTTGAACTGCCACTAAGAATGGCTATTTCAGCTAGGGATTTAGGAACTATTGAAATGAACAATAGAGTGAGTGTACATAGTGTACATATCCATTGAGGTCACTAAAAGATGGACTTGGGCAGCACGAAATATATGAAGACAATTTTAAAGAAATATACCTAAACCGTAAAGGTGCAGAATGGTTGAAAAGAAAGGGTAAATAGCTTTTGGGCAAGTACTAACTAGTGATCAGGTATATGTGCCAACAGTACTGAGGAAATTTCAATACACTAGGAATTTATGAAAATTCTAAGTTCATATCAACCTAGAAGTTTATAGATTTGATGGGATCTCATGGACATATAGAGCTCACTTGAACCAGAGACTCTAGAGTACACATTTCATTTAAGTACACACAAGTTACTTTAAAAAATACTACATGCTATGCTATCAGTTACTTTCCTCAAATTTCAAATCTGTATTACATTAACTTTGTGACATAATGCAACAGCTGATGACAATGCAAATCAAGTAAATATCTGCAGTAATTAGATAAGTATTTTAAATAAATTAAAATTTAAAAACATACATTAAAACATCTAGGTATTCAATTAGGAAAAGAGGAAGTCAAATTGTCCCTGTTTGCAGATGACATGATTGTATATCTAG